>NC_084863.1:3720090-4037007 GCF_951802175.1 Populus nigra | reverse complement strand
TCCAGATATTAAATTTTGAATGGCCAAAGGTCAACACTTGCAGAATGCGAGATTTGACTTTGCAGGATGTGATTTCCATGATCTTTCTCCTTTTATTTTTCTTGCATTACATTTCCAGAAAGGTATGGATGTTAGCTTTTTAGTGCCACTGGAATCACTTCATTTTGATCTCTAGAACTCACGCTCTGCACAAAACATCGACTGAACGTCAAATCTGCCAATTACCTCCAATTTACTCCTTTTTGCATCTTTCATCCAAAAATGCCTTCAAAACATAAAACAAAGAATATCAAGGCATTTTATATATAAAACATGGACAAAACATTAGGTAGATGTGGGTGAAACTATCGAATAATATGGTTACATCAGCAGGTCTGCAACTTATGGTTGATTTATCTTCTTATCAGCTGCCACAGGTCTCCTCACTACTACCATCTTCCCATACATCTCTACTAGCACGCAACCAAAATCCTATGACTCTTAGACTGCGGCAGCCAAAGACAACAAATCTGTTGCTTTCACCGCCACCACCTCTACCTCCACACAGGTACTGCATTCTCCCTCTTCTGAGCCTTTTGCATTTTCTGATGCTGACTGGTATGCAGTTTGGCATAATGCTATGTGTGATGAGATCATCGATTTACGCACAAATTGCACTTGATCTTTGGTTCCATTTCATCCTTCGATGAACATTGTTGGCAGTAGATAGGTATATCGGATCAAACGTCATGTTAATGGTAGTATTGAGCGCTATAAAGCGCACCTTGTTGCTAGAGGTTTTACCTAGCATGAAGGTATTTATTATTCTAAAACCTTCAGTCCAGTTATTAAGCAAGCCACTGTCCGATTGGTTTTCTCTATTGTGATTTCGTGAAATTGGAAGATTCATCAGCTTGATATTCATAATGCCTTCCTCAGTGGTGTTCTTACTAAAGAGGTCTACATGAAACAACCTCCAGGTTTTGTTGACTCTTCTCTTCCATCTCATGTGGCAGATTGCACAAATCATTGTATGGTTTGAAATAAGCACCGAGAGCATGATACACTCGTCTAAGTGATTTTTTGCTCTCCATCGGTTTCCGAGCTTCCAAGGCTGACACCTCCCTGTTTATATTATCTGATGCTACTAATATCTTTTATCTCCTAGTGTATGTTGATGATATTCTGCTTACAGGTAGCAACTCTGCTATGCTTCATCACCTTATACAGTTACTCAGCTCTGAGTTCAAGCTTTGTGACTTATGTGTTGTTCATTACTTTCTGGGTATTGAAGTTCAGTCTACCAGTATGGGTTTAATGCTGTGTCAACATAAATATATTCTTGACATCCTCACCCGAGCTGGTATGACTTCCTGCAAACCCGTTGATACTCTAGTCTCCCCTTTGAAAGTCACTTTATTACTGGATCACTCATTCTTTGATCCTACACGATTTTATCAAATCGTGTGCGCTCTTCAATATCTTACCTTCACTCGTCTAGATATATGTTTTACTATTAACAGAGTCTGTCAGTTTATGCATGCTCCTACAAATTCTCATTGGGTCGCTGTTAAGCGTATTCTACGCTATCTTAAAGGTACGACATCTTATGGTTTTCATATCACTCGAGGCTCCTCTTTTGCTCTACATGGCTTTACAGTTGCAGATTGGGCTGGTAGTATTGATGATCGCAAGTCTACGGGTGGCTATCTTGTCTTTTTTGGTCAGACATTGATTTCTTGAAAATCTGGCAAGCAACGCACGGTTGCTCGCTCCTCTACTGAGGCTGAGTATAAAGCCCTTGCTGATGGTATCGCTGAAGTCATTTGGCTTAAATACTTGTTAACAGATTTGCAAGTTCCCTCAGTCTCTACTCCTACCATTTGGTATGATAATCTTGCTGCTACCTATCTCTCAGTCAATCCTATCTTCCATGCTCGTACTAAGCATGTTGAAGTGGATTATCACTTTGTCTGTGACCGTGTTGCAAAGAAAGAGCTTCAGATTCATTTTGTTCCCTCTCGGGATCAACTTGCCGATGTCTTCACTAAACCGCTTCTTGTTGCATCCTTTACTGCTTTTTAGTTCAAGCTTCGGGTTAATCCCCCACCCCCAGCTTGAGGGGATATATTATAGAATGCATATCATGTATATATCAGAATAGGAAATTAATATAGGATTATTCTAATGTTGTAATCTTTATAGTTACTGCAGTGTTCTGCCGCATATATATAAATAGAAAGGTCTATTATTCTCAACTCACACTTATCCAATATGAGAATAGTTAATCTCTATTCTCCATCTTGTGGGGGGTATTAGACGACACACCAAATGCATGCCACTCAGCCAACACCAAGCATGTCATGCAGGATGTTGTAGCCAACACCACGCAGGACATGTAGGATGTTATAGCATGATTTACACACCAGCCGCTTACCACTCTGGCAACTGTAACAAGATTTGTAGATACAACAGAATAAATCTTTTGCATTTCTTCTCCCATTCTGTTATGACTATAGAACGATATAGTGTGTTAGAGGTTGTTCTACTAAGCTATATATAAATACAACAGTGCTCATGTAAAGAAATAGTTTTAGTATAAAGTATTTCTGATATACACAGTGAAGTTTTCGTCCTTCATGTAGATTCTCTCTTTCTTCACCTTTTCACATCTTCTTCAGTTTATATCAAATCTTAAAAAAATATTAGCATAAGATAAAATCTTGTATATAAAAAAACAGTCTCTCACTCTAGCCTTACTCTTTTACTACCATATGTTTCTGAAGATATTTTTTATTCCATTTCTTTAAGAGGCATTTAGAAAACGTACTCATAATGCCCTCTGGAAAGGCTGAAAACATAATACGAAATTTAAAAAAAATGCATGGAAAGATATCAAGAATTATAAAATTTAAAATAGATATTTGCATGCTATGTTTGTTTTTTGAAATTTACTTTCTGGAAAACCATTTTTCAAACGTTTGTTTGCTACTAGAAATGTTGGTTAACGAAAAATACTTTTCAGTCAAAGAAAAATTTGGCTTAGTTTCAGAAAAGTGCTTTCCTGAAAAATTTTATATATTTCCTGAAAAAATTAATATTAGCAAAAGGTAAAATCTTACACACACACACACACACAACACTGTCTCACTCTACTCTTTTACTACCATATGTTTCTGAAGATTTTTTTATTCCATTTCTTTAAGCGCCACTTCGAAAACATAAAACATACTCATAAAGGCTGAAAACATAATACGAAATTAAAAAAAACAAAACTGCATGGAAAGGTATTATTGCTATATAAAATAGATGTCTGCCTTAAGTAGACTTCGTTATTTAAACTTAGCAATTTAATATTGCTTTCAATAACAATTACGAACTAAAACATAATCTTCTTGCTGAGATCAAACCACGGACAATTACAAAATTATTTTTAATAGTTTTATTAGACATAACATGTTCTGCATCATTCATTCATTCTCCAACAGCACCTGTTTCTTTGACAAGATCTGCTGCCTTTTCTTGAATCAACTTCCACATATCATCTACATGTCGTTCTTCAGTCAAGGTTGATCCGATCGCACAGCGTATGATAAACAAGCCACCAACCACCCCGTGAGTCATGAATGCACGACCACTTTCATTCACTGCAGCTAGAAGCTTACGGTTCAATTCCAAGTCTTGGCATTCATCGTTGTGCTTGAGCCTAAAACAAACCAGAGAAAACCTCCTTTGCACCACCACCTCAAACCTACTGTCTTTAGCCACCAGTGACTCAAACCGCTTAGCCAAGTTCACATCGCTACGAATATGGCACATAAGGTTTGCTAATCCATGCCTGCGAATCACAATCCAAAGCTTCAGAGCTCTGAATCGCCTACTCAATGCAATTTGCCAATCTTTGTAGTCCACGACGTCACTTGATTCACTGGCATTGTTCCTCAAGTATTCTGGATCACTGGACAGTGACTCGATTAATAAACGAGGCTGCTTAACCCACAAGCAGCAACAATCCATGTTAGTGAGTAACCATTTATGTGGATTCATGCTCAACGAGTCTGCAAGTTCTACTCCATCCAGGTAATGCCTGAATTCAGGGCATATGCATGCACTACCTGCGTAAGCTGCATCAACGTGGAACCATAGATTATATTTCCTGGCAACTTTCCCCAGATCCATAACAGGATCAACAGCTCCACATGCTGTAGTGCCTACAGTAGCGCATAAAAATAAGGGCACAAATCCAGCTTTGATATCATTTTCAATTGCATCTTCCAATGCTTGAGGTGATAACGAAAATTCCGATGAAAATGAGGTAGAGAGGCATCGAAAATTAGAGGATGGAATTCCAACTAATTTGACGCCCTTAAGTAGAGTTGAATGAGTTTGATCAGAGGCATAAACTACCAGCTTCGTAATGTTTTCAGCTCCAATCATTCTCAAGGTCTCGTCTCTTGCTGCAACTAGGGTGCAAACTATAGCCTCACAAGTGCTACCGTGCAAGACACCACCTCCGTTTCCTGAGAACAAAAAAGTAGATGGGAGCTTGAGCATCTTTCCCATCCAATCCATTACAATGGATTCCAGTTCGGTAGCAGCTGGAGATGCAATCCAGTTGAAGCCAACAACATTAAGGCCTGTGCAGAGCATCTCACCAACAAACCCTGCAGTGCTTGCATTTGCTTGGAAGTAAGCAAAGAAGTTAGGGCTTTGCCAATGAGTGAGGCCTGGTATAATGCTATCAGTTACATCTTTGAGAACATCTTCTAAGGATTCCTCGCAATATGGGGCAGTGTCTGGCAATTGGGTCAATAAGTACCCTGGTTTCACTTGGCTTTGAACCGGGTTGTTTTCAATATTCTTGTAATAATCAGCAATGAAATCGATCACCATTTTGGAATCATTGGTGAAACCATTTGGGTCTAAAGGGGAGAAAGTGTTTGTGGATTGAGAACCCATTTATTTCGGATAGATGAATGGATCACTTCGATTTTCTTCTATTCAAGTGTTTATGGATTTATCACGAGTAAAAGGGTGATATTTATAGCATCTCCAATAAAAAATATTATTTTAAACAGGTAAATTGATAAAATAATATTTTGAATAATATAAATATAATTTTTTTTATTATATATATTTTAATGAAAAAAAACATTTAAAAAACTAATTTTATTATAGTGGAATAACTAAGTATTTTATTTTTTTTAATGAATTTGATGTTTTTTTTATATGACTAGATTTAATTGGTTTATTTTTTTAATGGTCTTACTTTGTTAGTTTTTGTTCTTTTAAGTAATATGTAAAAATAATATTTGTAGAAAAAAAATATATTTTAGTATTTTATTTGACTTTTTTATTAGAGTATGAAAAATAAGTAAAGAAAATCTAAAATAGTATCTCCTAACGTAGGTGCTCTTATAGAAGACCCAAAACTGAAAAATTATATATATATATATATATATATATATATATATTGATGGGTCAAAAGGTGTCACGTGCTCCTATTCTATCGGTGATAAGACACAAAAATCATTTTGCTTTATAAAATCCTTGAAACATGTCACGTAACACACAAAAATCATTTTGCTTCATAAAATCCTTGAAACATGTCATAAATGTTGCTCCTATTCTATCGGTGATGTGGTTGTCATAAATGTTATCTATTCTGTTCCATTTAGAATGGTTAAAATATTTTGTATCAATTTAAAAAATAAAATAAAATAGAATAATTTTTATTTTATTTTAAATCTTAATCTATTTCAGATTTTTCAGATAAATTTTAACCAAAATATTCTGATTTCATTTTATATATTTCCTTTTAAACTTGAAAAACTATTAAATCAAACCCAAACTTCAACTTGTTTTAACCAAAACAAATCCTAAAAATACCATATAAATATTAATAACTCCTTTTTCAACTACAAAACAATCTTTAATCAATTTAAAAATAAAAAAATCAAACAAAACAATAATAGTAATAAATTTATAGACTTCATTGAACTCTCCTCTCCTAACAAACTTTCATTGACACTAATATCTATTACATTCCTTCCATTTCGTTGGTTGAATAAAACATAAGTTGCATATCTTTTTATAAAATATTAATAGATCAAAAAATCATTCTTATTATCCTTAAGAAAAGTATGAACTCCTCGTGATATTGAATGAGTAAACTGAAGGGAATTTAAAGAGGTGACAAACAAAACTTATATTTTAATTAAGGGTTAAAAAAATACTAATTAGGAGGTATTCATATGTTAACCTAAATGTGACACTCAGATTCCAACTTTTTATACCTTCGTTCAAGAATTAATTGTCGTAACGTTTTGACGTAAATGACTTGTGTGACTTCCCTTTATCTTTTAGAAGTGAAAAGTTCGAGTTTTATTTATGTCTTTTTTTTGTATTAAAACATTTTACTTTTATTATATTCTAATATTTTATTTAAGTTGAATTATTTTAAGTTAAAGTTCTATTTAATCTTAGGTATTTAGAAATATTTTAAATTTTAAAATTATATTTATTTGACATTGTGTTTGTATTGCATAATTCATAATTAATTTATCTTGAATTTGAATTATATTTGTTAAATTATATATATATACACCCCGAAATAACCAAAACATTTCATTTTAATTAAATCTTTATATAGCATAATTAGTTTAAAATTAGATTTCAGATTACCAAATTATATAACTAACCCTGAACACACGACAATGTCCATTTTAGTATAAAAGTTCATGTGGTTGTCAAAAGAACAACCAGACTTTTGTCATTGCATGGACAAACAGGAACCACTAATTAATGGCATAGGACGCGCAAAATGGTAAAAGCTCTAGTGGGCCAAAGAATATATGTCGTGTTTTTTTTTAAAAAAAAAATCTTAATTTTTATTTATTAAAATATATAGGTTAAATATATTTTAGTGCTTAATTTCTTAAATAATTGTTAATCAAGTTACATTTTATTAATTATCTCAATTTAATTTATAACTAATAGTTCTTAATATATATGATCTATTAAGTTTCTAATATGTTGACTTAAATATAAATTATAATTCTAAATAAATAAAATTAAATAAATCAAATAATTTAATTTATTATCAACTCAATAATTGATTAATTTATATTTGAAGATCAAGTGCACCGTCTGTAGCAAAGTGTTATGATCCCCTAAATATTAAGAAAGTCATAAGTGGTTTAACTTAACATTTTAGTGACCAGTTTCTCAGTGTAATTATTATCTCTTCATCAATAATGTTCAATTTAAATATTTTAGCATGAAATGTGTCTGTCATATCAAATCATATTTCTTTGCAATATTATAGTCATTGATTCTTTAAAGAAGATTTAAAATTCTTTTTAAATTTCATTCCACCATGTGCAAGGTGATAAATCAAATACTATTTGAGAACATATGGAACATTTTTTTTTCTAATTCTCCCGAGGTGATGAATCCTCTCTTAATCACTCAAATACCTTTATATAGTTTATGTTATATCCAATGTTTACCTATATGTTACCTTTACCGAGATAACGTGTAACAAGATAAAAACATAACACTCCCTATATAAAAATAACTTAGTGATCTCAAGTTTAAGGATAACTTACAAAACCATCACGTGAACCTTTCTATAGACACAAGTGATATCTCCATATGGAATTCTCATGGGGTTAGTTCAATATATATATCTTATGACAAACACCTATTTATTAGTTCTAGATATCCTTTATACCTTAGCTTATAAGAATAAATGCTTCATTTCATAAAAAAAACATAATATGTACAAGTCTCAATAGTTCTAATAAATATCTAATATTTAAGAGAGCATTGACTAGGAACATTTTAGGAATAATGTTTTGATGCAATATATATCTCATAATTATAACAACTTTATAATTTCTTTTACAAGATATTTTTATCTCATGAACTTATATCTTTACTATATATTCATAAATCAAATATTATATTTATTAATCTAATATTATATAAATATTAAAGATATATTAAATCTTTATTAATAATAAATAAGTATTTATATGACTATAATAATGTCACGTGTAACCAACTAATTAGCTACGGGACATATTAAACCAACAGGTTGTAGATAAGATAGATTTTGGCAATGTTTGTACTAAAAATCAGGATGTGATTTTATTGGAAATGTTGGGTGTGTTTGCTAGATTTGTGGCACTGTATTTGCTGGATTTGTATTAGTGTGTTTAGTCAAATTTTGCATGTTAGATTGCTTTAATTTTGTTTATTTGTTTGATTGTTTGAATATGATGGTGAGTTTTGTGCATAAATGATGTATTTGAGTTGGTAATGTGACTGGAAATTTTTGTTTGCTGGAAACGGTGAAGAATTGTTGAGACGAACTTGAATTTGATGTTGGTGGCTGGAAATGGCAAGGGAAGAGGGAAATTTGGCTTGATGTGATATTTCCTATTACACGTTTTTGTTATGGTTTATGTATATATTTTGATTAAGATATTTGATTAATGGAAATTTGGTTGGTAGAATTGAGATTTGATGCTTAAAGATTATCTTTGACTATTTTTCTGTCCTGAAAATTTTTGGGCATGGAGAACATGTGCTTCCAAAGTGAAAAGATAGAAAGCTGATCTGTCCTGACCAGACTATATGTTTGAAAACATGTGTTTCCACAGTTCATAGAATCCGTGACCTGGAAAAATCCAACGAAGATGATAGCTTTTAGGAGTGATTATTTTTTATTTGGTTCAGTTTTTATAAAAAAATAATTAAATTGAATTATTATTTTTCAGTTTGGTTTGATTTTTTTGTTTAGTTCGGTTTTTTTCTGTTTGCTTATAAAACCGAAATCGAACCGAACCGCCCGGTTTTTTTTTTAATTTTAATCGGTTTAATTGGTTTTTTTCGGTTTGATTTTTTCAGTTATTTTTTTTAATTTTGTTGATTTAATCATTTTTTTAGTTTTTTTCTCACCCTAGTAGCTTTAAAAACAGCTAGCCAGAAAACCAAATTGTACCGTAATGGGCATTCGTTACTTTCTCCCAAAACAATTTCCAACCCCGAGACACTTTTCTTTATCTTTATCTTTTTTCCTTAACATTTATTATATTTTTATGTATTAAAATTGAGGCTTTTCTCAATCAATTTCGAATTAATACATTCATATATAAATTATTATATCAATATAATCAATATTTTTTCTTGAATTCAAGCCTAAAACGATACATTAAAACTACATTTGCATTTGGTTAGTGTTTTCAAAACATATGAGATAAAAACGTATTTGATTAAATAGATAAAAATATAAAATAAGTTAAAAATAGTTTTGAAATGAATCTTTAATTTTTTAAAAAATAATATGATCATCTTAGCATGAAAGGAAAAGTGGTGGTAAACAGGGATCCAGAACTGCGACACAAGCTCATTTCTATGTTTCATAACTCAGCCATGAGGGGACACTCAGGCATGACAATAACATCTAAGATTATTGGGGGTCTATTCTACTAGAAAGGACAACAAAAACACATCAGGCAATACATCAGGGAATGCAGTACCTGCTAGAGGAACAAACATTAAAATGTGGCTAGCCCTTGACTCTTACAGCCATTACCCATTCCTGTCGCCCCATTCATCTACATCAATATGGATTTTGTAGAAGGCCTTCCCAAGTTGGAGGGAAATGATGTTATCATGGTCATAGTGGATCGTTTCAGCAAATACGTGCATTGCATAGCCCTAAGTCACCCTTAATCTGCTTCAGGGGTGGCCAAACTATTCATGAATAACATATATAAACTGCATAGGCTAACAACTTCTATAACTAGTGATAGAGATTCGGTATTCTTGAGTTGATTTTGGAAAGAGTTGTTTCACAGTCAAGGGGTTAATCTCCACTGCTCATCAGCATATCATCCTCAAACGGACGGCCAGACAGAAGTCATTAACAAATACATTGAGCACTACCTGAGATGTATGACAGGTGATTGCCCTAATCAATAGGTTAAGTGGTTGTCTTTAGTTGAATGGTGTTACAATACCAATTACACTCAGCTATCAACATGAATCCTTACGATGTATTATACGGGGTTTCTCCACCTTTACACATTCCCTACTTTCCTAAGGATTCAGTTGTGGAATCAGTGGATGTGTATTTGTCCACTAAGGAGGAAGTGATTAAAAAGGTCAAGAATCATCTCCAAAGGGCTCAGAATAGGATGACCACAATAGCAAACATAAAAAGAAGTGATAGAAGTTTTGAAGTTAATGACTATGTCTACCTCAAGCTTCAACCATACCAGAAACAGTCAGCAACACATAGATCCTCATAAAAACTAGCTACGAAGTATTACAGGCCATACCAGGTGATTGCCAAAATAGGAAGTGTGGCCTATAAGCTTGATCTACCTCCTACAACTTTGATTCACCTAGTGTTCCACGTATCCCAGCTTAAAAGGCATGTAGGTAATAATACAGTGCAGGGCACTCCTCCTACGACGCCGCAAACCCCTGTCCTGCAACCCTGAACCATATTAGATAGGCGAATTGCAAAACGACAGAATCAGGCCATTACTCAAGTCCTAATACATTGGGAGGATCTCTCCCCTGCTGACGCTACTTAGGAATACCTTGATGAATTGAAGTGGAGATTTCTACAATTCAACCTTGGGGACAAAGTTGGATTCAAGAAGGGGCAATTGTTTCCAGCTGAAGAAGGAGAAGAATGATTTTTTTTTAGGAATTCACAAAAAGTAACCGTTTCAAATCCTTACTCACCATTTCAATTATAGTCAAAACGTATCGTTTTAGTTTTATAATAAGTATCACTTAAATGTATGTACCGTTTTAGTTTTATAATAAGTATCACTTCAATGTATGTACCGTTTAGTTTTTCTTCTCAAAGTTCCTATAGCTCTGTAGAAGGAAGAATGCTATATATTTACGTGCATTGTAATAGGCAAACACAGAAGAAAGAAATGAGAAACTTATGAACTCCTATATATTTAACCTGTTTATTTTTACGTTTCAAAAACGCTTTTGAAAAATTTTAAATTTTGTTTATTTTTTTCTTTACTTTAAATTATATATTTTTTAATGTTTTTAGATCATTTTGATACGGTGATATCAAAAATAATTTTAAAAAAATAACATTATTTTGATACATTTATGAGTCAAAAACACTTTGAAAAGCAACCGCAACCATACTTCCAAACAAAGTAAGCACTCATAAATGTATCAAAATAATATTTTTTTATTTTTTAAAAATTATTTTTGATATCAGCGTATCAAAATGATCTAAAAACACTAAAAAATATAAATTTAATGTAAATAAAAATAAAAAAAATTAAATTATTTTAAAAACACTTTTAAAATATAAAAATAAACAAGAACAGACAAATAATAGCTACCCTTCACACCCATTCGGTCCATCTAACCACCCTACACCTACACACTCATTCACCCATTCACTCCATCTAACCACCCTCACCCATTCACTCCATCTAACCCCCACAGTTTATAGATTTTTGTAAGTCAGTATCTGACCTAGAAAAATCCAACGAAGATGATAGCTTTAAAAACAGCTGACAATTGTAGCGTATATTTCGTTGGACCCAGCTAGTCAGAAAACAAAATTGTACTATAATGAGCATTCGTTACTTTGTCCCAAAACAATTTCAAACTCCTAAACATAGCTCACAATTTTCCATCCACCGAGACACTTTTCTTTTTCTTTTACTTTTTTCCTTAACATTTATTATATTTTTATGTATTAAAGTTGAGGTTTTAATATACACATATGTTGTAGCCCTGTGATTTTGCTGATCACAAACCATAAGAGATTTGCTAATAAATCTACAAGATACGCAGGTGAAATTGTTTGATGAAAGATAATTGGGCCATCGATCAGAGTATGAACTATTGCAAAGCCGAAGAAAAACTCATGATCAGATCAGGTTCATAAACAGAACACTTGCAGTCCATGCCCATATATAAGAAAACAGCCAATTCAAGCCACTAAAGGGCATACTAGCAAACTGGATGGATAGATTCAAGTTTTGGATCTATAATAAAGAATAGAGCAAGGAGAAAAAGAAAAGAAGAAGCTATATGATCAATCTCACGTATAAAAAGAAAATATTGCAAGCAAGAGAAGATTATACCGGTTATAAGATCAAAACCTAGGGTTAACACTAGAGATGAGAAAAATTAGCAGCTTATCCAGAGATTGTGAAGGATTGAAATGGCAAACTAATTGAAAATTTTGGGTCATCAAGCCAAGAATCATGGAAGAGAACTAATGACTAGAAACTAGTGTATATAAAGCACACTAGGTGCTTGTCAAGATGACCCAACAAAAAATTAGTTAAGACATTGATGTAAGGATTTAAACAAAGATAAAACAATTGTCAAGGTTAGAGGATCCATTAATGGAATTTCAAATAAGTATAATATAAACTTTTTTTATTATTTAACAGGAAATTACACACAAAAAAGGTTCCAATCAGATTATAAATCATTAACATTGTCGCACGTATACAGCGTCGCGATGATCGTCCACCCTCTCAGGTATTTTATGTCAATATGGTATCTGGAAAATATAGGGAGTCAAGGAATTCTTGTCTTTATTAGTGGAAAAATAGAATGGGAGTCGCCATTTAATTTTTGGTTACTAGGAACCTTAACTGGTCTTAGAGATCAGGTACGGAGATTGATTGCGTAAAGGGAAGGTATTAGCACCCCAAATACACCCTACCTAAGGTAAGCTGCATTGTTTATTTGTTTCATATATGCTAAGGTTTCATTGTATTTATAATTGTTGGTTTGTCTACGGTTTAAAAAAAAATCCTCCTCGGTAAGGAGGTCCTTATCTTATCGGGTAAAGCCTAACCGTTCTAATGTCTATAAAAGAACTACCTTTTTAATATTGAGAATACATTTTACGTATAAATTCGTAATCCCAAACATTAAAAAATATATATATTTTTTGGATTTTTTTGAAATATTGGCCAAGTTCTTGTGACTTCAATAAACTAGTCATTAAAGCCAAAATGCATGTTAAAACATATTTTTTTGAAGTTTTCTTTGTTGTATGAAAATACAATATGATTTTTTTTTTGCTTTCAGAGACTTGGCCATATGAATGAAAACAAAAACATGTTTTTTGTTTTTTTATTTAATATTTTGATGAAAACCGGTATTTTAATACCGGATATGTATTTTTACAAAATAAAAATACAAACCAATATTAAGCAAAATTTAGTAAAAAACATATGCGGAAAAATCACAAATTTTTGAAAATATTTTTGAATTTTTTTTATGGGACTGGGCCGGACCCAGCCCACTAATTTTGGGCTCCACTACTCATTAGCGGAACAGTGGACCTTGCGGGGAGCGGAACAGTGGAGCTTGCGGGGAGCGGACCAGGAGAAGAAAAGGAAGGAGAAGAAGAAGAAGGAAGGAAGAGGGGTAGACTTGTCGTGGCTTCGAGGCGGTGCTGCTGGCGGTTGCTGATCAGAGAACGGCTTGGACGGTGGTCGGCCTTTCATCTTCTTCTCTGCGTTTTTTCTTCTGCTCTGTGCTTCTTTATTTCTGTTTTTTTCTGTGTTTCTTCTTCTCGCCTCTTCTGTCTCCTGCTTATCCTTTCTTCTTGTGTTTCTAACGGTGGTTGTTGTTGTTGGCAGAGCGACAGTGGTCCCAAGCAGAGATGCTAGTGGTGGGATGGCTATGCTGTTGTCGTTGCAACCAGTGTTTCTTGTTGTTTTTTTCTCCTTCTTCATAGTGTAGAGGCGCCTCTGCCTTCTGTTCTTTTTTGTTCTTCCTCCTCCTTCAAGCTGACCTGTGGTGGCTGCTGTTGTTGACAGTTAATGGGAAAAATGACATAGTGGCCGATGGTTTTATCACACGTGTGCGGCGTTGGGGCAATCGCCCACCACCCTCATCAGGTGTGGTATGTCTATCTTGGCAAATATGGGAAGACAAGGAATTCTTCTCTTTTATTAGTGGAAAAAATGGAATGGGAGTTGCCACCTTGTATTTTGGTCACTAGAAACCCTAACTGGTCTCAGAGATCGGGTACGAAGACTGGTTGCGTAAAAGGAATGTATTAGCACCCTAAATACGTCCTACCTAAGGTAAGCTGCATTGTTTTATTGTCAGATAAAAATCTAAGGTCTTGTCATGGTTTTTTTTTTTAATTGGTGGTCCGTCTATGGTTCAAGAAAAACCTTTTTCAGTAAGGAAGTTCTTATCTCATGGGGGAAAACCTAACCGTTCTAATATCTATAAAAAGAACTACCTTTTTAATATCAGGAATAAGTTTTACGTATAAATTCGTAATCCCAGACATTAAAACAAAACAAAATATTTTTGATTTTTTTGAAATATTGATCGAGTTCTTGTGACCTCAATAAACTGGTTATTAAAGCTAAAATGCATGTTAAAATATATATTTTTTTGAAGTTTTCTTTGTTGTATGAAAATACATTATGGTTTTTTTTGTTTTAGTTTTGAGAGACTGGGCTGTATGCATGAAAACAAAAATATTTTTTTGAAAAAACCGGGTATTTTAATATCAGATTTGTATCTTTACGATATAAAAATACAGATCGATATTAATCAAAATAACGTAGAAAACTACGCAGGAAAATCTCAATTTCTTCAAAAAAATATATTTTTTTAAATGAAACTGGCCCGGGCCCGGCCCAATTATGTGAGTTGGGCCTGTATTGGCCCAGCTACAAGACTGGACCCAGCCCAGCCGTGTGGGTAACTACTTAATTATTTTCTCACCACAGTAACTACTTAGTTACTTGCTGCAGAATGTGAGTCACGTTCTGCATGCAAATGAAAGAAAGGAAAGAACAAATAAACTAGGGGCAGCGGGGGTGAGGAGGTTACCTGGAGTGGCGAGGCAGTGCTGTTGGTGGTGGTAGCGGAGGCTAACGGCGGCGGTCAGGCGGTGTGCTTGCAGTGGATGGCGATGCCAGACGACGGTTCTGCCCTTTCTCTGTTCTGTGTTTTTTTTTTCTGTGTTTCTTCTTCTCCCCGTTTCTGTCTCCTGCTTCTCTGTCTCTTCGTCCTCTTTTTTTTTCCTTTTTGACGATGGCTCAGGTGGAGTTGCTGCGGTGGCGATGGGGAGGAACAACAATTGCGGAGTCTCAGCACAGTGGTTGTGACAACCAGTGCTGCTGTTTTTCTTCTTCTTCACAGTGTTGCAGCAGTGGCGATGGGGAGGAACAGCAATGGCGGAGTCGATGGTGTTTGCTGCAGTGGTCTTCCTCTCCTCTCTTCTGCTTTTCTCTTTCTCCTCTGTTTCGTCTGGTTTCTTATCTCTGTTTCCCCGTGTCTGTGTTTTTTTTTATTCAGCTCCCCTCTCTGTTTCCTTTTTTTTCTTTTTCTCCCCCGTTTCTTCAGCTTGCTTCCCTCTTTTCTCCAAAACATTTCTCCTCCTCTGCCCCCCTCCCTGTGTTTATCCTATTCTTCGCCGTTTATTCTCTGGCTGTGGCGGTGCTGTCGGTGGTTCTGGTGGTTATGGAAGGAGGCCACGGTGGAGAGAGAAACAGAGAGACGAGCAGCAGCTGGGAACCCGGACAAAAGATGATTTTTTCTTAACTTTGGGGTCCCCCGATCCCCCTTCTCTAGAGCATGAAGATAACATCTATTTACAGCTATTTACAGGCTGTGGAAGAGGGACACTATGTCTCTTCTAGTGCAAAATCTCAACTCTTGATTCGACCCGAAAGCATCCCAACCATCAGCTCAAAGTAGCAATGATGAACTGTTAGTTTTATGCAGTAAAATGGCTGGTCTGGTTGGCCACCGCCTCTGCAGCCTCGATCAGCCCGAACAGCTAACACTAGCGTGTAGTCAGGTATCACGGGATCGTTTGTGTGTACGTTGCATCTAATTTGGTGAAGGAAAGAGGCGTCGAATGCCATGGGAATATAGCCACCCAACTAGACTCGCTGGAGAAGGAGATGAACAGTATCTTATGATTTAGTCCTTTAATTTGTGATTTATTTCTATCTACATCACTGATTGGCTTCAAACTTTTAATTTTGTTCAATTTTACCCATGAAGAACTTCAATTTAAACCCCAAATTTCAGCGCATTTTTCCCTTTGGTCCTTGGTTTTGGATTTATGCAATTTGACCCTTAATTGATTAATAAACTTCCAATTTCTTGAATTTGACCCTGATTTGTCAATTTCAGTCCCTTTATATACACGTCTTTTCCAATTTGGTCCTTGGTTTCGGATTTCTTTAATCAAGTCCCTAATTGGCCATCAAACTTCAATATTTATGCAATGAAGCCCCTGATTTGACCAAATCAACTCTCAAAAATTATAATTTGACCCCAGAACTTTAATTTCTTCCAATGAAAGCCCAAATTGACTTAAAAAATCATTTTTCCCTATTATCAACCCTCCATAAATTCAATTAAACCTTCAATAAAATATAATTGAGTTCATACATCTGATTTTATGCTTTTCTTCCTCATATCAAATTTCTTTATTAATAGAGCTTTCACTGGTCAATGATATACTGTTAAATTCCAATCTTTGTATTTTTTTGAACCTTCTCAACTATTATTTTTTGTATTTATTATTATTATTATTATTATTTGTATTTTTTTGTATGTTTCCTTTTTTATGTGAGCAAGATTTTGATCTGAAAACCAAAATGGCTAAATATATGGCAAATACCTCCTTTATAGGCTAAAATTCAGAACTATTAATTTGATGACTATTTATTGAGTAGGTGGCCACCTTTTGACTTGATGGCTAGTTATTGACTTATTGGCTTGACAAAACATCATTGCTAACATCAAAATTTTAACAAATACTCTTTGTTGCGGGGGGCGCGATGTCGTCTGGCGATGACAGAGGCTCCTGTCGTGCCTCCTATTGAGGTGTGTTGTGTGTTAGGAATATTTTTTGGATTTAATCATAAAATTATGATTAATGTTCAAAAGTCACCACCTAGTATTATGGTCACGAGGAACCTATGGTCTTCGAGAGTCTGAGTAAGAGATTGATTGTGCAATGGTAAGACGCATCACCCCCAGTGCACCCTACCTAAGGTAAGCTGCATTATTGTTTGATTTTTTTTAAGTCAGATCTTTATTTGTTGGTCTTTTCTAAGATTCAAGGCAGATCTCTCTTGATGAGAGAGTCTCCACCTTATCGGGTTAAATCCTAACTGTTCTAAAGTCTGAATATTAACAACGTATTTTTACACTTGTATCTTTAATACCCGAGGATGTACTTTATCGTGTAATTTTACACCCCATAAATATTAAAGTCTATATCTAGATCTAAAGAAAATTGAAAAAAAAAATATTTTTGATATGTTGGCTAAATCTTAATGGATAATCATAGACTAGTTACGATATCCATTTTTAGATTTTTTAAAACATGAAAAAGATACAATTTTTTTTATGAAAAATGTGCTTGGAAAAATTTTAGGATTTGGCTGTATGCAACAAAATATATTTTTTTCTTTTTGAAAATGTTTTGAATTATTTTTTTTTAATATTTTGGGAGAAAGTTGGGTATTTTAATACCGAATTTGTATTTTACAGTATAAATATACAACCCGATATTATGCAAAATTGATAGAAAATATACGAGAAAAATTACAAATTTTTTTAAAATGATTTTTAAAAAAATTTTGGATTTTTTTTTAAATGGGGCCGGGCCAGACCCAGCCACTTGGACTGGGCGGTAACTGGCCCGGCCCAAACGAGGGGCTAGTTAATTAGGTTCTGCATGCAGAAATGAATTCTGCATGCAGCAGCCACGACGAGGAAGAAAGAAGAAAGAGGCAAAGCAGGGAGGAGGAAGATGCCTGGCGTTGGGGTCTCGGTCGTGATGAGGTGGTTCAGTCGGTGGCTCAAGGGGCGTCGGCTGAGGTGATGGTGGCCGGAGTCGGCTGTGGGAGGAAGAAGAAAACGTTGCAGAGGAGAGAGAAAAGCTGGAAGGAAAAGAGAGAGAAGGTCACGGTGGCTGCTCTGCCGCTGGTGAGGAGCTGGGTTGATGGAAATGATGGTGGTAAAACCGGCTGTGGAGGTGGAGGTTGGTGGCAGTGTTGGCTGCTTGTGGCAGAGGAAGAAAGAAAAAGATGCAGAAGCAGAGAATCTGCAGAGAAGAGAGGGAAGACCTCGCGGTAGCTGTGCCTATCGCCGGTGAGGATTTGGGTTCGTGGGGAGGCTGAGACGCCGTCTGTTGGTGGAGGAGGAAGGTTTCTCGGGGGTCTTCAAGGGCTGAACAAGCAGCGGGAGAGAGAGAGAAGAGAGAGAACGTTGGCTGGAAGAAAAACAGGGGAGAAACTGGTTTTTTGGCTTATTTTGGACCCGATGTTCTCCTCCCTCAGGCCATAATATCGGCCTCTATTTATAGGCGGTGGAAGAAGGTAATTTCTTCTGCACTGGGGTAAAATTTCATCCCTTGATTCTGTTGGGAAGAATCCCAACCATTGGCTCAAAGTAGACATGGTTCACTGTCAAATCTGCAGAAAAAGCTGCCTGAGTTGGCATGTTTAGACCGGATTCTGCGCTTATTGGTTGTCATTCCGACTGAAATATTAATACCATGATGTAGAGGAACTGAAGATGATCATTTTCATGCAAGTTTGGTTATATTTGGTGGACGTTAGGGGTATTAAATGCACCTACAAAGTAGATAACCGGACCAGCTATTTCAGAGATTTAAAGAAGAAGATGAACAATACCAAAGTTTTATTTTGGCCAAAGTTCATTTCAGTCCTCCCTCTTTAAATTGCTTTCAATTGAACCTCTAATTGACCATAAAATTTTTCAATTAAGCCCCTGATGAACTTCAATTGGAGCCCTGAAGTTACGTGCCTATTGCGATATGGTCCTTGGTCTAGAATTTCTTCAATTTAGCCCCTAATTGATCCCAAAACTTCAATTTTCTTGAAATTTAGCCCCTAATTTCAATCATTTAACTTGGTAAAAATTAAATTTCATCTTTTAAAATTCCAATCTTCTCAAGTAAGCCTAAATTAGGCTTTCAAACTTAATTTTTCACCAATTAAGTCCCAAATAAAAGTAATTTGACCCATTTAAAGTATAATTAAGTCCTTGCACTTAATTAAATCCTTCAATTGGACCCAAATTAATTCTTAAACATAATTAAAATTTAATTTGGCCCATGATTAAATTAAATTGGCCTATTAAAAATTTAATTATGTCATTGGACTTAATTTTTATGCAAATTCATCTAATAATCATTTAATTTGATCTTGAATTTGCATTTTTTTTCTCCATTTTTGGGCATAATGGGGTACAATTGGCCTTGAATTTCCTCCAAAAATTGCAGCTTGATATTCCGACCTGTTTTCTCCACGTTGCCAGCCTTTATTTTATTTTTTAATTTTTATTTTGAAAAAAAAGTGAATTTTTGGGGAATAGCCCAGAATTGGGTTATGACACTCTTCATGAAAGTTCTGAGCATTTGTCTTATCTTTCTACCAAAAAAATAATGAGCTCATTTTAACTTCTACAACTCGAGATATGGGCTGAACACTAAACATTGTCTGGGCCGTAGGACAAATTCAGACTTCTCTTTTGTTGCTAATATTTGAGCTTGAAAATGGTAGTTTTAAATCTTAGAATCTTCATGAATGTTTTGGGCCTATGTCTTAGCTTTCCATCAAAATAAACCAGACCTGAATCCAAGGTCTACAACTCCAGTTATGACCTAATAATCGAATAGTATTCCAGTTTGAATTGAACCAGCATCTCTTCTCTAAGCTTAGCCCTTTCTTTGTCTTCTCAATTTCAATAGTTAAACACATCAATCAATCCTTTGAATTGTGAAACATGTCTGCATTTAAAATGAGCATTTATCATAAATTAAAGATATCTTATATTATCAAACTTGTTATTATAAAACATGTTTAAATTAGGGAATTTAATGATACATTAAATGCAATAAGATGATATAAAACCTTAATGAAAGTGCAATTTTAAGTACTAATCATCTCAGAAGATGCTAAATCCAATATCCTTGAGTTCAGCTACTCGTTAAGCCTAGGTGTATATAAGTCTAATAAGGTATCAGACCCATTACCCTTAGTTTGGAATCATTCTAAACTAAGTACATATAGAGTTAATAGTCATGTGTGGATTTGTTTGCTTATTCTCATGTCATTTAATATCAAATGTTAAAAGTCAAGAATAATTATCTCCCTACATCCCTAGGTGTATAAAAGTCTCTAAAGGGCTTATCATATTTTCATCAACATTAATTTTGTATAAGAGATTTTATCCTTCATTAATATTGTGTAAGAGATATTTATCTCTCATTAATGTTATCAAGAGAAAATACTGCTCTAACTCCTTCATTCAAGCAGGATGACAAAGTTTAGAAGCTATATATACCCTCTAAACTACTCATGTAAATGGTTCAAATTTTTTCTATTCTCTATTCATACTCTTATTTCACAAAGCATTTACCATATATAACTAAGAACAAACACTCTTGTTCTTAATAATTTAAATTTAATTTTTTTATTTATTACAATTCTTCATTAAAAATCATTGATTTTATCATCAAATGGTCCTTAAATTCCACTACAAAGGACTTTTTCTAGGTTTTTATTAATTAAATTCCAATTAGTAACCTATTTGAAATCTAATCAATAAAACTATATTTTATAGCCAATATACCAAACCTATATAAAAAGAATTCTAAGATATAATACTGAAATATAGATATATAAAAAAATCTAAGCATCTAATTTTCCTAATTGGATATATTTTGTTGTGAGAAATTTATGTTATTAAAGATATTTTAAAAAACTAAAAACTTTGTTTAAGAATAATTAAATTGATTTTTAATCAAATACTAATATTTTGTATATTATCAATTCAAATATATATATCCCAAAAATATTTTATCCCCTTTTATAATTGAAACTTTGGAAAAGTACCATACACATATCATGCCAACTTGAATTTGAAGAATAATCTTTTGAAACGGATGATGGAGAAGAAATTGAGGGAGATAAGAAAATCATTTAAATGAATAATATCCTCCTGACTGTCATGTGGTTGTCAAAAGAACCATTGCGTGGACAAAGCAAACAGACTTTTTCCAGTGCGTAGACACAAACAGGAACCATTAATGGCATAGAACAAGCGTAAAATGGTAAAAGCTCTAGTGGGCGTAAAAATATATGCAATAATTTCTCTTTCTTTTTCTTAGATTTAAATTATATATATAATTATATTTCTTATTCTTTTTTCTTTTTTCTTTCCATACTTCTAAGAGTATAATTAAATTTATATGCGACAAAGAGTAGCATAGAAGAAACTGGAGTTGAGGCAATTGAATATGGAATTGTAAGATTAGATTCAGAGTTTTTCTTTCATTGGTTTTTGACTTGCAGTCGGTGCAACTTCTAAAATCATTGGCTTCTGCATGTGAAAAATATTGCAAAGGATTATCAAGTATACAGAAGTCCAAATCTATTATCAATGAATGAGCGAAAATCTTTGTTGATGAATATAAATCTTTGTTCTAAGCCATCTCAGACTACAGGTTTAGAACCCATTAACACCTTTAAAGTACATCCAGACCACATAATAAAACTTATCTAAGTAAAGTGTGTTAAGGTGTTAATACTTTTTCTGGTTACAATCAATTTATTACCTTAAAATTTTTGATAAGACTACCCCACCCTATCCCATCCAAATCTTTTAATAACTCTAAACCAAATAATTAGATAACGATTTCTCAATCCCGACATTCTATCACGCTACGTCTGCATATGTGACAAAGAGTAGTGTAGAAGTAACTGGAGTTGATGCAATTGACTATGGAATTGTAAGATTAGATTCAGAGTTTATCTTTCATTGGTTTTTGACTTGCAGTCGGTGCAACTTCTAAAATCTTTGGCTTCTGCATGTGAAAAATGCTGCAAAGGATTTGTCAAGTATAGAGAAGTCCAAATCCATTATCAATCAACTGACAATGATTCCGAATGTTGGTGATATCTACAGGTATATATGTCCTTTCCATGAGCTGCTTTTCTTTTTAAAAAAATTAAGGAGTTGTATGGAAATCAAATAGGAGAGCTGTGAGACCAACTAGTTTTTAAATCAACAAAAATTATAGTGGTAGAGCTGTCAAGTCTTGCTCAGAAAGGCACATAATTCAAATTTAATTTTTATTTAAGTTTTGAGGTTAGGCTTATGAAAAGGTAATTCTCAAAATCTTTTAATTATAGTGTGGATATATGGCTTTCGTTTACCTATAATTGGATTAAAAAACTTCATTTATGAGTGCATAAACAATCTCCAGAGAACTTCATTAACACAAGATACAAAAAATAAAATATGTAGTCTTTCCAAATGTTAAATCTTTGCTTAATTTATTCATTCTCCAACGATAATCCCAGAGGATTACCAGAGGAGGACACAAGCTTCGTCAGGATAGGCACGTCCAAGTTCTTGCCAAGTCAATGAGCCTAGATATGACCGCACAAAGAGATAACCCGTCATAAATCTTTACTAAAATTTGACTTGCCTTCAATTGGATGAAAAAACTTTAGCCTAATCGTAGTAGGCATAAGGGCAAGAAACTATTGAGTAGAAATGATGAGATCACGAGGATCATTCTCTAGGTAAAAGTATTGTTTGGGTTTTTGGTTGGAGAAAAGAAGAGTAGGTGTTTGATTTCTTTCCAAATTTTCAACTCTCTTCTCTCTCTCTTTCACTCTGTCTTCATTTTTTTGCTCTTCGATACTGGCTAAAGTTTTGTGAAAAAGAGAAAGTGAAAGAGATAAAGGCTAGGCTTTCCTTCTTTTTTTCTTTTCTCTCTTTATCTCTTTCTATGATGGTGGCTAGGATTTCTCTTATTTTTTACACAACGCCACCCACATTATATATTCACTCTTTTATTTCCATTTAAATTTTTTGATTTTTATATTTTTTTTCAAAAATAGATTAGAAACTTAATGTATATTAAAAAATAAAACTAGCTCCTATAACATATTGAAGAATTATCTAGATAAATTGAACTACTAATCTTAAAAAAATATTAGCATAAGATAAAATCTTAAATATAAAAAAACACTGTCTCACTCTAGCCTTACTCTTTTACTACCATATGTTTCTGAAGATTTTTTTCTTCCATTTCTTTAAGTGCCACTTAGAAAACGTACTCATAATGCCCTCTGGAAAAGGCTGAAAACATAATACGAAATTTTTTTAAAAAAAAAGAAGAAAAAAAGAACTGCATGGAAAGGTATCAAGAATTATGAAATTTAAAATAGATGTCTGCCTTAAGTAGACTTTTTTATTTAAACTCAGCAATTCAAATTTTGCTTTCAATATCAATTACGAACTAAACCATAATCTTCTTGCTGAGACCAAACCACGGTCATTAATTATCCAAAAGCACCTGTTTCTTTGACAAGATCTGCTGCCTTTTCTTGAATCAACTTCCACAAATCATCTACATGTCGTTCTTCAGTCAAGGTTGAGCCGATCGCACAGCGTATGATAAACAAGCCACCAACCACCGCGTGAGTCATGAATGCACGACCACTTTCATTCACTGCAGCTAGAAGCTTACGGTTCAATTCCAAGCCTTGGCATTCATCGTTGTGCTTCAGCCTAAAACAAACCAAAGAAAACCTCCTTCGCGCCACCACCTCAAACCTACTGTCTTTAGCCACCAGTGACTCAAACCGCTTAGCCAAGTTCACATCGCTACGAATATGGCACATAAGGTTTGCTAATCCATGCCTGCGAATCACAATCCAAAGCTTCAGAGCTCTGAATCGCCTACTCAATGCAATTTGCCAATCTTTGTAGTCCACAACGTCACTTCATTCACTGGCATTGCTCCTCAAGAATTCTGCATCACTGGACAGTGACTCGATTAATAAACGAGGCTGCTTAACCCACAAGAAGCAACAATCCATGTTAGTGAGTAACCATTTATGTGGATTCATGCTCAACGAGTCTGCAAGTTCTACTCCATCCAGGTAATGCTTGAATTCAGGGCATATGCATGCACTACCTGCGTAAGCTGCATCAACGTGAAACCATAGATTATATTTCCTGGCAATTTTCCCCAGATCCATAACAGGATCAACAGCTCCACATGCTGTAGTGCCTACAGTAGCGCATAAAAATAAGGGCACAAATCCAGCTTTGATATCATTTTCAATTGCATTTTCCAATGCTTGAGGTGATAACGAAAATTCGGATGAAAATGAGGTAGAGAGGCATCGAAAATTACAGGATGGAATTCCAACTAATTTTACGCCCTAAAGTAGAGTTGAATGAGTTTGATCAGAGGCATAAATTACCAGCTTCGTAATGTTTTCAGCTCCAATCATTCTCAAGGGCTCGTCTCTTGCTGCAACTAGGGTGCAAACTATAGCCTCACAAGTGCTACCGTGCAAGACACCACCTCCGTTTCCTGAGAACAAAAAAGTACATGGGAGCTTGAGCATCTTTCCCATCCAATCCATTACAATGGATTCCAGTTCGGTAGCAGCAGGAGATGCAATCCAGTTGAAGCCTGTTGGTGGGAGAAACCACTGGTGGTGGCTTTAAAACACTCGGAGGGGATATAACACACTGTTTTATTTCAACAAATAAGAAGCTTACAATAATGAAAAACTTACAATACACACCCTCTCTTTCTCTCTAGTGTTTCTCTCTACTCTCTCCGCATAGAATAACATAAGCTTAGCTACCTATTTATACACGAATTCAAAACAAGATAATTCAACCTTTAAGTGTGAAGGCGACTGGCGGCATGCAGCTGGTGGCTGGTGGCTCGCGGCTGGGCGGTTGGTGGCTGGGCAGTGACAGCTGGTGGTTGCCTTCCTTGACCTTCTAGATTGATTGAGTTTAATACAACAAATCTCCCTTTTAAACTCAATTGAGGGATGTCATGCCAAGCATGAACTTCAATCTGCTAAATATTTCTCCCTTCAATGGCTTTGTAAAGATATCTGCAACTTGATCATTTTTTTTGCAATATTAGCTCAACTTCTTTGTTCTTCACATGTTCTCGGATGAAGTGATGACGTGTATTAATGTGTTTACTTCGTTCATGATGCACTGGGCCCTTTGCCAATGCAATCGCTGATCGATTATCAATATAGAGCTCTGTAGGACTTTCTTGAGGAAATCCCGAAAACTTCAACATATTCCTTAACCATATTAAATGACATACAGCTGAGTTGACAGCAACATACTCAGCTTCACAGCTTGATAACGTTACTATCGATTGCTTCTTGGATGACCATGTGAAAGATGTATTTCCCATGAAAAAGACAAACCCTGTTGTGCTTTTCCTTTCATCCAGATCTCTACCTCAATCACTATCCGAGTAGCCAACAAGATTGAAGTTTGTGCTTGAGGTATAAAACATACCTTCATTTATTGTGCCTTTGATGTAGCGAAGAATTCTCTTGACTGCATTCAAATGAGACTGGTCTGGTGTCTCCATGTATCTGCTGATAAGTCCAACTCCGTAGAGTATATCCGGTCTGGTACATGTAAAGTACCTTAAGCTTCCTACTAAGCTTTTGAAGTAAGTTGGATCAACATTTCCAACTTTACTCTTCCTCAATTCTACTCCATTCTCAACTGGAGTTGATACCGGATTGTAGCTTTCCATCTTGAATCTTTCAAGAATGTCTTTGGCATAACTGCTTTGGGATACAAAAATCCCTTCTTCTTTCTGCATCACTTCTAAGCCAAGAAAGTGTGCCATCAGACCAATGTTTGTCATCTCAAACTCTTGTACCATGATTTTCTTGAAGGCTTCAAACATAGTAGGGTTATTGCCAGTGAATAACAAATCATCAACATATAGGCACGCAAATAATATGCTGCCATCTGCTTCTTTCTTCACATAAATTGCGTGTTCATATGGACATTTTTCAAATCCATTATCTTGAAAATACCTGTCAATTCTGGTATTCCAACCATGCGGAGCTTGCTTCAAACCGTAGAGGGCTTTCTTCAACTTTTATACTTTGCCTTCATTTTCAGCATCAATGTATCCAAGTGGTTGTTCAACATAGATCTCTTCTTCTAGGAAGCCATTCAGAAATGCTGACTTCACATCAAGTTGATAGATCTTCCATCTATGTTGTGCAGCTAGTGAGATCATCAGTCTGATTGTCTCTAGCCGGGCTACTGGAGCAAATACTTCTCCATAGTCAATGCCTTCTCTCTGTTTGTAGCCTTTTGCTACTAATCTTGCTTTGTATCTTTGCACTTCTCCTTTTGCATTCTTCTTTGTCTTATAGACCCATTTGACACCTATTGCTTTCTTGTTTTCTGGTAGATAAGTCAGCTTCTAGGTATCATTCTTCTCAATGGCATGTATTTCTTCATCCATTGCTTCTATCTACTTCTCTTCTGTGATAGCTTCATTGAAGCTAAGTGGGTCACTATCTGCAAAGAAATAAAATAGAGTTGTATCTTTCATGACTTGAGTGGCATCGTACAACTCGTCTAGATTTCTCATCCTTCTTGGTCCTTCTGATGAGGATGTTGCTGATGGTGTTGATGATGATTCTGGTGTGTTTCTCCCGTTGAATACAGGGAATCTGTGCACTGGACTTTGTGGCTTATCTGCCGGTAATATCGAACCTTCTGCAAGTACTGGTGGTACTTCCACTTCATCTTCAAGGATCAAATCAGTGCTGATCCATTTGACTGCTTCTTGGTCATCCTTCCATTCCCAAGTTTTATCTTCTTCAAAGATAACATCTCTACTCATAATTACATTCTTTGTGATGGGATTATACAGCTTGTATCTCATCCTTCTCTCACCGTATCCGACAAAGATGCATTTCTCGCTTTTATCATCGAGTTTGGCTTGCATCTGGGATCTTTGCATATGCCACACAACCAAAGACTCGAAGATGAGTGTCGATACACAACGTCGGGCGACGACTCCCGCTTTTTTTGTTTATTTAACAAAAAGGTTTTTTCTCGATTAGGGGAAACAAAGATTTTATTGGAGTCGCCATCTAGTAATTTAAGGGAACTAGAAATCCCAAATTAGACACTGGTCCCAGAGATTCGAGTACGGGGTTAGTTATGATTAAGGGAAGGTAGACACCACCCTTAAAACATCCTTTCAATAGAAAGGTTACCCTTACTTGTGTGTTTTCTATTTGATTCAAATGCGATTATATTTTGGGCTTATTTGTATTATTTTTAAATGATTAACGTCGGTCCCTAAAAATAGGAGACACGTTAAAAATGACATCAGTCCCTAAAAATTAGGAGACTCGTCTAAAATATTGACGTTTGTCCCTAAAAAGGAGAGTTACGTCTGGGTTATCGAAAGAAATAATGGATATAATCCATTATATTTTGGGTTTATTGGTAATTTGTTTTTTTTAAATGGTTAACGTCGGTCCCTAAAAATAGGAGACGCGTTAAAAATGACATCAGTCCCTAAAAATTAGGAGACTTGTCTAAAATATGACGTTTTAACTCTAAAAAGGAGAGTTACGTCTGGGTTACCAAAAGAAATAATGGACATAATCCATATTTGGTATTTACATTTTTGACATCGGTCCTTTCAAAAAAGAGACGTGTCGACTTTGATTTTTGTATTTTTTACAACATGTAAGAAAATTTACAAGCATTTATATATAAAAAATATCAAAAATACTAGTTGAAACCCAAAAAATTACCTGAGTGTCACTGTATAGGTAAAAGACTGAAATACCCTCGGATTTCTCGAAAAATTACCAAAATGCCACTGGCGGCGCGTGTGGCACACGCGCGGTTACTGTGGGTGGCGGCGAGATTTTCTGGCGAGATTTCTGTCCAACCGACGGTTGATCCTGGTAGATCTGATGTCGAGGATTCTGATGGCGGTGGTCTCGACGGCCGTTGATGGCTGACGAAGGAGAATCGACGACTTGCAGCTTCGGTGGCCGGCAACAATCGCGGTCTTTTTCCGACCAGATGAGGCGGAGAAAACAATGAAAACCACCGGGGTTTTTCTTTACATCAGGGGAGAAACCTTTCTGTGGTGGTGCGGAGGCTGGAGACGGCCGGAAAGTGGAGATCGGATGAGAGAGAGAGCGTCGCCGGCGAGAGGAGAGAGAGGCTCTGAGATGTGCTATGGTGTAAACGCGCGCACGGTTCACCGGTGCAGCTAAAGGCTGTGAATCGTTGGATCGCCGTTGAACTGATCCTGCGGCTGCGATTGGCTGGATTTGCAAGTTGATCGGACGGTCCGGATGGGCTGAGGTGTGATCAGGTGTGTCGCGGTGTACCGAAAGCTTGGTACACCGTGTGACATGGCGCCACCGGATCTAAGGGAGAATTGTTTTAAGGGCTGAGATTGATTTGGGTTTTAATTGGGTGTGGTAAGCCCATTTGTATCTTATGAAATCAACGGTTCAGATCTAAACACTATTAGATCTAACGGTTAGGATATATTTGGTATTTTTCAAATTGTTTTTTTTGAAAATCAATATCCTACTCGCATGAAGAAATAGTAAAAAAAACATGAATAGTAAAGATTTCTTTTCTTTCTCTTTCTTTTCTTTTTTCATCGGCGAACTGTCACTTGCTATTTATAGCCATTGCTATTTATAGCCAGTCACAAGGAGACAGATAAATCTTTAAATTTCCACAAATCTTATTTTTTAATCACCGTTTGCTTTTGGTATTTTTTAATCATCGTCTGACAAAATTTTTTATTTTATTATATATAATAATATATATTTATATAGGTAAAATTAAAAACTCAATTTAGTATTAGAAAAACTTGATTCAACCGCTAAAAATCCATTTTAAATGACCGAAAATTATGTTGAAACACTGGGAAAAAAACTTTTGATGGGTATCAACCCGTGAATCGGGTTTTGGTCGAAAATGATGGTTTTTGACCCGAAACAGCTCAAAACTCATTTTTTACCCTGGTCGACATGGTTTGACCCGTATTGACTCGGTGGACTCGGTTTTGGTAAAAAATGACGGTTTTGACCCGAAACAACCCGAAACTCATTTTTTACCCTGGTCGACATGGTTTGACCCGTATTGACCCGGTGGACTCGGTTTTGGTAAAAAATGACGGTTTTGACCCAAAACAACCCGAAACTCATTTTTTACCCTGGTCGACATGGTTTGACCCGTATTGACCTGGTGGACTTGGTTTTGACCAAAAATAACGGTTTTGACCCGAAACGGCCCGAAACTCATTTTTTACCCTGGTCGACATGGTTTGACCCGTATTGACCCGGTGGACTCGGTTTTGATGGAAAGATGCGGTTGACTCAAGAAAAGTATATTTTTGAATTTTTAAACTTTTTTTCTTAATTTTTTTGGATTTTTATAAATAATAATAGAAATAAAATAACATTCGAGAAAATCTTGGTGGATCCAAAATTAGGTTACAACAATGAGTAACACTTGGTTTGTGACCACTCCATGCTTTCAAACTTTTGGTTGGGCAACGATTCAGTAGATACACTGCACATGATACAGCTTCAGCCCAGTATTGTTTGGGCAGCTTCTTTGCTTTGAGTAGACTTCTCGCCATGTCAAGAACCGTTCGATTCTTTCTCTCAGCTACACCATTCAGATGTGGTGTATACGCAGGTTTTGTCTGATGTCTGATGCCTTATTGTGTACAAAAGGCTTCAAAGTAATTTGCTGTATATTCTCCACCTTGATCAGATCTCACGGTTCTGATCTTATAGCCACTTTGCTTCTCAACAATTGCTTTAAAATCTTTAAAGCAATTGAACACTTCTGACTTCCTCTGCAGAAAGTATATCCACGTCTTTCTGCTAAAATCATCAATGAAAGTAAAAAAGTACCTATTTTGTCCAGTCGACATAGGCTTTATAGGACCACACACATCTGTGTGCACTAATTCTAGTGGCCTCTTTGCTTTCCAGTTGACTTCTTTGACAAAACTAGATCTGTGATGTTTGCTGAGAACACAACTCTCACAGACTTCATCTGGATGATCAATGTGAGGCATACTTTTGACCATCTTCTTGCTCCGCCTGATTAACAGCCCAGATTCAATCTCAGATCCAGTTGCACATAGACTCCGCTACACAAAATCATATCCCTCGGCTCGGCTCTAACATAGTTCAGCTCAACTCGGCTCGGCCAGGCTAAGCTCACGGCTGATGACGTGGTATGTGGGTCCCACTGTGCCGACGTGTCAGTTGCCATGGCATGCCACCTAGACATGTTGATGCCATGATTATGTCATGATGATGTCATCCTTACCCGGGTCTGGAACGTGGGTCGAGTCGTTTGGCATTCGGATTGGGTCAGCCCATCCGGGCGAAGAAGACGCGTGTGACACGTGGCGCAGGTCTGTGCATGGCCAGCAACCTTGCCGGCGCGTGAGGACGATTCCGACTTCCGATTTCGACGTCGTTTTCACCAGTAGCTTCGTCTCTTCCTCTTCTACACAATGGTATGGTCAAAACACAATTTTGAAAACTTTCATTTTTGAGCAAAAATCAAACACCACTTTAAACCATATACTTTGATACCAATTGTTGGGAATTTCGACCGGTGATGTTCTGATATTTGCTCAAAGGAGGCTAAGCACACTGACATAATATTTAACGTGGTTCGGCAAATCACCAACATCCACAGGAGAAGTCAATATTATTAGAGACAAATAGAGAAAGGGTTACAACAAATACATGTAGAGGAGGAGGATTACATCCACTCTACTCAACTCCCAGCTCACACACTCTGCTGCATATAGCAATAATAATAAATTTATGTACCCTAATCTATTTTTTTGGCATGGTCACAAGGCAAATTCATCTTCATTGAACTCTCCTCTCCTAACAAACCTTCATTGACATTAACATTTATTACATTCCTTCCATTTTGTATTAATTTAAAAAGTAAAATAAAAGAGAATAATTTTTATTTTATTTTAAATCTTAATCCGTTCCAGATTTTCGAGATAAATTTCAACTAGAACGTTCCAGTTTTATTTTACATGTTTCCTTTCGGGCTTCAAAAGTCATTAAATCAAACACAAACTTCAACTTTTTTTAACCAAAACAAATCCTAAAAATACCATATAAATATTAATAACTCTATTTTCCACTACAAAAAGAATTTTTAATCAATCTAAAAATTAAAAAAAAATCAAACAAACCAATAATAATAATAAATTTATGGAACCAAATCTATTTTATTAGCATGGTCAAAGGGCAAATTCATCTTCAGTGAACTCTCGTCTCCTAACAAGCTTTCATTGACACTAATAATTACTACATTCCTTCCATTTCATAATAATTTAAAAATAAAATAAAAAGAAATAATTTTTATTTTATTTTAAATCTCAATCTGTTTTAGATTTTTCAGATAAATTTTAACTAGAATATTCCAGTTTTATTTTACATGTTTCCTTTCGGGCTTGAAAAGCCATTAAATTAAATCCAAACTTCAACTTATTTTAACCAAAACAAATCTTAAAAATACCATATAAATATCAATAACTCTATTTTGAACTACAAAACAATCTTTAATCAATCTAAATATATAAAAAATCAAACAAAACAATAATAATAATAATAAATGTATGGACCCTAATATATTTTTTTAGCATGGTCAAAGGGCAAATTCATCTTCATTGAACTCTCCTCACCTAACAAACCTTCATTGACACTAATATTTATTACATTCCTTCCATTTTGTATTAATTTAAAAATTCAAATAAAACAGAATAATTTTTATTTTATTTTAAATCTCAATCCACTCCAGATTTTCGAGATAAATTTCAACTATATTATTTCGGTTTGATTTTACATGTTTCCTTTCGTGCTTGAAAAGCCATTAAATCAAACCCAAACTTCAACTTATTTTAACCAAAACAAATCCTAAAAATACCATATAAATATTAATAACTTCATTTTCAACTACAAAACAATCTTTAATCAATCTAAAAATAAAAAAAAATCAAACAAAACAATAATAATAATAATAATAAATTTATGGACCCTAATCTATTTTTTTTAGCATGGTCAGGGTGCAAATTCATCTTCAGTGAACTCTCCTCTCCTAACAAACCTTTATTGACACTAATATTTATTACATTCCATCCATTTTGTATTAATTTAAAAAATAAAATAAAAAAGAAAAATTTTTATTTTATTTTAAATCTCAATCCGTACCAGATTTTTCAGATAAATTTCAACTACAATGTTCCAGTTTCATTTTACATGTTTTCCTTTCGGACTTGAAAAGCCATCAATTCAAACCCAAACTTCAACTTATTTTAACCAAAACAATCCTAAAAATACCATATAAATATTAATAACTCTATTTTCAACAACAAAACAATCTTTAATCGATCTAAAAATAAGAAAAGCAAACAAAACAATAATAATAAATTTATGGGCCCTAATCTATTTTTTTTAGCACGGTCAAAGGGCAAATTCATCTTCATTGAACTCTCCTTACCTAACAAACCTTCATTGACACTAATATTTATTACATTCCTTCCATTTTGTATTAATTTAAAAATTAAAATAAAATGAAATAATTTTTATTTTATTTTAAATCTCAATCCGTTCCAGATTTTCTAGATAAATTTCAACTACAATGTTCCAGCTTTATTTTACATGTTTCCTTTCGGGTTTGAAAAGCCATTAAATCAAACCCAAACTTCAACGTATTTCAACCAAAACAAATCCTAAAAATACCATATAAATATTAATAACTTCATTTTCAACTACAAAACAATTTTTAATCAATCTAAAAAAAAATAAAACAAAACAATAATAATAAAAAATTTATGGACTCTAATCTATTTTTTTTGGCATGTTCAAAGGGCAAATTCATCTTCATTGAAATCTCCTCTCCTAACAAACCTTCATTGACACTAATATTTATTACATTCCTTCCATTTCATATTAATTTAAAAAATAAAATAAAATAAAATAATTTTATTTGATTTTAAATATCAATCTGTTCCAGATTTTCAAGATAAAATTCAACTAGAATGTTCTGGTTTTATTTTACATGTTTTCTTTCATGCTTGAAAAGTCATTAAATCAAACACAAAACTCAACTTATTTTTACCAAAACAAATCCTAAAAATACCATATAAATATTAATAACTCTATTTTCGACTATAAAACAATCTTTAATCAATCTAAAAATAAACAAAATCAAACAAAACAACAATAATAAAAAATTTATGGACCCTAATCTATTTTTTTTAGCATGGTTAGAGCGCAAATTCATCTTTATTGAACTCTCCTCTCCTAACAAACCTTCATTAACACTAACATTTATTACATTCCTTCCATTTTGTATTAATTTAAAAAGTAAAATAAAAGAGACTAATTTTTATTTTATTTTAAATCTCATTCCGTTCCAGATTTTCTACATAAATTTTAAGTAGAATGTTCCAGTTTCATTTTACATGTTTCCTTTCGGACTTGAAAAGCCATTAAATCAAACCCAAACTTTAATTTCTTTTAACCAAATCCTAAAAATACCATATAAATATTAATAACTCTATTTTCCACTACAAAACAATATTTAATCAATCTAAAAATAAAAAAAATCAAACACAACAACAATAATAATAAATTTATGGACCCTAATCTATTTTTTTAGCACGGTCAAAGGGCAAATTCATCTTCATTGAACTCTCCTCTCCCAACAACCCTTCATTGACACTAATATTTATTACATTCCATCCATTTTGTATTAATTTAAAAAGTCAAATAAAAGAATATAATTTTTATTTTATTTTAAATCTCAATCGGTTCCAGATTTTCCAGATAAATTTCAATGAGAATATTCTATTTTCATTTTACATGTTTCGTTTCGGGCTTGAAAAGCCTTTAAATCAAACCCAAACTTCAACTTCTTTTAACCGAAACAAATCCTAAAAATACCATATAAATATTAATAACTCCATTTTCAACTACAAAACAATCATTAATCAATCTAAAAATAAAAAAATTAAACAAACTAATAATAATAACAATAAATTTATGGCCCCTAATCTATTTTTTTTTAGCATGGTCAGAGCACAAATTCATCTTCATTGAACTCTCCTCTCCTAACAACCCTTCAATGACACAAATATTTATTACATTTCTTTTATTTTGTATTAATTTAAAAAGTAAAATAAAACGGAATAATTTTTATTTTATTTTAAATCTCAATCCGTTCTAGATTTTCTAGATAAATTTCAACTATAATGTTCCGGTTTCATTTTATATGTTTCCTCTCGGGCTTGAAAAGTCATTAAATCAAACATAAACTTCAACTTATTTTAGCCAAAACAAATCCTAAAAATACAATATAAATATTAAAAACTCTATTTTCAACTATAAAACAATATTTAATCGATCTAAAAATAAACAAAATCAAATAAAACAATAATAATAATAAATTTATGGAACCTAATCTATTTTTTTAGCATGGTCAAAGGGAAAATTCATCTTCATTGAACTCTCGTCTCTTAACAAGCATTCATTGACACTAATAATTACTACATTCCTTTCATTTCGTAATAATTTAAAAAATAAAATAAAAGGCAATAATTTTTATTTTATTTTAAATCTCAATCCGTTCTAGATTTTCCAGATAAATTTTAACAAGAATATTTCGGTTTTATTTTACAAGTTTCCTTTCGGGCTTGAAAAGCCATTAAATCAAACCCAAACTTTAATTTCTTTTAACCAAATCCTAAAAATACCATATAAATATTAATAACTCTATTTTCCACTACAAAAAAATATTTAATCAATCTAAAAATAAAAAAAATCAAACAAACCAAAAATAATTATAAATTTATGGACCCTAATCTATTTTTTTAGCACGGTCAAAGGGCAAATTCATCTTCATTGAACTCTCATCTCCCAACAACCCTTCATTGACACTAATATTTATTACATTCCATCCATTTTGTATTAATTTAAAAAGTCAAATAAAAGAGAATAATTTTTATTTTATTTTAAATCTCAATCCGTTCTAGATTTTCCAGATAAATTTTAACTAGAATATTTCGGTTTCATTTTACATGTTTCCTTTCGGGCTTGGAAAGCCATTAAATCAAACCCAAACTTCAACTTATTTTAACCAAAATAAATCTTAAAAATACAATATAAATATTAATAACTCTATTTTGAACTACAAAACAATCTTTAATCAATCTAAAAATAAAAAAATCAAATAAAATAATAATAATAATAATAAATTTATGGACCCTAATCTTTTTTTTTCTAGCATGGTCAGAGCGCAAATTCATCTTCACTGAACTCTCCTCACCTAACAAACCTTCATCGACACTAACATTTATTACATTTCTTCTATTTTGTATTAATTTAAAAATTAAAATAAAAAGGAATAATTTTTATTTTATTTTAAATCTCAATCCGCTCTAGATTTTCTAGATAAATTTCAACTATAATGTTCCGGTTTTATTTTACATGTTTCCTTTCAGGCTTGAAATGCCATTAAATCAAACCCAAACTTCAACTTATTTTAACCAAAACAAATCCTAAAAATAAAATATAAATATTAATAACTCCATTTTCAACTACAAAACAATCTTTAATCAATCTAATAAAAAAAAATAAAACAAAACAATAATAAATAAAAATTTATGGACCCTAATCTATTTTTTTGGCATGGTCAAAGGGCAAATTCATCTTCATTGAAATCTCCTCTCCTAACAAACTTTCATTGACACTAATATTTATTACATTCCTTCCATTTCATATTAATTTAAAAAATAAAATAAAACAAAATAATTTTTATTTTATTTTAAATCTCAATCCGTACTAGATTTTCCAGATAAATTTCAACTAAAATGTTTCAATTTCATTTTACATGTTTTCTTTCGGTCTTGAAAAGTCATTAAATCAAGCACAAACTTCAACTTATTTTAACCAAAATAAATCCTAAAAATATAATATAAATATTAATAACTCCATTTTCAACTACAAAACAATTTTTAATCAATCTAAAAATAAAAAAATCAAACAAAACAACAATAATAATAAATTTATGGACCCTAATCTATTTTTTTTAGCATGGTCATAGTGCAAATTCATTTTCATGGAATTCTTCTCTCCTAACAAACCTTCGTTGACACTAATATTTATTACATTCCTTCCATTTCGTATTAATTTAAAAAGTACAATAAAACGGAGTAATTTTTATTTTATTTTAAATCTCAATCCGTTCTAGATTTTCTAGATAAATTTCAACTAGAATGTTCCGGTTTCATTTTACATGTTTCCTTTCGGGCTTGAAAAGCCGTTAAATCAAACACAAACTTCTACTTATTTTAACCAAAACAATCCTAAAAATACTATATAAATATTAATAACTCTATTTTCAACTACAAAACAATCTTTAATCAATCTAAAAATAGAAAATTCAAACAAAACAAGAATAATAATAAATTTATGGAACCTAATCTATTTTTTTCGCATGGTCAAAGGGAAAATTCATCTTCATTGAACTCTCGTCTCCTAACAGACCTTCATTGACACTAATAATTACTACATTCCTTCCATTTCATAATAATTTAAAAATAAAATAAAAGGAAATAATTTTTATTTTATTTTAAATCTCAATCTGTTTCAGATTTTTTAGATAAATTTTAACTAGAATATTCCGGTTTTATTTTTCATGTTTCCTTTCGGGCTTGAAAAACCATTAAATCAAACCCAAACTTCAACTTATTTTAACCAAAACAAATCCTAAAAATACCATATAAATATTAATAACTTCATTTTCAACTACAAAACAATCTTTAATCAATCTAAAAATAAAAAAAAATCAAACAAAACAATAATAATAATAATAATAAATTTATGGACCCTAATCTATTTTTTTTAGCATGGTCAGGGTGCAAATTCATCTTCAGTGAACTCTCCTCTCCTAACAAACCTTTATTGACACTAATATTTATTACATTCCATCCATTTTGTATTAATTTAAAAAATAAAATAAAAAAGAAAAATTTTTATTTTATTTTAAATCTCAATCCGTACCAGATTTTTCAGATAAATTTCAACTACAATGTTCCAGTTTCATTTTACATGTTTTCCTTTCGGACTTGAAAAGCCATCAATTCAAACCCAAACTTCAACTTATTTTAACCAAAACAATCCTAAAAATACCATATAAATATTAATAACTCTATTTTCAACAACAAAACAATCTTTAATCGATCTAAAAATAAGAAAAGCAAACAAAACAATAATAATAAATTTATGGGCCCTAATCTATTTTTTTTAGCACGGTCAAAGGGCAAATTCATCTTCATTGAACTCTCCTTACCTAACAAACCTTCATTGACACTAATATTTATTACATTCCTTCCATTTTGTATTAATTTAAAAATTAAAATAAAATGAAATAATTTTTATTTTATTTTAAATCTCAATCCGTTCCAGATTTTCTAGATAAATTTCAACTACAATGTTCCAGCTTTATTTTACATGTTTCCTTTCGGGTTTGAAAAGCCATTAAATCAAACCCAAACTTCAACGTATTTCAACCAAAACAAATCCTAAAAATACCATATAAATATTAATAACTTCATTTTCAACTACAAAACAATTTTTAATCAATCTAAAAAAAAATAAAACAAAACAATAATAATAAAAAAATTATGGACTCTAATCTATTTTTTTTGGCATGTTCAAAGGGCAAATTCATCTTCATTGAAATCTCCTCTCCTAACAAACCTTCATTGACACTAATATTTATTACATTCCTTCCATTTCATATTAATTTAAAAAATAAAATAAAATAAAATAATTTTATTTGATTTTAAATATCAATCTGTTCCAGATTTTCAAGATAAAATTCAACTAGAATGTTCTGGTTTTATTTTACATGTTTTCTTTCGTGCTTGAAAAGTCATTAAATCAAACACAAAATTCAACTTATTTTTACCAAAACAAATCCTAAAAATACCATATAAATATTAATAACTCTATTTTCGACTATAAAACAATCTTTAATCAATCTAAAAATAAACAAAATCAAACAAAACAACAATAATAAAAAATTTATGGACCCTAATCTATTTTTTTTAGCATGGTTAGAGCGCAAATTCATCTTTATTGAACTCTCCTCTCCTAACAAACCTTCATTAACACTAACATTTATTACATTCCTTCCATTTTGTATTAATTTAAAAAGTAAAATAAAAGAGACTAATTTTTATTTTATTTTAAATCTCATTCCGTTCCAGATTTTCTACATAAATTTTAAGTAGAATGTTCCAGTTTCATTTTACATGTTTCCTTTCGGACTTGAAAAGCCATTAAATCAAACCCAAACTTTAATTTCTTTTAACCAAATCCTAAAAATACCATATAAATATTAATAACTCTATTTTCCACTACAAAACAATATTTAATCAATCTAAAAATAAAAAAAAAATCAAACACAACAACAATAATAATAAATTTATGGACCCTAATCTATTTTTTTAGCACGGTCAAAGGGCAAATTCATCTTCATTGAACTCTCCTCTCCCAACAACCCTTCATTGACACTAATATTTATTACATTCCATCCATTTTGTATTAATTTAAAAAGTCAAATAAAAGAATATAATTTTTATTTTATTTTAAATCTCAATCGGTTCCAGATTTTCCAGATAAATTTCAATGAGAATATTCTATTTTCATTTTACATGTTTCGTTTCGGGCTTGAAAAGCCTTTAAATCAAACCCAAACTTCAACTTCTTTTAACCGAAACAAATCCTAAAAATACCATATAAATATTAATAACTCCATTTTCAACTACAAAACAATCATTAATCAATCTAAAAATAAAAAAATTAAACAAACTAATAATAATAACAATAAATTTAAGGCCCCTAATCTATTTTTTTTTAGCATGGTCAGAGCACAAATTCATCTTCATTGAACTCTCCTCTCCTAACAACCCTTCAATGACACAAATATTTATTACATTTCTTTTATTTTGTATTAATTTAAAAAGTAAAATAAAACGGAATAATTTTTATTTTATTTTAAATCTCAATCCGTTCTAGATTTTCTAGATAAATTTCAACTATAATGTTCCGGTTTCATTTTATATGTTTCCTCTCGGGCTTGAAAAGTCATTAAATCAAACATAAACTTCAACTTATTTTAGCCAAAACAAATCCTAAAAATACAATATAAATATTAAAAACTCTATTTTCAACTATAAAACAATATTTAATCGATCTAAAAATAAACAAAATCAAATAAAACAATAATAATAATAAATTTATGGAACCTAATCTATTTTTTTAGCATGGTCAAAGGGAAAATTCATCTTCATTGAACTCTCGTCTCTTAACAAGCATTCATTGACACTAATAATTACTACATTCCTTCCATTTCGTAATAATTTAAAAAATAAAATAAAAGGCAATAATTTTTATTTTATTTTAAATCTCAATCCGTTCTAGATTTTCCAGATAAATTTTAACAAGAATATTTCGGTTTTATTTTACAAGTTTCCTTTCGGGCTTGAAAAGCCATTAAATCAAACCCAAACTTTAATTTCTTTTAACCAAATCCTAAAAATACCATATAAATATTAATAACTCTATTTTCCACTACAAAACAATATTTAATCAATCTAAAAATAAAAAAAAATCAAACAAACCAAAAATAATTATAAATTTATGGACCCTAATCTATTTTTTTAGCACGGTCAAAGGGCAAATTCATCTTCATTGAACTCTCATCTCCCAACAACCCTTCATTGACACTAATATTTATTACATTCCATCCATTTTGTATTAATTTAAAAAGTCAAATAAAAGAGAATAATTTTTATTTTATTTTAAATCTCAATCCGTTCTAGATTTTCCAGATAAATTTTAACTAGAATATTTCGGTTTCATTTTACATGTTTCCTTTCGGGCTTGGAAAGCCATTAAATCAAACCCAAACTTCAACTTATTTTAACCAAAATAAATCTTAAAAATACAATATAAATATTAATAACTCTATTTTGAACTACAAAACAATCTTTAATCAATCTAAAAATAAAAAAATCAAATAAAATAATAATAATAATAATAAATTTATGGACCCTAATCTTTTTTTTTCTAGCATGGTCAGAGCGCAAATTCATCTTCACTGAACTCTCCTCACCTAACAAACCTTCATCGACACTAACATTTATTACATTTCTTCTATTTTGTATTAATTTAAAAATTAAAATAAAAAGGAATAATTTTTATTTTATTTTAAATCTCAATCCGCTCTAGATTTTCTAGATAAATTTCAACTATAATGTTCCGGTTTTATTTTACATGTTTCCTTTCAGGCTTGAAATGCCATTAAATCAAACCCAAACTTCAACTTATTTTAACCAAAACAAATCCTAAAAATAAAATATAAATATTAATAACTCCATTTTCAACTACAAAACAATCTTTAATCAATCTAATAAAAAAAAATAAAACAAAACAATAATAAATAAAAATTTATGGACCCTAATCTATTTTTTTGGCATGGTCAAAGGGCAAATTCATCTTCATTGAAATCTCCTCTCCTAACAAACTTTCATTGACACTAATATTTATTACATTCCTTCCATTTCATATTAATTTAAAAAATAAAATAAAACAAAATAATTTTTATTTTATTTTAAATCTCAATCCGTACTAGATTTTCCAGATAAATTTCAACTAAAATGTTTCAATTTCATTTTACATGTTTTCTTTCGGTCTTGAAAAGTCATTAAATCAAGCACAAACTTCAACTTATTTTAACCAAAATAAATCCTAAAAATATAATATAAATATTAATAACTCCATTTTCAACTACAAAACAATTTTTAATCAATCTAAAAATAAAAAAATCAAACAAAACAACAATAATAATAAATTTATGGACCCTAATCTATTTTTTTTAGCATGGTCATAGTGCAAATTCATTTTCATGGAATTCTTCTCTCCTAACAAACCTTCGTTGACACTAATATTTATTACATTCCTTCCATTTCGTATTAATTTAAAAAGTACAATAAAACGGAGTAATTTTTATTTTATTTTAAATCTCAATCCGTTCTAGATTTTCTAGATAAATTTCAACTAGAATGTTCCGGTTTCATTTTACATGTTTCCTTTCGGGCTTGAAAAGCCGTTAAATCAAACACAAACTTCTACTTATTTTAACCAAAACAATCCTAAAAATACTATATAAATATTAATAACTCTATTTTCAACTACAAAACAATCTTTAATCAATCTAAAAATAGAAAATTCAAACAAAACAAGAATAATAATAAATTTATGGAACCTAATCTATTTTTTTCGCATGGTCAAAGGGAAAATTCATCTTCATTGAACTCTCGTCTCCTAACAGACCTTCATTGACACTAATAATTACTACATTCCTTCCATTTCATAATAATTTAAAAATAAAATAAAAGGAAATAATTTTTATTTTATTTTAAATCTCAATCTGTTTCAGATTTTTTAGATAAATTTTAACTAGAATATTCCGGTTTTATTTTTCATGTTTCCTTTCGGGCTTGAAAAACCATTAAATCAAACCCAAACTTCAACTTATTTTAACCAAAACAAATCCTAAAAATACCATATAAATATTAATAACTCTATTTTGAACTACAAAACAATCTTTAATCAATCTAAAAATAAAAAAATCAAACAAAACAATAATAATAATAATAAATTTATGGACCCTAATCTTTTTTTTTTAGCATAGTGAGGGGCGCAAATTCATCTTCAGAGAACTCTCCTCTCCTAACAAACCTTTATTGACACTAATATTTATTACATTCCATCCATTTCCTATTAATTTAAAAAATTAAATAAAATAAAATAATTTATTTTATTTTAAATCTCAATCCGTTCTAATTTTTCTAGATAAATTTCAACCAGAATATTCCGGTTTTATTTACATGTTTCCTTTCGGGCTTGAAAAGCCATTAAATCAAACTCAAACTTCAACTTATTTTAACCAAAACAAATCCTAAAAATACCATATAAATATTAATAACTCTATTTTGAACTACAAAACAATATTTAATCAATTTAAAAATAAAAAAATCAAACAAAACAATAATAATAATAATAAATTTATAGACCCTAATCTATTTTTTTACCATGGTCATAGTGCAAATTCAACTTCATTGAACTCTCCTCTCCTAACAAACCTGCATTGACACTAATATTTATTATATTCCTTCCATTTCGTATTAATTTAAAAAATAAAATAAAATGAAATAATTTTTATTTTATTTTAAATTTCAATCCATTCTAGATTTTTGAGATAAATTTCAACCAGATTATTTCTGTTTCATTTTACATGTTTCCTTTCAGGCTTGAAAAGCCTTTAAATCAAACCAAAACTTCAACTTATTTTAACCAAAACAAATCCTAAAAATACCATATAAATATTAATAACTCCATTTTCAACTACAAAACAATATTTAATTAATGTAAAAATAAAAAATCAAACAAAATAATAATAGTAATAAATTTATGGACCCTAATCTTTTTTTTTTTTGCATGGTCAAAAGGCAAATTCATCTTTATTGAACTCTCCTCTCCTAACAAACCTTCATTGACACTAATATTTAATACATTCCTTCCATTTGGTTGGTTGAATAAAACATTAGTTGCACATTTCTTTTATAAAATATTAAGAGATCAAAAAATCATTCTCCATTAATATCACAATAAAAATATATTTTGCAATAAGATTATAATATAAAAAGCACTGGACTATTTTTTATTATCCTTAATAAAAGTAGAAACTCCTCGTGATATTAAATGAGTAAACTTAAAAAAATTTAAAGGGGTGACAAATAAAACTTATAGTTTAATTAAAGGTTACAAAAATAATAATTAGATGGTATTCGTGTGTTAACATAAATGTAACACTTAGATTCCAACTCTCTCTATCTTCATTTAAGTAGATGTCTGCATGGAAATTAAAAAAAAAAAAAAACTGCATGGAAAGGTATTATTGCTATTTAAAATAGATGTCTGCCTTAAGTAGACTTTTGTTATTTAAACTTAGCAATTTAAATATTGCTTTCAATAACAATTACGAACTAAAACATAATCTTCTTGCTGAGATCAAACCACGGACAATTACAAAATTATTTTTAATAGTTTTATTAGAGATAACATGTTCTGCATCATTCATTCATTCTCCAATAGCACCTGTTTCTTTGACAAGATCTGCTGCCTTTTCTTGAATCATCTACATGTCGTTCTTCAGTCAAGGTTGATCCGATCGCACAGCGTATGATAAACAAGCCACCAACCACCGCGTGAGTCATGAATGCACGACCACTTTCGTTCACTGCAGCTAGAAGCTTACGGTTCAATTCCAAGCCTTGGCATTCATCGTTGTGCTTGAGCCTAAAACAAACCAGAGAAAACCTCCTTCGCACCACCACCTCAAACCTACTGTCTTTAGCCACCAGTGACTCAAACCGCTTAGCCAAGTTCACATCGCTACGAATATGGTACATAAGGTTTGCTAATCCATGCCTGCGAATCACAATCCAGAGCTTCAGAGCTCTGAATCGCCTACTCAATGCAATTTGCCAATCTTTGTAGTCCACGACGTCACTTGATTCACTGGCATTGTTCCTCAAGTATTCTGGATCACTGGCCAGTGACTCGATTAATAAACGAGGCTGCTTAACCCACAAGCAGCAACAATCCATGTTGGTGAGTAACCATTTATGTGGATTCATGCTCAACGAGTCTGCAAGTTCTACTCCATCCAGGTAATGCCTGAATTCAGGGCATATGCATGAACTACCAGCGTAAGCTGCATCAACGTGGAACCATAGATTATATTTCCTGGCAATTTTCCCCAGATCCATAACGGGATCAACAGCTCCACATGCTGTAGTGCCTACAGTAGCGCATAAAAATAAGGGCACAAATCAAGCTTTGATGTCATTTTCAATTGCATCTTCCAATGCTTGAGGTGATAACGAAAATTCCGATGAAAATGAGGTAGAGAGGCATCGAAAATCAGAGGATGGAATTCCAACTAATTTGACGCCCTTAAGTAGAGTTGAATGAGTTTGATCAGAGGCATAAACTACTAGCTTCGTAATGTTTTCAGCTCCAATAATTCTCAAGGTCTCGTCTCTTGCTGCAACTAGGGTGCCAACCATAGCCTAACATGTGCTACCGTGCAAGACACCACCTCCGTTTCCTGAGAACAAAAAAGTAGATGGGAGCTTGAGCATCTTTCCCATCCAATCCTTTTTTTTTTTTTTTTGATAATCATCGAAAGTATATTGAGAAGGCTATAAAACCAATAGCCAAAGAGAAAAACATGGAATATGAGAAAAGAAAAAAACTAATCTACTATAGCAAACAACAAAAAGATTACCTAAGATTTCTTATTACACCACAATTTGATGCCATCAGAAGATCTTAAGAGGTCATTTCCTGTATAAGTGAAGTTTGAATCCTGAATATACAACCAAATAGCAACCCGATGAAGGATGGTAGAGAAACAATCAAACAAGTTTATAGTGCCTTGCTCAAAAACAATTTTGTTCCTCAGCAATCAAATATCCCAAATAGTACTGCTTGAAATTAGTCTCCAAGCTGATATTTGGAATTTGCCATGTATCATTTCGGGCCACTGTAGAAGCAGCGAGTCAAGTGTTCTCGGTAAACAACATTGGATACCCCACCAATCCAAAACTTTCATCCAAACACTCCTAGAAAAGTTACAATGTACAAAAAGATGCTCTGAGGTTTCCAAATCTGAGCTGCAAAAGACACAAGAAGCTTGTGTGGCAGACAAAACAGTCCGTTGATGGAGAAAAGCTCTTGTACTAACTTTGTCCTGTACTGCCAACTAGAGAAACATCTGAACTTTCGGAGGGGTCCCTTTAATCCAAACATTGGCTTCGAAAACTCTATCATTCACAGAGGAGGTATTATCAATTAGGGTGCAACAAGATTTAACTGAGAAGTTTCCATCAGAATTGCATAGCCTTATAAGTTTGTCATCTTTTCCTTGCCGAATTATCGTTGGCTCCAGCATTGAGAGCAAATGATGATATTGTTGCTCTTCATAAGATAAGAGGTTCCTACGCCAAACCAAATTCTGAAAAGTAGAATTTTGGTAAAGCCTAGGGAAAATGCTACGTAAAGCATTTGATCCTATCCACAAGTCAGACTAGAAGAGAATGGAGGATCCATCTCCAATCATGAATTTAATGTTTTCACGCAATACTAAGCCGATGACACTGTTTGGATCCAAGATTGACAAAACATCTTTCCAAAATGGGGAAATATGACCATGCAATTTTGGGATTCCATTCTCGAAAGTTGGGGAGTAAAAATGGGTTATTACCTGTTTCCATAAGACATGGTCTGGTAAGCTTAGCCTCCATATCCATTTGAAAAGCATGGATATATTTTTAGACATTAAAGAACCCAACCCGAGGCCTCTTTCTTTTCTAGCTTTCACAACAATACGCCACTATACCTTGCAGATTTTCTTTTGCTTTGCCACTCTAGACCACAAGAATCTTCGTTGAATAGATGTTAGTATATTACAGACACCTTTTGGCATAAGAAAAGAAGACATATAATATATTGGCAATGAACTCAAGACACTTTTGATTAGGCAAATACGCCCTGCCATACTAAGCATACGACCTCCCCACATGCTCAAATTTCTTCTGAAATTCTCAATAATAGGCTTCCATGTAGGCAATATTTTAGGATTGGATCCTAAAGGCATGCCCAGATAAGAGCAAGGCAAGGAATCAAATCTGTAAAAGACTGAATATGCTATACTAGCACAAGTATCTCCCCCAACATTTATGCCAATTAAAGAGCTTTTATGGAAGTTAATGTGCAAACCTGAACAAATAGCAAACCACAATAGGATCCTTTTAACTGTTTTGACCATATGAAGATTAGCAGGCATGAAGATCAAAGTGTCGTTTGCATATTGTAGGTGACTGAGGCAAAAAGTTGTCTCTAAAAGGGATACCTTTGAAAAGATCATTTGAAGCTGCTCTTTGAAACAAAACAGATAATCCCTCTGCTGCAATTAGAAAAAGGTATGGAGAAAGGGGGTCGCCTTGGCGAATCCCACGACCCATCAAGAATTCCTTATAAGGAGATCCATTAATCAACACTGATAATTTTGTAGTGGAGATGCAAGTGTTGATCCAATTAATCCATTTCTCACCAAAACCTATATGCCTTATAACCTGCTCTAAATAATCCCACTGCACACTATCGAAAGCTTTGTGAAAATCCACCTTAAAGATAAGGCTCGACACTCTGTATCTTTTCAAGGAATGAACTGCTTCATTGGCAACCAAAAACCCATCAATTATCTACCTCCCTACCAAGAAAGCTGTTTGATTCTCACTGATAAGGTCATGCATAACCGCTTTCAGACAACTAGAAAGAACCTTAGCCATTATCTTGTAAATGCCATGAATCAGACTAATAGGCCTGAAATCTTTGAAGCCAACCGGGGAAGCTATCTTCAGAATTAGATGAACATAAGCATGATTGACTCCTTTTGGAAGCCTACCTGTTTTGAAGAAATTGTTGGCCAGGTCTAACAGAACATCTGCAATGAAATTCCAAGCAAGCTTGTAGAATTTGAAATTGAAACCATCTGGACCCGGACTCTTGCTTCCATCACAATCCCAAACACTCTGCTTTAATTCTTTCAAAGTGATATCTCGCTCCAAGTTAGCTGAAGAAGAAGCTGAGAGTGTTTTAAAACCAACATGCCCTAAACCAATTCAGAATCTATCAGGACTTCTAAATAGGTTGGAGAAGAAGCTAACTGCTGCATCTTTTATGACCAGTAAGCCTTCAACAACAGAACCATTATGAACCACTTTTAGGAGATGGTTTTTAGCCCTCCTGAAGTTAGCAATTAGATGGAAGAAACGTGTGTTGCGATCACCCAGGCGACACCAAATTTGGCGAGACTTTTGACGCCACATGCTTTCTATATGCAAGTTACATTGCCACTGCTTATATTATTTTTTATTTTTAATTGTGTTTTATTTGAAAAATTAGAAAGAGATAGCTTGATGACATAACATTTGCAGAATTTGATCGCATTCAAAATTTTGTTCTTGCTGGGTCCGACCCAGTAAAAAGAAATTCAATTTTTATATTTATTTTTAATTGTTTTTTATTCAAAATATTAGAAGGAGATCGCTTGATGACGTAGCATTTGCAGAATTTGATTGCAATCCCAATTTTATTCTTGATGATATTTTATCTGATGTTGTTGCACGCTTAAGAAACCATGAAAAATGTTGTTCTTGTTGGATAGATTTCGTACGTGATGAAATTGCACATAGTTTAATGGAACAATAAAAAAATATTTAATATCAATATTATTTATTTCATGATGTAATAGCAATAGTTAAATCTACAATATTTAAATTAAAAACCATCAATATTAATATATATATTTTAATTATTTTATAACTTCAATTTGAAAATCATTCTTTTAACCAAACACATTAAACTACTTTTTATTCAATCTCAATTTTGATCACATGTTTAACCAAACATATATTTTTCTAAACTAACCTAAATTTAGAACATTTTTTATAAAATAATTTTTTTAAAATTACAATCATAATAATTATCCCAATATCAAACATTCTCTAGTGTTTGTGGATTTATCATGAGTGGAAGGCTGGTCTGTACAGGAGATGCTCAGTGTACGGCCTGATCCATAACTGAAAAATTATAAAGACCACACACACATATTTGGTGGGTCAAAATGTGTCACTCCATCTATTAAAAAAGACACAACTCGAACTCCCCTTTTTTACTAAAAACTTTGAGTAAACATACATATCATGTCAACTTAAGTTTGAAAATCAAACCTTTGCTTATGAACAAGAAATTGAGGGCGATAAAAAAAAAAAATCCATGTCACATGCTCCCATTCTGTCGGTGATGTGGGGTAAATTCTTCTTATGGGCAAACACGGACCACTCGTGGCATATATAGAATAAGCCATTATAAAAGAAATGTACAAGGTCGCCCACTACCAGAAATTCGCAAAATACCAACGGATTTACCGACGGAATATTTTCTGTCGGTATTTTGAGGTCGAAATTACCGATGGCCACTTTCCGTCCGTAATTCAGTCGGTAAAAACCGATGAAAACTTTTCCGTCCGTAATTCAGTCGGTAAATACAGATGGAAAATTTCCATCGGTATTTACCGACTGAATTACGAACGGAAAAGTTTTCGAATTTAAAAAAAGGCGGGTCGCTGACATGAAGGTTTTGGCAATTTTTTTTTCCGACGGATTCAAAAACGACTGCCCGTACAGTGCCCGTAAAGTGATGTGACCGGTTTGCCGTTTAAATTGCCGACGGACTCACCGAGGGATTTGAAATGGCAGATCCGTACGGTGACATGTCTATGTTTCCGTCAGAATCACCGGCGTAATAACCGACGGAGTGTCCATCGGTAAAACCGTCGGAAAAAGTTAATATATGACAGCTCTGCCGACCCTCTCATCCCCTATTTCTCCTTCTTCTTCCTCATCCCAACTCTCCCCATCTGCAAACAACCAGCCCCCCCTCCCCCCCAAAAAAAAAATCTTCCTCATATCAGCACAACAAGTTATATTTCTTGAAGTTTTGTGGTCACAGCATCCGCGCGTGTTCTGATTTACCGATGGATTTTATCAATTTTTGTAAGTAATTATATCTTTTTAAATTTTAACATTTAATTAAATGTCAATTTTATTGTTTTTTTAGTATATGTATTTTGTTAGTAGATGTACATGTTTTATTGTTATTTCTCAAACAAACTTGTAGTATATGAATGTATAATTTTGTACCTGTTATGGTTTGTTTTAGATTTTGTAAGATTGTATTTGTTTGTAAATTGTTATTTCTTTATGGAATTACCGAATTAAATGTGCTATTTTGAAATAATTAATAGCTTGCTTAATGGGCCCGTTTAAAGTTTTATCAATGGTATTGCGGAGTGGTAATTTCTGTAAATTTATATTTTTTAATTCGTATGGACGTTGATAAATGATAATGAATATTTAATATTTATGAGAAGTTGTGATTGGTTTGTTGGATAATCTCGAGTTAAAGTAATATTTGTACAAGTTTATTTACCTAACTTAGTTAATTAATACATGATGTCATCATAATTTTATAGAGGTTCGATATAAGTCATGGATGATCGTTCATGGATGTATCGAGATTTACCCCAAGGATTGCGGAGGATGGATTATTGTAATGGGGTTCAGGGTTTTATTAATTTCGTAACATCTATTCCCAGAAATTTTACTGGAGGCGGTATTAGGTGTCCATGCAAGAAGTGTGAAAATAAAAAGTATCTGCATCCAGATGTTGTAATGATGCATCTTCTACACAAAGGGTTTATGGAGAATTACCAGTGTTGGTATGCACATGGAGAAGTATTTGTTAGCGAGAGTGAGAGGAGAATGGAAGAAACGGTGGTTGGGTCTACTTCTAGTGCTAGGAACGTGCATGAAGCGACAAATGACAACACTAATCCTTACAGAAATATGGTTATGGATGCAATGAGAATGAATCAAGGTAATGGCAGTCAATGTCCAATCGTAGAAGAAGAACCTAATGTAGATGCAGCTAGGCTTTTTGATTTGTTGAAAGATTCTGACGAACCATTATGGGATGGCTGCACGAACCACAGTAAATTATTGGCTGTAGCACAGGTGTTCACCATCAAGTCAGATCACGGGTTGAGTGAGGCCGGGTATGACAAGATTATTGAATGGGCAAGAAGCATTTTACCTGAAGGGAACAGGCTGAAAGAGAACTTCTATGCTGCGAAGTCCATGATGAAACCCCTCGGTTTAGGATACCAGAAAATTGACATGTGCCCTAACTTCTGCATGTTATACTACCTTGAAAATGCTGAGATGACTGAGTGCATGACATGCGGGCATTCCCGTTACAAACCTAGAACTGGCAGGGTAAAGACTCTAGTGGCATATAAAAAACTTAGATACTTCCCGATCACACCTAGACTGCAGAGGTTATTCATGTCACCAAGGACTGCTGAGCACATGACATGGCACCAAGCACACCATGCGGTTGATGGAGTGATGGTTCATCCTTCTGATGGCGAAGCGTGGAAACGCTTTAACAGTGTTCATCCTCACTTTTCAGCTGAATCAAGGAATGTGCGTCTTGGGTTGTGTACAGATGGATTCAACCCATTTGGGTCATTTGCTGCTCCTTATTCTTGTTAGCCGGTCATACTCACAGTTTATAACTTGCCACCGGGAATGTGTATGAGGCCGAAGTTCATGTTTTTATCTACTGTCATACCCGGTCCAAGAAGCCCGGGGTGGAATATAGATGTTTGTCTTCGACCGTTGATTGATGAGTTGGCGCAGTTGTGGTCCTCCGGAGCTCTAACTTATGATATATCGAGGAAACAAAATTTCCTTATGAGGGCGGCATTGATGTGGACTATCAATGATTTTCCAGCTTATGGAATGCTTTCTGGTTGGAGCACGCATGGGAAACTCGAATGTCCATACTGCATGGAAAACAACAAGGCATTCACGCTAGCAAATGGAGGTAAAGCTTCTTTTTTTTACTGTCACCGTCGCTTCTTGCCACTTCATCACAGGTACAGAAAAAACAGAAAAGATTTCTTTGTTGGCAGAGTTGAAAAAGATGTTGCATCCCCGCGTCTTTCTGGTGAAGAATTGCATGATGTTGTCTCAGAGTACGGTGACATTGTGTTTGGCCTTCAATCAGGAAAGCAAAAGTTTCCTGGTTTTGGTTTGACCCATAATTGGGTAAAGCGAAGTATCTTTTTTGAGCTTCCTTATTGGAAGACCAATCTGCTTCGCCATAACCTTGACGTCATGCACATCGAAAAGAACATGTTTGAGAATATTTTCAACACTGTCATGGATGTGAAGGGGAAGACAAAGGAGAACATCAAGGCTAGATTGGATATAGCTTTATACTGTAACCGAAAAAATATGGAGTTGGTTTATGATGAGTCACGGGTCGCAAAACCAAGAGCAAGCTTCGTGTTAGAGAAAAACGCACAACTGCTAGTCTACAAATGGCTGAAGAGTCTGCGTTTTCCGGATGGACATGCATCGAACATATCAAGGCTGGTTAATATAGAGGACTGCAGATTGTATGGAATGAAGAGTCATGACTGCCACGTGTTTATGCAAACACTCATCCCATTAGCTTTTCATGATTTGTTGCCAAAGGGAATATAGGATGCACTCACGGAGATCAGTCATTTCTTCAGAGATATATGCTCCAGCAAGTTGAATGTTGATCACATTGAGAGGCTTCAAACGAATATCGTCGAGACACTATGCAAACTTGAGATGATATTCCCTCCATCATTTTTTGACTCAATGGAGCATCTCCCTATACATCTACCGTTCGAGGCAAAAGCTGGAGGACCGGTCCAATATAGATGGATGTACCCATTCGAACGGTTAGATATTACATTTGCAATGTAATTCACATATAAAAGTATTTTATATGTTTTTCTTAATTGAAAATACTTGATTAATATTTCAATGCAGGTACTTGTTTAATCTCAAGAAAAAGGTTAAGAACAAGGCGCATGTTGAGGCTTCGATATGTCAGGCCTATATTGTTGAGGAGATCTCAACATTTATCTCGTACTATTTCGAACCTCATCTGAGAATGAGAATCAATCGCGTTCCACAGCATGATGATGGAGGTGAAGTGCCTTCCAGTGGGAACTTGTCAATATTCTCCAATACTGGATGACCCACACCTAAAAATGCCGTAAGAGGAAGATATTTGTCGGAAATAGAGTTCAAACAAGCACACAACTATGTTCTATTTAACTGTGATGAGCTGAGACCTTTTATTCAGTAAGTTTATACTAATTAAACTTTGTTAGTAATATATTGTTAATTATATATTGTAATATCATACACTCATTATCACTTGCAGGCAACATCGTCAATATTTGCTCTCCAATAACTCACAGCTGACCGAATCCCAGATCTTTCAATTACAAGATGAGCAGTTTGCCACGTGGTTCAGAACACATGTAAGCACTATCACAAACTCATTCTAACTTGCAAAATTACTGTACGTATGCATGTCATTACGAGATTCTCGTTCACTTACTGTTTATTGATTTACATTACATGCAAGGTTTATCAAATGGGAAGGAGTGCACCTAAGTCATTGTCTTCACTAAGCCTGGGGCCTGAAAGAAAATGTAAGTGCTACAATGGGTATTTTGTCAATGGATATGTTTTCCATACTGAAGAATACGGGCAAGGAAGAAAGACATACAACAGCAGTGTTTGTGTTAAGGGATCCACTAGTAGTGAGTTAGAAGTTGACTACTATGATAGATTAGAAGAGGTCGTCGAACTGCAATATCATAACGAGAAGAATATAGTGTTTTTATTCAAATGCTATTTGTATGACACGACTGACAGAGGAATTAGAGTTGATCCGCACTATGGTCTGGTTGAAATCAACTCAAAAGCTAGACTCCGCAACATAAACGATGTCTTTGTTTTCGCAAAGCAATGTCAACAAGTTTATTACACATACACCCCTTCATTTAGAAAGGATCGATCAAGAGTGGATTGGTTGTCCGTTTTAAAAACGAAACCCCGGGGTCGTGTCGAGGCTGTTCAGGATGAGAACGAAGACACAAGTGTACGAGATGAAGTCTTTCAAGTTAGTGAGGTGGTTGAACCATATCGAGTTTCTCCTTCGATTGAATTGGAAGAAAATTCAAATTTTCATGTTTTCGATGATAGTCTTGTTGATGTTGACGCAGAGGTGTTAAATTTTGTTTTGAGCTCTAGCGGACAACCAAATATCGATGAAGAAGATGATATTCATATTGAAGATTGCAATGAAGGTGATGACAATTCAATTGATGACGAAGAAGAAGAAAATTCTGACTAACTACCAAAATGAAGCCCTATGTAAAATCCTTTTTTTCATGTAATTTAGATTATGAATGATATATATATTTTGAAACACAAAATATTTATTACTTGAAATAATTAGTTGAAATGCCACAATTATGATGGATGATATATTTTGTGACATGAAATAATTACTTGAAATGCCACCAGATCACCAACGGCCACACCGACGACCTTAAGTCCGTCGGCATTTCACAGAGAGTTCCAAAATAATTACTTGAAATGCCATCAGATCACCGACGGCCACACCGACGGCCTTAAGTCCGTTGGCATTTCACAGAGAGTTCGAAAATAATTACTTGAAATGCCATCAGATCACCGACGGAATTAGTCCGTCGGTGTTTCACAGAGAGTTCGAAAATAATTACTTGAAATGCCACCCCATTACAGACGGCAACACCGACGAAATTAGTCCGTCGATATTTCACAGAGAGTTCGAAAATAATTACTTGAAATGCCACCAAATCCCTGACGGATACACCGATGAATTTAAATACGTCGGTAAGTTGTCGGCGGATCAATTTTACCGACAACATTACCGACGGACTGCGCGAATTTCAAAAGGTTGCGCATTAAATGCGCCTCTGACCGCGTAACATTACCGACGGAATTACCGACGGACCGCAAAAAATATGGAGGGTCATTAAAAATTTTGGTGCGAAATTCAAAAGTTGCCGACGGATTTTTAACACATCACCGACGGAATAAATTAAAATAATAATTAATTTTATATCCGTCGGTGAAGCCATCGGTAAAACTGCCATATAAGTTCAAGTGACCGCCCGTTCAGTTCATTTTTTCTTCTCCTTCGTTTCTCACCTTAAGCTTTTGATTTTTTTCCTCTCCATTCTTCAAAGCTTTCACCTCCAATCTCTAGCAAGTTTTCTTCATCATCTTCATCAGTTTAAAAGGTTAGTGTTTTCTCTATTTCATTTTACTTTAATAGTTTTTTTTTGCTATTTTTTTGGTTATTTTTTTTTGTTTTGGTGTATTTTTTGTAATGTAGATAAAGTCTGTAGTTTTTTTGCATAATTCATTGCTAAAGTATATAGTTTTTTTTTTGAATTTTTTGAATATTTTTTATTGTTGTATTGGCATATTTATTATTAGTTAATTTGTTGAATTTTTATTGTTAATGTTGAATTTACCATAGAATTAGTAATTGAATATGTTGGAATAATTATTAATTTTACTTTATTATTGCATGATTTGTGTTTAATTTGTTCCATTTATTTTGATTGTTATTCTATAGTATTTTTTTTTAATTTATTGTTTTGTTGTATTGGCATAATTATTGAATAATTACTTGAATTGTAATTGTTAATGTTGAATTTACCGTAGAATTAGTAATTGAATATGTTGGAATAATTATTAGTTTTACTCTATTATTGCATGCTTTGTGTTTAATTTTTTCCATTTATTTTGATTGTTATTCTAGAGTTTTTTTATTTATTTATTGTTTTGTTGTATTGGCATAATTATTGAATAATTACTTGAATTGTAATTCTTAATGTTGAATTTACCTTAGAATTAGTAATTGAATATGTTGGAATAATTAGTATAGATTGAGTAAATTGGTTGTGGCTATTGTTAATATGTGCAGGTTTGTGGATTTGGGTAGTATCCGGTATAGGGGAGGTGCTGTTGAATTTTTTTTTAACATTTGAATTTAATTATATAATTATTTGTATCAAATTGTGTAGATCCGTAGAACGAAAAGCAGAGTTGGTCGCTCAGGTGCGGTCGCAGCTAGTTCGTCTAGCAGCGAGGATGATATTTCCTTAGGTGCCTCTCAAGAAGAGGCACCTACACCACCTGCGCCGTCAACCGATGCTGCCTCTTCCATCGGTACTTCACAGCGCAGAGGCGGCGTGCCTTCGCAGCGGAATCAATTTACCCGCAAGTACGAGGCACAGTGGAAGGACGACCTTTCAATGTAAGTTTGTTAAGGTTTTAGTTTTTTTAAAAAAAAAATTACAACATAATTTATGAAGTAATCACTATTGAATGTATTTCATTTATTTTCAGGTTCACAAACATTGAAGCCGCCCGAGTAATATCATCGGCGTTTAAATCGTCGATGGAGATTCCATTGTTTCAATGGAGTCAGATATCCAAGCATCCTGAATGGATGCCTCAAATCAATGCATGGTTTAACAGGTTTGAGGTTGGTATTAATTTATAATTTTCAGCTTATTAATATAATTGTAAATAAATTATTATTTTTATTTAAACTTGTTTATTTATACAAAGCACAAATTCTGCTGGGACATTGAGCATAACACTGTTGTGAGGAGGGTGTGGGAAAATCACGCGGCAATTAAGTAAGATCGAAAACAATACAGGATTTTTTTTAGACAAAAATTTATGTTTCGAAATGTAATTTTTGGTTGCGTGAAGCAGGTTGCGTGATTTTTGGTATGAAGCACAGAAAAAGGCAAAAAAAACCGCGAGGGATAGGGGTTTCCAAGGCTGGAACGATGTTGCGGTATGGAGAGATTTCAAACCGATATACATCCCGGATGATATATGGCCGCACTATCTTGAGCACGTGACGTCTGAGCGGTTCACACGACGCTCACAGTCCGGTGCTGGCAACCGGAATCGGCCAATTCATGGCGGGGTGACAACTCACACTGGCGGCTCCGTTCCGTTTGCTGCACATGCGAAACGGATGGTAAGATTAATTTAAATGAAATATATCGTTAAATTCAGTTGTTGTTTATATATCTTTTTTCATTATAGGCTGCGTCTCTTGGACGTGAGCCGAGCCCGATGGAGCTGTCTGTGGAGACGCACGTGCAGAGTCAAGACCGCTAGAAGGGGGCGCAATAGTTCGTTGATAACCGTGCTCAGCATTTCGTGGTATTTTTGTTCAACCATTTTATTTTGTAAGTTATTATGTTTATTGTATTGAATATGATGATTACTTTTTTTTTTTTTTCAGGAGACCTATAATAATCGGTTAAGGGAGAGATACGGGGACGATACTTTGACCCATCCGGAATTCGATCCGGATTTGTGGATGGAGGTTGGCTCGTCAGGTGGACCAGATAAAAATCGGGTTTACGGGCTCTCCAACACTACGGTCGACAACTTGCGGTCGACCCGTAGTGTTTCAACCGTTGGGAGCTCCCAATCAATAGCGAGCTCCCAATCTAAGGAGTTCGTGGCTTTGCAGCAACTCAACGAGAAATACAACAACCTACAAGCGGAGTACGCACAACTCAAAGCGTCTCATGCACAACAAAGAGCGGAGTCTGAGCAATTCAAAGCGTCTCAAGCACAACAAAAAGCGGAGTATGAAGCGGCTCAGGAAAAGCAAAAAGCGGCTTATGACCAGCTTTACGAAATGATTATGAAATTGTCAAATAGCGGAACATGTGCGCCTAATCCTTTTTGGCCGTATAACCACCAGCCTCCGCCAGGATCTCCTCCTCCTCCTCAAGCTCCATCATCTTTATATTAATTTGTAATCAACATTATTTACCTTTAAAACTTCATTTATTATTTTTCTTGAAACATATTCAGTTTGTAATGAATATTATTTAACTTTGTTTTTTTTTATGTTTAATAAAAATTTTATTTGCATAATTGGTTTGTATAACAATTAATTTATATAGTTTTATATTATATATCCTAAATAATTTTTTAAAAACAAATTAAGAAAAAAACTATTACCAAGGATTTTACCGACGGATGAATTCGGTCGGTATTTTAAACTTTCACCGACAGACTTACCGATGGAATTAATCCGTTGCCATTTAACAGTAGCTTCCACCAGTACCGATGAATTTACAGACGGACATAAGCCATCGGTATTTCATACATTCACCGACTGATGTACCGACGGATATTGTCCGTCGGTAAATTCAATTTCACCGACGGAATGAAAATCCGTCGGTATATTTCAAGCGGAATCTTTTTTTTTTGGCGCGCACGTTCCGTCTGTAAAACCGTCGGTAAATGATTTTTTTTGTTTTTCCGACTGATATACCGACGGAATGAGGAATCACCGACGAAGGTAAAGCCGACGGACGTATTCCGTCGGTGATGACGTCGGTAAAAAAATCACCGACGCACTTCTAATCACACATCGACGGAATTTTGCCGTCGGTAAAACTGTGAAATCTTGTAGTGGCCAATGTTAGGCGCCTGCCAAGGTTTTTTTTATATCTTTTAATTAAATCTTTATATAGCATAATTAGTTTAAAATTAGATTTGAGATTACCAAATTAAAAGAGAAAGAAAACAACTGAAACACACGACAATGTCCATTTTAGTATAAAAGTTCATGTGGTTGTCAAAAGAACAACCAGACTTTTGTCATTGCATGGACAAACAGGAACCACTAATTAATGGCATAGGACGCGCAAAATGGTAAAAGCTCTAGTGGGCCAAAGAATATATCTCGTGTTTTTTTTAAAAAAAAATCCTAATTTTTATTTATTAAAATATATAGATTAAATATATTTTAGTGCTTAATTCCTTAAATAATTTTTAATCAGGTCACACTTTATTAATTATTTCAATTTAATTTATAACAAATAGTTCTTAATGTATATGATCTATAAAGTTACTAATATGTTGATTCAAATATAAATTGTAATTCTAAATAAATAAAATTAAATAAATAAAATAATTTAATTTATTATCACCTCAATAATTGAGTAATTTATATTTGAAGATCAAGTGTACCGTCTAGTAAAATGTTATGATCCCCTAAATATTACGAAAGTTATAAGTGGTTTGACTTAACCTTTAAATGACTAGTTTTTCAGTGTAATTATTATTACTTCATCAATAATATTTCAATTTAGATATTTTAGCAAAGAGTGTGTCTGTCATATTAAATCATATTTGTTAGCAACATTATAGTCTTTGATTATTTGAATAAGATTTGAAACTCTTTTCAAATCTTATTTCACCTTGTGTAAGGTGATAAATCAAATACTATTTGGGAACATGTGGAATATTTTTTTTAATTTACTTAGGGTGATGAATTATCTCTTAATCACTCAAATATCTTCATATAGTTTATGTTATATCCAATGTCTATCCATTTATTACCTTGACCAAGATAATGTGTAACAAGATGAAAACATAGCACTTCCTATATAAAAATAACTTAGTGATCTCAAGTTTAAGAATAACTTACAGAACCGTCACGTGGAGGTTTCTATAGACACAAGTGATATCTCTATATGAAATTTTCATGCGAGTCAGTTCAATATATATATCTTATGACAAGCACCTATATATTAGTTCTACGTATTCTTTATATCTTAACTTAGGAGAATAACTGCTTCATTTCATAAAGAAAATAATATAATATGTATTAGTCTCAACGACTCTAATAAATATCCAATATTTAAGAGAGCATCAGCTAGAAATATTTTATTAGAAACAATGTTTTGATGCAATAGAAATCTTATAATTAAAACAATTTTATAATTTTTTTTGCAAGGCATTTTTATCCTATAGATTTTATCTTTACGTTAGAATCATAAATCAAATATTAGATTTATTAATCTAATATTATATAAATATTAAAAATAAAATAAGTTTTTATTAATAATCAATATATATTTATATGAATATAATAACATCACATGTAACGAACAAATAAAAAACTCTTTTAACTCTTCTGTTTTTGTTTTTCATACAAGCATTGAAAACATTTGCTTCCAAGGTCTATAGATTTTTGAGGTCAGTTTCAAAAGACAGAAAACTGTTCTGGTCCTGACCAGACCACATGTTTGAAAACATGTGTTTCCACTACAGTTCATAGAAAAATCCAACGAAGATGATAGCTTAAAAAACAGAGGCCGCAACCCGATCTACCCCTCTAGCTACCTTAAATTTCGTTGGGACCCAGCTAATCAGAAAACAAAATTGAAAGCTACGTGAGCTTAAACCACAGTTGTACCATAATAATCAGCTCACAATTTTGCAACCACCGAGACACATTTCTTTTTCTTTTTCTTTTTCTTTTTTCCTTAACATTTATTATATTTCTATGTATTAAAGTTGAGGTTTTTCTCACTCGACTTTCAAATTTCAAATAAGTCATTTATTTTTGAATTAATACATTCATATATAAATGCCTTTTCTTCAACATTTTTTTCTTGAATTCAAACCTAAAACGATGGTATAAAAATATAACCACTCATGTCCCGAGTAGACATTAAAATTGCATTTGCATTTGGGTGATGTTTTCAAAACAGATGAGATAAAAACGTATTTGGTTAAATAGATGAAATTATAAAATAAGTTAAAAATAGTTTTGACATGAATCTTTATTTTTTTAAAAAAATAATATATAAAAAGGCATGTCCTTTATTCATTATTTTTAGTTTTTTTTTATATATATATATATATATATATATATATATATATATATATAATAGTCCAAGACAGCAAGAAACAGTTTGTATGTATTTGAACCGGGTTGTTTTCAATATTCTTGTAATAATCAACCATAAAACCCTCAGGCCATTCCTCTACTTCTCCATGTAAAAATACAGTCTTGACATCAAGCTGCTCTATCTCCAAGTCTCGTATAGCAACCAAAAACAACAAAATTTTAATAGAACTACACATGACTATAGGGGGGTATACCTAATGAAGTCACCACTGTCTACCTAACTATATCCTTTTACAACTAGTCAAATTTTGTATCTAGCATGCTCTGCTCTAAGAATAACTTAATTTCTCTTAAAGATCAACTTATAACCCATTATCTTTTTCCTTTAAGAAGTTGAACAAGCTTCTAAGTTTGATTCTTATATAGAGATTCCATCTCTTCATGCATGACAACTAACCATTTATCAAAATTAGCATTGGCTATGTTATCTGTATATGAAAAAGGTTAGCAACCATCACATGTATCTTGCTTAATAAATAATGCTACTAAGAGATTGAGTAAGATTAGTATACCATTCTAGAGTTTTCTTGGCCTTTTTTCTTCTTTTTTTTACAATATTGTAAGATACATTGTCCATTTTATCATCAACCTGAATATCTTGTACCTCTTCAAGAGCTTGCACTTGATCTAAATCATGGTGTTGTTACCTATTTTTTACCTCAAAAAATCAAGAAAAGAAAAGAAATAATAGAAAAAGAAAATCTAAAAAAAAAATACAAGATAATACACATGAAGAAAGCCTAGAAGATTATCCAAGTTGATAAAAATGACAAGTAGAAAAGTTTAAGGACCAGCATGTACAAGATTGACAAATTAGTGATCCGATTTTGATTGACAAAAGGCCTTATTGGTGATAATATTTTATTTAGGGTAAAGAAATACAAATTTTGATGAGTAAGGACTCAATGAGAATTTTGAAAGGCTTAATTGATTTTATTAAAGTTTGGGGGACTGAAATTGGAGTTTAGAATGTTTAATTGGTCAAATAAGAGGCTTAATTGTGAAAAAATTAAAGTTTGATAGTTAATTAGAGGTTTGATTGAAGAAATTCAAAACTAGAGACTAAATTATAAAAGGCGCGAGACTTTAAGGGTTGAAATTGACCAAATCATTAGCCAAGTTGAAGAAAATTAAAAGTTTGATGGTTAATTGAGGGTCAAATTACACAATTCAGAAATCAAATATCAAAATGAATAAGGCGCTGAACTTAGGAGCTTCAAATCAGAATTTCTAGGAGCAAAATTGCAAGGATTAAAATGATTTTGAGACAATTAAAGGTGCATATGCTACAATTAGAAGAACATGGACTAAATTAAAATCTGTCAAATTCTAAATTAAAAACCCTAATTTCTAGGTTTTAATCTGAATGACGCTTCATTTAGGTTTAATGAAGGGATTGTGTGACATGCCTTACAACCACTATCTATCTCTTTCCTTGGCAGTTTTGGATGATTGGGTTAACACCATCTAAGAGCTCGTTGTGGAGTTCTAAACCTCTACAACCCTATTTCCATGAAATTGGATGTTTACATCCCAATTATTCCATAGAAATATCCATCACCATGTCCCTGATCAACCATCATTGTATTTTTAGATTCTGGGTTAATCAAGTTGACACCTTCAAACGAATGAATATGGAGTTACAGACCTCTAAATTAAGCAAAGATGGATCCAAAAAAAAGTTGTGCATCTCCTCTACAAAGTTCATGTTGTGTCTAATGATGTTTAAATTGAAGTTGCTCCAACGAAGTCTCGAAAGTGGTCATTTTAGTCAGCCTTGATTGAGATACTCATTTGCGCAAAACCATCAAACTTTTTTGTGTTTCACACTTAAAAACTTTTAGAAGGTTCTTATCAAGGGCTATTAATCTTTCATCCAAGGTTAGAAGGTGAAAAATACATGTCTTTGTCTCTAAAAAAAAGAAAACCACCTAGGCAAAATCACCATCCCAAAAAACCATTGAAGGACAAAGGTTCCAGTCGTTATCATTTATCAAGATCTCTCTCATTTTCATCAAAAGACTGAGCTTTGATCACTCTATGTGAGAATCCATCAAAAACACTAGAAAAAACATTTATGTGGATTGATGAATGAAAATGTTGTTTTGATTGATTAATCTTGTTTTCAAGTTGTTGTTAATGTTTACTGGATGTTTAAAAGATTTTGGATGTTGTTTTTGTTGAAATGCAATGGTTTTTGGAATCTACCAAATATAGCATGTTTGTGTTGATCTTTTCTAGGTTGCTAATGTATGTTATTGGTTCCTGAGTTTGGTTTGAGTCCCTAGTGTTTAAAGAGTCAGTTTTGGATTGATATTTGTTGTTTTTTATTGGTTGTGTCATTGTGGGTGTCATTTTGGAAGGAAGAATCTAATAAGTGATTTTGATGACCTTTTGTTTCTATTGTTTGTTTTGAGTCAAACAAGTTTGTGTTATTAATGATGTTGTTTGTGAGGACCAAAAATTGGAAATTTAGAGGCCAAAAATGCCAATTTCTAGGTTTGGTAGCAGCTTAGGCATTTATGGGCAACTTAGGTTCATGTTCTTCATGTTCATCCAAATAATATTGTTTTGAGTACTAGTTTTAGGTTTAGTTTTGATTTAATTTTGGTTTCTGCAAGTTCGCATGCCATCATTAGCCAATAATCTAGGGTTTTTATACATCAATAACATGTTCTGTGGGTTTTAATCCTTGGGTTTTGGTTTTGAACCGAAACCCACTTTTGATAAAAATCATGATATTAAAGTGATAATCGAAATGAATGGATACTTGATTCTTGATTTATGCTTGATTGCAAATAAAACCTTGTCTTTTATTGCTTGAAATTTGGTCTGGTTTGATGTTTATCTTATTGGGTTTGAGTTTGAATGTTTTTCACACTCTTTTTTAAACTAAAAATTTTGTTTAAGAATAACGCTTGTGAAATTAAATTGATTTTTAATCAAATACTAATAGTTTGTATATTATCAATTCAAATATATATATATATATATATATCCCAAAAATATTTTTAATTATTCCCTTTTATAATTAAAACTTTGGAAAAGTACAATACACATATCATGCCAACTTGAATTTGAAGAATTAATAGATCTTTTGAAACGGATGATGGATAAGAAAATAATTTAAATGAATAATATCCTCCCGACTGTCATGTGGTTGTCAAAAGAACCATCGCGTGGACAAAGCAAACAGACTTCTTCCAGTGCGTGGACAAACAGGAACCATTAATGGCATAGAACAAGCGTAAAATGGTAAAAGCTCTAGTGGGCGTAAAAATATATGCAATAATTTCTCTTTCTTTTTCTTAGATTTAAATTATATATATAATTATATTTCTTTTTTTTTCTTTTTTCTTTCCATACTTAAATTTATATGCGACAAAGAGTAGCATAGAAGAAACTGGAGTTGAGGCAATTGAATATGGAATTGTAAGATTAGATTCAGAGTTTTTCTTTCATTGGTTTTTGACTTGCAGTCGGTGCAACTTCTAAAATCATTGGCTTCTGCATGTGAAAAATATTGCAAAGGATTGTCAAGTATAGAGAAGTCCAAATCTATTATCAATGAATGAGCGAAAATCTTTGTTCATGAATATAAATCTTTGTTCTAAGCCATCTCAGACTACAGGTTTAGAACCTATTAACACCTTTAAACTACATCCAGACCACATAATAAAATTTATCTCAAGTAAAGTGTGTTAAGGTGTTAATACTTTTTCTAGTTACAATCAATTCCTTACCTTAAAATTTTTGATAAGACTACTACACCCTACCTCATCCAAATCTTTTAATAACTCTAAACCAAACAATTAGATAATGATTTCTCAATCCCGACATTCTATCGCGCTACGTGTGCATATGTGACAAAGAGTAGTGTAGAAGTAACTGGAGTTGATGCAATTGACTATGGAATTGTAAGATTAGATTCAGAGTTTATCTTTCATTGGTTTTTGACTTGCAGTCGGTGCAACTTCTAAAATCTTTGGCTTCTGCATGTGAAAAATGCTGCAAAGGATTTGTCAAGTATAGAGAAGTCCAAATCCATTATCAATCAACTGACAATGATTCCGAATGTTGGTGATATCTACAGGTATATATGGCCTTTCCATGAGCTGCTTTTCTTTTTAAAAAAAATTGAGTTGTATGGAAATCAAATAGGAGAGCTGTGAGACCCACTAGTTTTTAAATCAACAAAAATTATTAAAAAATATAGTGGTAGAACGTGTATTGCTCAGAAAGGCACATAATTCAAATTTAATTTTTATTTAACTTTTGAGGTTCGGCTTATGAAAAGGTAATTCTCAAAATATTTTAATTATAGTGTGGATATAGGCTTTCGTTTACCTAATTGGATTACAAAGTTCATTTATGAGTGCATAAACAATCTCCAAAGAACTTCATTAACATAAGATACAAAAAATAAAATATGTAGTCTTTCCAAATATTGTTAAATGTTTGCTTAATTTATTCGTTCATAATCACAGAGGATTTCAAGAGGAGAACACAAGCTTCGTCAGGATAGGCACGTCCAAGTTCTTGTCAAGCCAATGAGCCTAGATATGACGACCGCACAAAGAGATAACCCGTCATAAATTATTATTATACATAAAACTACTAAAGGTATGAAGAATTTATTGTTCATTTATATTCATTATACTATAGATTACAATAGTAATTTACAGTATAGTTATTTTTTATTTTTTTCATATTTTGTTTTCACATAGTGTATTACTTTTCTCTTCCTTTTTTTTTTCTTTTCATTTCTTTTCAAAATTATTTTTGTTAATTTTACTTTTTTAATATTGAGTTAGTTAAAAATTTTGCCTTGTAATTTTTTTCCTTTAAAATACTATGGATTGCTACAGTGTTTTCTCATATTATATTTCTATTTTATTTTTTAATTTTTCAAAATTATATTTGTTGATTTAATTTTTTTAATATTGAGCTAATTGAGAATTTAGTTTTGTAATTTTTTTCTTTAAAACATTGTTGATTGCTACAGTGTTTCTCCAAATGTTTTTTTTTTTTTTAGTTTTTATATTTTCTTCAAAATTATCTTTTTCGATTTTATTTTTTAATATTGAGCTGGTTAAGAATTACAGTTACAATATGTGACAAAAACACTGTAGTTTTCCTCGCATATTACTGTGGATTGCTGCAGTGTTTTTTCCCACATGATTTTTTGTTTTTTTTTATGTTTTTTTTCTAAAATTTTCTTTGTCAATTATGTTTTTTAAATATTAAGATAGTTAAGAATTATAATTACAAGTAAATACAAATAAGGCTAAATCATGTGAGGAAAACACTGTAACTTTCCTTACAAAACACTATGGATTGATACAGTTTTTCCTCATAGTTTTTTTCCAGTTTCTTTTGTGTTTTTTTGTAATATTTTTTTTTCAAAATTATCTTTTTTAATTTTATTTTTTTAATATTGAGCTGGTTAGAATTTAACTTTGTAATAAAATTTAATCATGTAGGGAAAGCACTGTAGCTTTCCTCACAAAATATTGTGGATTACTATAGTGTCTCTCCACATAGGTTTTTTTTCTTATAATTTTTTCAAAATTGTCTTTGTCAATTTGATTTTTTTAATATTAAGCTGGTTGAGAATTACAATTATAAGTCATTACAAATAAAGTTAAATCATGTGGGCAAGCACTGTAGCTTTCATCACAAAACAATGTGAATTGCTACAGTGTTTCCAACATGGTTTTTTTTCCCTGTTTTTTTGTTATATATTTTTTTTCTAAAATTGTCTTTGTTGATTTTTTTTAATATTGCGCTGATTGAGAATTTAGCTTTGTAATTTTTTTCTTCAAAATACTATGAATTGCTGCAGTGTTTCCCCACATGATTTTTTATGATTGTTTCCAAAAATTATCTTTGTCGATTTTATTTTTTTGAATATTGAGTTGGTTAAGAATTATAATTACAATAAAATTAAATCATATGGGGAAAGCGATGTTTTTTTCCTCACAAAACACTGTGGATTGCTATAATATTTCTCTAAATGGTTTTTTTTATGATTTTTTCTAAAATTATCTTTGTTAATTTTATTGGGGAAAGCACTGTAGTTTTCCTCACAAAACATAGTCAATTGCTACAACGTTTTTCCTCATGGGTTTTTTTCCTTCCAAAATTATCTTTGTCGTTTTTTTTTAATATTAAGTTGGTAGAGAATTTAGCTTTGTAATTTTTTTTCTTTTTATAAACATAAAAGCTAAATCATGTGGTGAAAGCATTGTATCTTTCCTCACAAAACAATGTGTATTGCTACAAATCATTTTGTTCAGTCTCTAAGTTTTTTATCACCAACACAACTTTTTTTTTCTGCAATGAAATATTGGCTCCATCATACCTTTAGTTTCTATTACTTATCTGACATTGATTCATAATTATAACACTATCAAGTATATTTATTTTATAAGCCTATGGTAGCGCGCGGACATGCCATCCGTACATAAAGCTAAAGGGTGTGGGGAATTTACTGTTCACCCACACCTAATGCACTGTGGATTCTAAAATTATCTTTGTCGATTTTATTTTTTTAATATTGAACTCGTCAAAATTTAACTTTATAATAAAGCTTAATCATGTGGGAAAAGCACTGTAACTTTCCTCACAAAACACTGTGGATTGCTAAAGTGTCTCTCCACATGGTTTTTTTTCCTTATAATTGCTTTAAAATTATCTTTGTCTATTTTATTTTTTTAATATTGAGCTGGTTGAGAATTAGAATTATAAGTAATTACAAATAAGGTTAAATCATGTGGGGAAGCATTGAGCTTTCATTACAAAATACTGTGAATTGTTACAATGTTTTCAACATGGTTTTTCCCCCTTTTTTATTAGATTTTTTTTCTAAAATTGTCTCTGTCGTTTTTTTTAATATTGAGCTGATTGAGAATTTATCTTTTTAATTTTTTTCTTTAAAACACTGTGAATTGCAGCAGCGTTTTCTCACATGATTGTTTTATGATTTTTTCCAAAATTATCTTTGTCAATTTTATTTTTTTAAATATTGAGTTGGTTAAGAATTATAATTAAAATAAAGCTAAATCATATGGGGAAAGCGTTATAATTTTCCTCATAAAATATTGTGGATTGCTACATTATTTCTCTAAATGGTTTTTTTATGATTTTGTCTAAAATTTTCTTTGTCAATTTTATTAGGGAAAACACTGTAGTTTTTCTCACATTGCCAATTGTTACAATGTTTTTTCTCATGGGCTTTTTTCCTTCCAAAATTATCCTTGTCGATTTTTTTAATATTAAGTTGGTAGAGAATTTAGCTTTGTAATTTTTTTTCTTTTTATTAACAGAAAAGCTAAATCATGTGGGGAAATCACTGTATCTTTTCTCACAAAATACCGTGGATTGCTACAAATTATTTTTTTGAGTCTCTAAGTTTTTTTTATCACCAACACAACTTTTTTTTCCGTCATTAAATATTGGCTCAATCATACCTTTAGTTTCTATTACTTATCTATCATTGATTCATAATTATAACACTATTAAGAATATTAGACATGCCATCTCATCTTTATTAAAATATGACTTGCCTTTAATTGGATGAAAAAACTTTAGCCTAATGGTAGTAGGCATAAAGGCAAGAAATTCTTTATCGATCTTCACATAGCCTACTTCCACGGAGTCAGTAATTAAAGAAAACTGAGCAAGAAATTCTATTTTAATTCTGTTGGAGATTGTGATGTTGAAACCATTGATATAAAATGAAACCATTGATTGAAATGCCCGAATGAATATGACCAGCCAACCCTAGAATTGGTTGCTCTTGTGTGTGTGTGAGAGAGACAAGTTTGACGAAAAATCTCACTAGATTTAGGTTTTTTGTAGGCTGATGGACAGACAGGGAGCAGATTGAGACCGTTGGACTTGGTTTCACAACAACCTGCAAAACAAGTTTTATGTTAAGATTAAAAAACTCTTTAACGTTTATGTTAGCAGTGATGTAAGAGTACTGAAGCTCTTAAATACCGTGTTATGTGTGTTTGCAGTGATGTACTTTTTATTTGATGGATATTTATATATCCATGTTTTATGATTTCTTTCCTAATTTTCAACTCCTTTTCTCTTCAGTTTTAACTCTTCAATGGTGGCTAAGGTTTTGTTACGAAAGAGAAAGTAAAAGAGATATAAGGCTAGGTTTTTAAGTAGGTTTTCCTTCTTCTTTTTCTCTTTTCTTTTTTTCTTTTTATCTCTTTTTATGGTAGCTAGGGTTTTTTTTTTCTTTTTTACACAACGCCTCCCACATTATTTACTCTTTTATTTATACTACTCTACTTAAGAATATTTATTTTTACCCTTTATTCTAAATATATCCTGAGAATATCCTTATTGTATATTTTTTTTTTGTCTTTTATTCCTTTTTACTTTGCCCTTTAGATTGAACTATTAATCTTAAAAAAAATATTAGCATAAGATAAAATCTTATATATAAAAAAACACTGTCTCACTCTAGCCTTACTCTTTTACTACCATATGTTTCTGAAGATTTTATTCCATTTCTTTAAGCGCCACTTAGAAAACATACTCATAATGCCCTCTGAAAAAGGCTGAAAACATAATACGAAATTAAAAAAAAAAAACTGCATGGAAAGGTATTATTGCTATTTAAAACAGATGTCTGCCTTAAGCAGACTTTGTTATTTAAACATAGCAATTTAAATATTGCTTTCAATAACAATTACGAACTTAAACATAAACTTCTTGCTGAGATCAAACCACGGACAATTACAAAATTATTTTTAATAGTTTTATTAGAGATAACATGTTCTGCATCATTCATTCATTCTCCAATAGCACCTGTTTCTTTGACAAGATCTGCTGCCTTTTCTTGAATCAACTTCCACAAATCATCTACATGTCGTTCTTCAGTCAAGGTTGATCCGATCGCACAGCGTATGATAAACAAGCCACCAACCACCCCGTGAGTCATGAATGCACGACCACTTTCATTCACTGCAGCTAGAAGCTTACGGTTCAATTCCAAGCCCAGGCATTCATCGTTGTGCTTGAGCCTAAAACATACCAGAGAAAACCTCCTTCGCACCACCACCTCAAACCTACTGTCTTTAGCCACCAGTGACTCAAACCGCTTAGCCAAGTTCACATCGCTACGAATATGGCACATAAGGTTTGCTAATCCATGCCTGCGAATCACAATCCAAAGCTTCAGAGCTCTGAATCGCCTACTCAATGCAATTTGCCAATCTTTGTAGTCCACGACGTCACTTGATTCACTGGCATTGTTCCTCAAGTATTCTGGATCACTGGACAGTGACTCGATTAATAAACGAGGCTGCTTAACCCACAAGCAGCAACAATCCATGTTAGTGAGTAACCATTTATGTGGATTCATGCTCAACGAGTCTGCAAGTTCTACTCCATCCAGGTAATGCCTGAATTCAGGGCATATGCATGCACTACCTGCGTAAGCTGCATCAACGTGGAACCATAGATTATATTTCCTGGCAATTTTCCCCAGATCCATAACAGGATCAACAGCTCCACATGCTGTAGTGCCTATAGTAGCGCATAAAAATAAGGGCACAAATCCAGCTTCGATATCATTTTCAATTGCATCTTCCAATGCTTGAGGTGATAACGAAAATTCCGATGAAAATGAGGTAGAGAGGCATCGAAAATTAGAGGATGGAATTCCAACTAATTTGACGCCCTTAAGTAGAGTTGAATGAGTTTGATCAGAGGCATAAACTACCAGCTTCGTAATGTTTTCAGCTCCAATCATTCTCAAGGTCGCGTCTCTTGCTGCAACTAGGGTGCAAACTATAGCCTCACAAGTGCTACCGTGCAAGACACCACCTCCGTTTCCTGAGAACAAAAAAGTAGATGGGAGCTTGAGCATCTTTCCCGTCCAGTCCATTACAATGGATTCCAGTTCGGTAGCAGCAGGAGATGCAATCCAGTTGAAGCCAACAACATTAAGGCCTGTGCAGAGCATCTCACCAACAAACCCTGCGGTGCTTGCATTTGCTTGGAAGTAAGCAAAGAAGTTAGGGCTTTGCCAATGAGTGAGGCCTGGGATAATGCTATCAGTTACATCTTTGAGAACATCTTCTAAGGATTCCTCGCAATATGGGGCAGTGTCTGGCAATTGGGTCAATAAGTACCCTGGTTTCACTTGGCTTTGAACCGGGTTGTTTTCAATATTCTTGTAATAATCAGCAATGAAATCGATCACCATTTTGGAATCATTGGTGAAACCATTTGGGTCTAAAGGGGAGAAAGTGTTTGTGGATAGAGAACCCATTTATTTCGGATAGATGAATGGATCACTTCAATTTTCTTCTCTTCAAGTGTTTGTGGATTTATCATGAGTAAAAGGGTGGTCTTTATAGGAGATGCTCAGTGTATTGCCTAATCCATAACTGCTGCGTTTTTTTTCTAACTCAATAATAGTGTGTGGTTATAAGGAGCATTTCAAACTCAATAATAGTGTGTGTGGTTATAAGTAGCAGCTGTGATTTGGTTAATGGGACCCACTAAAAAAGAGGTTTAATTGCACGTTCTGGTGAAACAATTTTTCATGCTTCTCATCCTGCTGCGTTTTTTTTCAATGGAGAGTGACTCTCCACTCTTCACACGTGAACAGTGGAGTTACTCTCCACTGTTTTCAACGGGACCAGATTTGGTTCAAAATTAAATACATTAAATCAAATTTGATTCAGTTAAAAAAATTTAATTTTTATTTTTATTTTTAATTATGTTTTATTTAAAAAATTAAAAGGAGATCACTTGATCACATAGTATTTGCAGAATTTGATTGCATTTCCAATTTTATTCTTGTCGGGTCCGACCCAGTTAAAAAAATTCAATTTTTATTTTTATTTTTAATTGTGTTTTATTCAAAAAATTAGAAGGAGATCGTTTGATGACGTAACATTTGTAAAATTTGATCGCAATCCCAATTTTGTTCTTGATGATATTTTACCTGATGTTGTTGTTGCGCGCTTCAGAAACCATGAAAAATATAGTCCTTGTTGGATAGATTTCATACGTAATGAAAGTGCACATAGTTTAATAGAACAATAAAAAATATTTGATATCAATATTATTTATTTTATAATGTAATACCAGTCGTTAAATCTACAATATTTAAATTAAAAACCATCAATATTAATATATATTTTTAAATTATTTTATAACTTCATTTTGAAAAGCATTCTTTAAACCAAATACATTAAATTATTTTTTGTTCAACCTCAATTTCAACCACAGGTATAACCAAACATATATTTTTTTAAACCAATCTCAACTAAAAACATTTTTATAAAATAAATTTTTTAAAATCATAACTACAAAAGCTATCACAGTACCAGATACACTCGAGTGTTTATAGATTTATCATGAGTGGAAGGGTGGTCTCTACATGAGAATGCTTAGTGTACGACCTGATCCATAACTGAAAAATTATATATATATATTTGGTGGTCAAAATTTGTCACTCCATCTATTAAAAAAGACACAACTCGAACTCCCCTTTTTTACTAAAAATTTGAGTAAACATGCACATATCATGTCAACTTAAGTTTGAAAATCAAACCTTTGCTTATGAAGAAGAAATTGAGGGCGATATAAAAAAAAAAAAATTCCATGTCACATGCTCCCATTCTGTCGGTGATGTGGGGTAAATTCTTCTCATGGGCAAACACGGACCACTAGTGGCATATATAGAATAAGCCTTTATAAAAGAAATGTACGAGGTCGCCATTGTTAGGCGCCTGCCAAGGTATTTTTATATCTTTTAATTAAATCTTTATATAGCATAATAAGTTTAAAATTAGATTTGAGATTACCAAATTAAAAGAGAAAGAAAACAACTGAAACACACGACAATGTCCATTTTAGTATAAAAGTTTATGTGGTTGTCAAAAGAACAACCAGACTTTAGTCATTGCATGGACAAACAGGAACCACTAATGGCATAGGACGCGCAAAATGGTAAAAGCTCTAGTGGGCCAAAGAATATATCTCGTGTTTTTTTTTAAAAAAAAAATCCTAATTTTTATTTATTAAAATATATAAGTTAAATATATTTTAGTGCTTAATTTCTTAAATAATTTTTAATCAGGTCACACTTTATTAATTATTTTAATTTAATTTATAACAAATAGTTCTTAATATATATGATTTATAAAGTTACTAATATGTTGATTCAAATATAAATTGTAATTCTAAATAAATTAAATTAAATAAATTAAATAATTTAATTTATTATCAACTCAATAATTAATTAATTTATATTTGAAGATAAAGTGCACTATCTAGTAAAATGTTATGATCCCTTAAATATTAAGAAAGTCATAAGTGGTTTGACTTAACCTTTAAGTGACTAGTTTTTCAGTGTAATTATTATCTCTTCATTAATAATGTTTCAATTTAGATATTTTAGCAAAGAGTGTGTCTGTCATGTTAAATCATATTTGTTTGCAACATTATAGTCATTAATTCTTTGAATAAGATTTGAAACTCTTTTCAAATCTCTCTTAATCACTCAAATACCTTCATATAGTTTATGTTATATCCAATGTCTATCCATTTGTTACCTTTACCAAGATAACGTGTAACAAGATGAAAACATAACACTCCCTGTATAAAAATAACTTAGTGATCTCAAGTCTAAGGATAACTTACAGAACCATCACGTGGGTCTTTCTATAGACACAAGTGATATTTTCATATGAAATTCTCATGCGAGTCAGTTCAATGTATATATCTTATGTCAAGCACCTACATATTAGTTCTAGGCATCCTTTATATCTTAGCTTATGAGAACAACTGCTTCATTTCATAAAAAAAAAAGAACATAATATATACAAGTCTTAACGGTTCTAATAAATGTCCAATATTTAAGAGAACATCGATAATGAACATTTTAGGAACAATGTTTTGATGCAATAGGAATCTCATAATTATAACAACTTTATAATTTCTTTTGCAAGATATTTTTATCTCATGGACTTTATGTTCACTCTATATTTATAAATCAAATATTATATTTATTAATCTAATATTATATGAATATTAAAGATAAATTAAGTCTTTATTAATAATAAATATGTATTTGCATGAATGTAATAATGTCACGTGTAACCAACCAATTGGTTACGGGACATATTAAACTAATAGGTTGTAGATAAGATAGATTTGGGCAATGGTTGTACTGAAAATTAGGATGTGATTTTGTTGGAAATGCTGGGTATGTTTGCTAGATTTGTGGCGCTGTATTTGCTGGATTTGTATTAGTGTGTTTAGTCAAAATTTGTGTTTTAGATTGCTTTAATTTTGGTTATTTGTTTGTTTGTTTGTTTGAATATGATGGTGAGTTTTGTACATAAATGATGTATTTGAGTTAGTAATGTGACTAGAAATTTTTGTTTACTAGAAATGGTAAAGAATTGTCGAGAAAATTTTGTAACCTACGATCTTGAATTTGATGTTTATGGTGGCTGGAATTGGCAAGGAAAAAGGGAAATTTGGCTTGATGTGATTTTTCCTAATACTATAGACTTTTTGTTATGGTTTATGTACATATTTGGATTAAGATATTTGATTAATGGAAATTTGGTTGGTAGACTTGAGATTTGATGCTTAACATGTTCAAGATGATCTTTGATGATTTTTCTTGATCGTGTGTTGTTACCAGCTGAAGGAGAAGGAGAAGAATGAATTCGTTTTAGGAATTCAAACGAAGTAACCGTTGCAAATCCTTACGCACTATTTCAATTATAGTCAAAATGCACCGTTTTAGTTTTCCTTCTTACGGTTCCTAAGCCTTTGTAGAAGGAAGAATGTTATATAACAAACACAAAAGAAAAGAAATGAGAAATTTATGAACTCCTATATTCTTAGAAATTTAACAAACTGGATTCTCTTCTTACTTTAGTATCAATGGTTGAACAATAACCACCCTACACACCCATTCACTCCATCTAACCTCCCTAGTAATCATTGGATTCCCTCCATATCGGCACCATTAGTTTCTCACCTGTACCAAGTGATATCAGAGGAAGCAATCCACAGACTTCCACCATGGCACCATACACAAGGGTAGCAAATTTTAAACACATTGAGGACTCCATTGCAGCGGTCTTACAAGATAATAGCTAGAAGTATGAATTGATGGCAGACTTGTTGAAAGGACAAAACGCTAAATTGGATCAGACCATCGAAAACCAAGATGCACATATTAGAGACATCAGAAGCCTCATAGGAATTATGGAACAATAGTTGGAATTCACCTTGCAAATACTCTCTCAACTCCCCAGCAGTCCAAGTTAAGGCAAGGACAAACAAGCCTCGAGTATGGAAGGAGCTGATTCCAGAACCAAGTTCTTACATGAAGATAGGGTACCATTCTATAAGGTACACAAAACCAAATATTTCTTTCCAACTTTCAATGGGGAAGATGTGCACAAGTGGCTTTACAAGTGCATGTAATATTTCGAGATGGAAAATGTTGCTGAATTTGACAAAATGTGAATAACGTCCTATTACTTAAAAGGAGTTACTCTTTACTGGCATCAAATTTCTTATGGAGCATAGGAAACCAAGGACCTACTTGGGAAGAATTTGTGAAAGCTATATGTTATAGGTTTGGAGGGCAACCTCTTGAGGAATTGATGGAACTTAAATAGTTGGGAGACCTAGAAGAATACATCCAGGACTTTGATATCCTGTGGAATAAGGTTGAGATCAATGAAATACAGTCATTGGTCATCTACTTAGGAGGCCTAGATTTGGAGATCAAGAACACAATTAAAATGTTTGACCTAAGACTCCTAAGCATGCTTACAATCTCGCCAGTTTGCAAGCCAACACTCTAGCTTACCAAAAATCCTATAGTTTTGAAACCCGGACCGGCCTGGCAGGTCGACCCTGGACTCGACTGACCCAGGCATGGGACCGGTCTGGGTCTAAGCAAAAACCTGCCTGGGAGTTGGCCTGGCAAAACCCAGTCGACCCGGGACCCCGCCAACCCGGGTAAACCCGGCTAAGACCCGACCTATTTTTTTATATGCATAGAGGTTAAATGATGTCGTTTTGGCCTTCAAAGGCCAAAACGACAAAGATGAACGATACACTAAAGATGCAAGACTTTTGTTTCTCTTCATGAATCTCCTTCTTTCACTCTCTTTTCTTTGTTCTTTTCCTTTTTTTAAACTCGCAGTTCTTGATTGGGCATCGATTAGCAGTTCTTGATTCAATCATCAAGATTCAAAACTCCCTTCATCTCCCACCATTTTCTCAACAACCCCAAAATCATTTAAAGAAGTAAGAGAACTGATACATTACCCGAAGAAGAAGTGCACTTGTTCTAGTTATGATCACCACTACTTCTCTTTCTCTTCCCCGTAACAAAAGAAAAACTTTGATGGTTTAGTCCCTTTGGTGGTGGCTGATGGTATTTACTGTTAAAAGGGTTTGAATTTACACTGATAACTTTTATGTGTTTTGAAGTAAACCTACGGTCATCAAAACACATAGGAAGGGAAAGAGAAGTGCTTTTAAAAAGTTTCAAGATAGTTTATGTCTGAAAAACAAAAGAAAGAAAAAATGTGCGAAACGGTGGGTTAGGGAATTTGGAGTGGCTGTTTTTCTTGTTAAAAAAATATTAATGTATTGATAAGAAGAATGAATTAAAAAAATATATAGAAAAAATATTATAATTATATAAGAATGAATTAAAAAACAAATTTGGGTTGACCTAGGCAACCCATTTGACCCGTGACCTGATCATTGGACTGGGTCGATGATCGAGTCAGGTTTCAAAACTATGAAAAATCCTCTAGTTTAGATAGAAGATATTCTACCACCAATGCCTTTCCATCTCATCAGATTACTTCTTCTCCACCACCAAATCCCACAAAGAACCCAATAACCCCTCATACTACCATACCAAAACCAAACCCAGGTCCCTGAAACATTACCCCTTCCAACAACACTTATAGAAACCCCATTAAACCCACAAAATCTATCAAAAACTAAGAATTCAAAGAAAGACGGTTGAAGAGGATGTGTTTCTGGTGTGATGAGAAGTTCATTCCTCGTCATACGTGTCGAAACAAAAGGTTATCTTCTCTAAGTATAATGCAAGAAAATAAAAGATTCATAGAAGGTGAGATTTTGCCCCACATATATCACTGGATGTGTTGGAGGGCACAGTGGGGCTTAATATAATGAAGGTAACAGAAAGGTTGGACAGGAACACAATGAGTATTGTGATAGATTCAGGTAGCACACACAACTTCATCAACTCTACGGTAGCTCTCAAACTCCATCTCCATTTAACCACTATTAAGCTAATGATTGTGCAAGCAGCTAATAGGGAAAGGATGGCCTGCAAATCCTCATGTAAGGGACTCAGGTGGAAGATGCAAGGGATTAGTTTCATGGCAGACGTGTTCATCATTAAGCTGAGTAATTGTGGGATGGTGTTGGGTATACAATGGTTATCCTTGTTGGGTGATATATTGTGTAATTACAAACACTTGTGGATGTCATTTGATTGGCAGGGGCAACGAGTTTTGCTAAAAGGGAAAAATCTACCCAAGTTACAATATATTGAACTAGAACAACCAAGTTATCTAGTTGGAAGCCACGACTACGTAGATGGGTATCATTTATGTAATCTACAGATGGTAGAGGACGAAGATGGTTCGATCTCCGGATCCTTGGCTACTTCACCCCAGCTCCAGAGTAATGCAGAGGATCAACTACAGAGTACATTAGCAGACTACCAAGACTTATTTCCGGAACCAAAAGGGTAACCACCATCCAGAACCAATGATCACTAGATTCCTCTGAGAGAGGGAGGGAGGGGCAGCAATTAACTTGCGGCCCTACAGATATTCAGGCTTGTAAAAAGACACATTAGAAAGAATGGTAAAAGAGATGTTGGAGGCTAAAATTATAAGAACCAACAACAACCCATTTGTGTCCCCCGTGATACTTATCAAGAAAAAGGATTCCACATGGAGGTTGTGTGTAAACTATAGAGCTTTGAACAAACTTACTATTAAAGATAAGTACCCTATCCCAATGATTGAGGAACTATTAGAAGAATTAGTGGGAGCTGTCATATTCTCCAAGATTGATCTCAAGTCTAGTTATCACTAAATTCGAATGGCTTAGGGGGACGAATTTAAAACAACTTTCAAAACGCATAGTGGCCACTATGAATTCTTGGTTATGCCTTTCGGACTAACCAATGCTCCAGCCACATTCTAAAGTATAATGAACGAAATCTTCAGGGAGCACCTACAGAAATGTATCCTAGTATTCTTTGACGATATATTGGTGTATAGTCGGACACCTGCAGACCATTATAAGCACCTAGCTATCGTCCTCGACCTGTTAAGAGAACACCAATTGGTGGGAAAGGCTAACAAATACTTCTTTTGTAGTACACAAGTAAAGTATTTGGGCCACATCATCTCAAAATATGGAGTAGCTACTGATCCTCATAAGATACGGACAATTGTAGACTGGCCCTTGCCTAAAGGATTGAAGCAGCTAAGGGGCTTCATAGGGTTGACAGGTTACTATAGAAGGTTCGTCAGGGGTTACGACAGCATAAGTAAGCCGTTAACTCATAGAGTGAGGAGGCTACCACCGTATATAATTTGTTAAAAAGGGTAATGACTAGTGCTCTGGTCCTAGCACTATCAAACTTCAACAAACCATTTATAGTAAAGACAAATACATCTATAACCGGGGTAGGAGCAGTTCTTATGCAAGAGGGGCGCCCCATCACGTTCATAAGCAAATCCTTGGGACCAAAACAACAAGTAATGTTAGTCAACGAGAGAGATATATTAGCCATCCTCCATGCAGTTACTAAATGGAAACATTATTGATGGGGGCGCCACTTCACCATACACACAGATCATATAAGCCTGAAGTACCTTTTACATCAGAAAATGACTACCCATGCTCAACATCTATGGCTGGTGAAATTATTAGGGTATGAATATGACATAGAGTACAAACAGGGAAGGGAGAACTTGACAGCTGATGCCCTCTCTAGGATTCCCAGCAATGAATTCTATGCCCTGACCACTTTTACCATTTCCTCAAATGTAATAGCTGAAATCAAGAACTCAAATGAAGACGATAGTACCATTCAAAAGATTATCAATGCTCTACAAATGTCTTCTAGCGCACATCCTAGCTATACTTGGGTGAATGATCATCTTAACAGGAAAGGAAAAGTGGTGGTAAACAAGGATCCAGAACTGCGACACAAGCTCATTTCTATGTTTCATAACTCAGCCATAGAGGGACACTCAGGCATGACAGTAACATCTAAGATTATTGAGGGTCTATTCTACTGTAAAGGACAACAAAAACACATCAGGTAATACATCAAGGAATGCATTACCTGCCAAAGGAACAAGTATGAAAATGTGGCTAGCCCTTGACTCCTACAGCCACTACCCATTCTTGTCGCCCCGTTCATCTACATCAATATGGATTTCATAAACAAATATGATGTTATCATGGTCATAATGGATCGTTTCAGCAAATATGTGCATTGCATAGCCCTAAGTCACCCTTACTCTGCTTTAGGGGTGGCCAAACTATTCATGAATAACATATATAAACTAAATAGGCTACCAGCTTCTATAACTAGTGATAGAGATCCGGTATTCTTGAGTCGATTTTGGAAAGAGTTGTTTCACAGTCAAGGGGTCAATCTCCACCACTCATCAGCATATCATCCTCAAATGAACGGCCAGACATAAGTCGTTAACAAATGTATCGAGCACTACCTGAGATGTATGACAGGTGATTGCCCTAATCAGTAGGTTAAGTGGTTGTCTTTAGTTGATTGGTGTTACAATACCAATTACACTCAACTATCAAGATGACTCCTTACGATGTATTATACAGGGTTCATCCACCCTTACACATTCCCTACTTTCCTAAGGATTAAGCCGTGAAATCAGTGGATGTGTATTTGTCCACTAAGGAGGAAGTGATTAAAAAGGTTAAGACTCATCTCCAAAGGGCTCAGAATAAGATGAGCATGGTGGCAAACATAAAAAGAAGTGATAGAAGTTTTGAAGTTAATGACTATGTCTACCTCAAGCTTCAACCATACCGGAAACAGTCAGCAACACATAGATCCTCATAAAAACTAGCTACAAAGTATTACGGGCCATACCAGGTGATTGCCAAAATAGAAAGTGTGGCCTATAAGCTTGATCTGCCTCCTACAACTTTGATTCACCTAGTGTTCCATGTATCCTAACTTAAAAGGCATGCAGGTAATCATACAGTGCATGGCACTCCTCCTACGACGCCGCAAACCCCTGTCCTGCAACCCCGAACCATATTAGAAAGGCAAATTGCAAACGACAGAATCAGGCCATTACTCAAGTTCTAATACATTGGGAGGGTCTCTCCCCTACTGACGCTACATAGGAATACATTGATGAATTGAAGTGGAGATTTCCACAATTCAACCTTAGGGACAAAGTTGGATTCAAGAAGGGGCAATTGTTTCCCGTTGAAGGAGAAGGAGAAAAATAAATTTTTTTTAGGAATTCAAATGAAGTAACCGTTGCAAATCCTTATCCACCGTTTCAATTATAGTCAAAACGTATCGTTTTAGTTTTATAATAAGTATCACTTCAATGTATGCACCGTTTTAGTTTTTCTTCTCAAGGTTCCTAGAGCTCTGTAGAAGGAAGAATGCTATATATTTACGTGCATGACAAACACAGAAGAAAAGAAATAAGAAATTTATGAACTCTTATATTCTTAAGAATCTAACAAACTGGATTCTCTTATTGCTTTAGTATCAATGGCTGAACAATAACCACCCTACACACCTACACACTCCATCTAACCACACTACACCTACACACCCATTCACTACACCTAACCACCCTACACCTACACACCCATCTAACCTCCCTAGTAATCATTGGATTCCCTCCAAATCAGCTACATTTGTTTCTCATTTTGTACCATGTGTTGATCATGCCCTTGTTTTTTTTTGTGGTTTTTTGGACATGAAAATAACAAAGAACTCTTCAATTTTTTATTTTTTATTTTCGTTTTTCATACAAGCATGGAGAACATGTGCTTCCAAAGTTTATAGATTTTTTCCGGTCGGTATCTGACCTAGAAAAATCCAACGAAGATGATAGCTTTAAAAATAGCTCACAATTGAACCATATATTTCGTTGGGACCCAGCTAGTCAGAAAACAAATTTGTACCATAGTAAGCATTCGTTACTTTCTCCCAAAACAATTTCAAACTCCTAAACACAGCTCACAATTTTCCAACCACCGATTTCGATTTCGAATTAATACATTCATATATAAATGCCTTTTCTTCAACATTTTTTCTTGAATTCAAACCTGATGCATTTGGTTAGTGTTCTCAAAACATATGAGATAAAAACGTATTTGATTAAATAGATGAAAATATAAATAAGTTAAAAATAGTTTTGAAATGAATCTTTATTTTTAAAAAAAATATATATAAAAAGGCATGTCCTTTATTCATTATTCTAGTTTTTATATATATTTCAAGACAGCAAGAAACAGTACTTTGTGTGTATTTAAAACCCAAAAACCTTGAAAAATTCATATGTAAAAAAAACATATAAAAAATTAAATAGAACACAGTGCGGCACTACATGCCTTTTAAATAAATAATAAGTAGAAGAGTAATATAAAAAGTTGATAATAGCCCAACAAAAACCTTGAAACTTAAGTTATTTGAGAGAATGAAAAAATAGATTATAAGTGAAGACAAGTGTTATGGTACATATGTATAAACAATAAAAGATTGTTCAAAACTCAAACTAAACAATTAAATTTAATATACACATATGTTGTAGCCCTGTGATTTTGTTGATCACAAACCATAAGAGATTTGCTAATAAATCTACAAGATACGCAGGTGAAATTGTTTGATGAAAGATAATTGGGCCATTGATCAGAGTATGAACTATTGCAAAGCCGAAGAAAAACTCATGATCAGATCAGGTTCATAAACAGAACACTTGCAGTCCATGCCCATATATAAGAAAACAACCAATTCAAGCCACTAAAGGGCATACTAGCAAACTGGATGCGGATAGATTCAAGGTTTGGATCTATAATAAAGAATAGAGCAAGGAGAAAAAGGAAAGAAGAAACTATATGATCAATCTCACATATAAAAAGAAAATATTGCAAGCAAGAGAAGATTATACCGGTTATAAGATTAAAACCTAGGGTTAACACTAGAGATGAGAAAAATTAGCAGCTTATCCAGAGATTGTGAAGGATTGAAATGGCAAACTAAATGAAAATTTTGGGTCATCAAGCCAAGCAGGGCCGGAGTTAGAATTATTTGTTAGGGAGGGCATAATTAATATAATAAAATATAATATTTATTTTACTTTATTGTATATGAGTTGTAAAAAAAACCTGTATAATTTAGTTTTATTCAAATAACTTAATATAAACATATAATGATCTTTGTATAAGGTAAAAGGTTCGAAAAAATACCAAATTGAGTCAAAGTAACGAAGTTAATTTCATCTTCATAATATATTCATCACTTTAATGTTGTTGGTCTTTATATCTATCAAATATAAACATACAAAGTATTTAAGGAACATTAGCTAAAACGAAACATTATTTATGTTCGATAAACTTTGAAATAAAGCAAAAAATAATAAAGAACTATTCTCACTAATCAACGCGAGTTCTTTGTAAACTTAGGCGCATTGGAGTTGCTCAACCATAACTTTAACATTACACATTGGAGTTGGTTCACTAGGCTGCGAGTTATCAATATTTTTTTTTTAAATCAAATTCTTTTTATTTTGTTCATGGTTCAACCTAAAATCAAAACATATATTGTGAGAAAAAATTTATAATTTTGGTGATTCTGCTAAAAACAAAACATAAAAAAATCAAAGTATAATCAAAACAAACCAATAAAATATATCTAATTAATTAAAAAAAAGCACTATAATAAGAATTCAAAAAACAATTGGTAAAATTAGCAGATCTGATAAAAAAATGAAGCAAAAATGGTAGAATTATAAAAAAAAAAACCTCATCAAATTATTAACAAACATCCAAAGCAAAATAAAAATAGATTTAAAATTTAAGTTACCTTATTTTGTTTGATGAAAAATAAATCAATTGATGGCTCTGCTTCAATTTTTCTGTTGAAAAATTTTACTTATGATTTATATTTATATTTTTTTTTACTTGCTACAGAATTTATTGCGTAAAGTAATGATTTTATATTTACAGGATTTATATTAGGGCTACGTAAATTAATTTTAAAAAAATAAATTGAAAAATCACACTTAATTACAATAAGAAAACTCACCTTTGTAGAATAAAAAACCTCCTCCACACTTAATTATCTAATAATATATATATATATATATATATATATATATATTACAAGGGCGGAATATTTTAGGGGGGGCCAGGCCCCTGCTTGCCCCCCCTTCCTTCCGCCCCTGAAGCCAAGAATCATGGAAGAGAACTAATGACTAGAAACTAGTGTATATAAAGCACACTAGGTGCTTGTCAAAATGACCCAACGAAAAATTAGTTAAGACATTGATGTAAGGATTTAAACAAAGATAAAACAATTGTCAAGGTTAGAGGATCCATTAATGGTATTTCAAATAAGTATAATATAAACTTCTTTTATTATTTAACAAGAAATTACACACAAAAGAGGTTCCAATCATATTATAAATCATTAACATTGTCGCACGTGTGCATCGTCGCGACGATCGTTCACCCTCTCAGGTATTTTATGTCAATTTGGTATCTGGCAAATATAGGGAGCCAAGGAATTCTTGTCTTTTATCAGTGGAAAAATAGAATGGGAGTCGCCACCTAGTTTTTGGTTACTAGGAACCCTAACTAGTTTCAGAGATCAGGTACGGAGACTGGTTGCGTAAAGGAAAGGTATTAGCACCCTAAATACGCCCTACCTAAGGTAAGCTGCATTGTTTATTTGTTTCATATATGCTAAGGTTTCATTAGATTTATAATTGTTGGTCTGTCTACGGTTTAAGAAAAATCCTCCTTGGTAAGGAAGTCCTTATCTTATCGGGTAAAGTCTAACCATTCTAATGTCTATAAAAGAACTACCTTTTTAATATTGGGAATACGTTTTACGTATAAATTCGTAATCCCAAACATTAAAACAAAACAAAATATTTTTTTGGATTTTTTTGAAATATTGGTCAAGTTTTCGTGACCTTAATAAACTGGTTATTAAAGCCAAAATACATACTAAAATATATATTTTTTTGAAGTTTTCTTTGTTATATGAAAATACATTATGGTTTTTTTTTTAGTTTTGAGAGACTGGGCTGTATTCATGAAAATAAAATATTTTTAAAAAAAAATCAGGTATTTTAATATTGAATTTATATATTTACGATATAAAAATACTGATCGATTTTAACTTGTATAAGGAACACAAATCATTATGACAAGACATAGATAAGCAAGGATCCTCGAAGTGAAAAAAGTATAGCCGCGCTATAGAAATATAATTAAAAATAAACTAAAATATTCATATGGTTTTGATGTTAAGGGTTGCTGTTCAGTGAACAAGCGAATGGGAAGATGGTTAAATTTCTTTAAAAATATATTATTATTTAAAAAAAAATGGAACTGGCCCAGATTTGACCCAATTATATGAGCTGGGCCTGTATTGACCAGCTACAAGGCTGGGCCCAGCCCAGACGTGTGGGTAACTACTTAATTATTTGCTCACCACAGTAACTACTTAATTATTTGTTGCAGAACGTGAGTCACGTTCTGCATGCAAATGAAAGAAAGGAAAGAGCAAATAAACTAGGGGCAGCGGGGGTGAGGAGGTTACCTGGAGCGGCGAGGCAGTGCTGTTGGTGGTGGTAGCGGAGGCTAACGGCGGCGGTCAGGTGGTGTGCTGGCAGTGGATGGCGATGCCAGACGACGGTTCTGCCCTTTCTTTGTTCTGTGTTTTTTTATCTGTGTTTCTTCTTCTCCCCATTTCTGTCTCCTGCTTCTCTGTCTCATCTTCCTCTCTTTTTTTTTTCCTTTTTGACGATGGTTCAAGGTCGAGTTGCTGCGGTGGCGATGGGGAGGAACAACAATGGCGGAGTCGCGGCACAGTGGTTGTGACAACCAGTTCTGTTGTTTTCCTTCTTCTTCACAGTGTTGCAGCAGTGGTGATGGGGAGGAACAGCAATGGCGGAGTCGATGGTGTTTGCTGCAGTGATCTTCCTCTCCTCTCTTCTGCTTTTCTCTTTCTCCTCTATTTCGTCTGGTTTCTTATCTCTATTTCCCCGTGTCTATTTTTTTTATTCAGCTCCCCTCTCTGTTTCCTTTTTTTTTCGTTTTCTCCCCTGTTTCTGCAGCTTGCTTCCCTCTTTTCTCCAAAAATTCTCCTCCTCTGCTCCCCTCTCTGTTTCCTTTTTTTTTCTTTTTCTCCCCCGTTTCTGTAGCTTACTTCCCTCTTTTCTCCAAAAAATTTCTCCTCCTCTGCCCCCCTCCCTGTGTTTATCCTATTCTTCATCGTTTATTCTCTGGCTGTGGCGGTGCTGTCGGTGGTTCTGGTGGTTGCGGCAGGAGGCCACGGTGGAGAGAGAAACAGAGAGAGGAGCAGCTGCTGGGAACCTGGACAAAAGATGATTTTTTCTTAACTTTAGGGTCCCCCGATCCCCCTTCTCTAGAGCATGAAGATAAAATCTATTTACAGGCGGTGGAAGAGGGATACTATGTCTCTTCTAGTGCAAAATCTTAACCCTTGGTTCGACCCGAAAGCATCCCAACCATCGGCTCAAAGTTGCAATGATGAACTGTTAGTTTTGTGCAGGAAAATGGCTGGTCGGGTTGGCTACTTTGGGGTAGTGCCACCGCCTCTGCAACCTCGATCAGTCCGAACGGCTAATACTAGTGTGTATTCAGGTACCATAGAATCGTTTGTGTGTACGTTGCATCCAATTTGGTGAAGAAAAGAGGCGCCGAATGCCATGGGAATGTAGCCACCCAACCAACCTCGCTGGAGAAGGAGATAAACAGTATCTTACGACTTAGTCCTTTAATTTGTGATTTATTTCTATCTACACCCCTGATTGGCTTCAAACTTTTAATTTTGTTTAATTTTACCCATAAAGAACTTCAATTTAAACCCCATATTCAGCGCATTTTTCCCTTTGGTCTTTGGTTTCGGATTTATGCAATTTGACCCTTAATTGATTAGTAAACTTTCAATTTCTTCAATTTGAGCCCTGATTTGTCAATTTTAGTCCCTTCATATACGCGCCTTTTCCAATTTGGTCCTTGGTTTTGGATTTCTTCAATCAAGTCCCTAATTGGCCATCAAACTTCAATATTTATGCAATGAAGCCCCTGATTTGACAAAATCAAGTCTCAAAATTATAATTTGACCCCAGAACTTTAATTTCTTCCAATTAAAGCCCAAATTGACTTAAAAAATCATTTTCCCTTGTTATCAACCCTCCATAAATTCAATTAAACATTCAATAAAATGTAATTGACTTCATACATCTGATTTTATACTTTTCTTCGTCATATCAAATTTCTTTATCAACAGGGCTTTCACCGGTCAATGATATACTGTCAAATTCCAATCTTTGTATTTTTTTTTTAACCTTCTCAACTATTTTTTTTGTATTTATTATTATTATTTGTATTTTTTTGTATTTTTCCTTTTTTGTGTGAGCAAGATTTTGATCTGAAAACCAAAATTACTAAATATATGGCAAATACCTCATTTATAGGTTAAATTCAGAACTATTGATTTGATTACTATTTATTGAGTAGGTGGCCACCTTTTGACTTGGTGGCTAGTTATTGACTTATTGGCTAGACAAAACATCATTACTAACATCGAAATTTTAACAGATACTCTTCATGAAAGTTCTGAGCATTTGTCTCATCTTTTCACCAAAAAAATAATAAGCTCATTTTGATTTCTACAACTCGAGATATAAGATGAACACTGAACATTATCTGGGCCATAAGACAGATTCAGACTTCTCTTTTGTTGCTAATATTTGAGCTTGAAAACAATAGTTTTGAATCTTGGAATCTTCATGAATGTTTTGGGCCTATGTCTTAGCTTTCCATCAAGATAAACCAGACCTGAATCCAAGGTCTACAACTTCAGTTATGACCCAATAATCAAATAGTGTTCCAGTTTGAATTGAATCAACATCTTTTCTCTAAATTTAGCCCTCTCTTTGTCTTCTCAATTTCAATAGTTAAACACATCAATCAATCCTTTGAATTGTGAAACATGTCTACATTTAAAATGAGCATTTATCATAAATTAAAGATATCTTATATTATCAGACTTGTTATTATAAAACATGTTTAAATTAGGGAATTTAATGATACATTAAATGCAATATGATGGTATAAAACCTTAATGAAAGTGCAATTTTAAGTACTAATCATCTCAGAGAATCCAATATCCTTAAGTTCAACTACTCGTTGAGCCTAAGTGTATATAAGTCTAACAAGGTATCAGACCCATTACCCTTGGTTTGGAATCATTCTAAACTAAATCCATATAGAGTTGATAGTCATGTGTGGATTTGTTTGCTTATTCTCATGTCATTGAATATCAACTGTTAAAAGTCAAGAATAATTATCTCTCTACATCCCTAGGTGCATAAAAGTCTCTAAAGGGCATCATATTTTCATCAACATTAATTTTATATAAGAGATATTTATCTCTCATTAATGTTATCAAAAGAAAATAACGCTCTAACTCTTTCATTCAAGCAGGATGACAAAGTTTAGATGCTATATATACTCTTTAAACTACTCATGTAAATGGTTCAATTTTTTTCTATTCTCTATTCATACTCTTATTTCACAAAGCATTTATCATATATAACTAAGAATAAACACTCTTGTTCTTAATAATTTAAATTTAAATTTTTTATTTATTACAATCCTTCATTAAAAATCATTGACTTTATCATCGAATGGTCTTGAAATTCCACTACAAAGGACTTTTTCTAGGTTTTTATTAATTAAATTCCAATTAGTAACCTATTTGAAATCTAATCAATAAAACTATATTTAATAGCCAATATACCAAACCTATATAAAAAGAATTCTAAGATATAATACTGAAATATAGATATATAAAAAAATCTAAACATCTAATTTTCCTAATTGGATATATTTTGTAGTGAGAATTTATGTTATTAAAGATATTTTAAAAAACTAAAAACTTTGTTTAAGAATAACACTTGTGAAATTAAATTGATTTTTAATCAAATACTAATATTTTGTATATTATCAATTCAAATATATATATATATATATATATATATATATATATATATATATATATATCCCAAAAATATTTTTATCCCCTTTTATAATTGAAACTTTGGAAAAGTACCATACACATATCATGCCAACTTGAATTTGAAGAATAGATCTTTTGAAACGGATGATGGAGAAGAAATTGAGGGAGATAAGAAAATCATTTAAATGAATAATATCCTCCTGACTGTCATGTGGTTGTCAAAAGAACCATTGCGTGGACAAAATAAACAGACTTTTTCCAGTGCATGGACATACAGGAACCATTAATGGCATAGAACAAGCGTAAAATGGTAAAAGCTCTAGTGGGCAGAAAAATATATCCAATAATTTCTCTTTCTTTTTTCTTAGATTTAAATTTATATAACTATATTTCTTATTTTTTTTCTTTTTTCTTTCCATACTTCTAAGAGTGTAATTAAATTTATATGCGACAAAGAGTAGCATAGAAGAAACTGGAATTGAGGCAATTGACGATGGAATTGTAAGATTAGATTCAGAGTTTATCTTTCATTGGTTTTTGACTTGCAGTCGGTGCAACTTCTAAAATCCTTGGCTTCTGCATGTGAAAAATATTGCAAAGGATTGTCAAGTATAGAGAAGTCCAAACCTATTATCAATGAACGAGTGAAAATTTTTATTCATGAATATAAATCTTTGTTCTAAGCCATCTCAGATCACAAGTTTAGAATCCATTAACACCTTTAAACCACATTCAAACCATATAATATAAATTATCTAAAATAAAGTGTGTTAGGATGTTAATATTTTTTTTAATCACAATCAATTCCTTACCTTAAAATTTCTGATAAGACTACTCCACTCAAATCTTCTACTGATTCTAAACCAAATAATTAGGTAATAACTCCTCGCTCCCGACATTCTGTCACGCTACGTGTGCATATGTGACAAAGAGTAGTGTAGAAGTAACTGGAGTTGATGCAATTGACTATGGAATTGTAAGATTAGATTCAGAGTATATCTTTCATTGGTTTATGACTTGCAGTCGGTGCAACTTCTAAAATCTTTGGCTTCTGCATGGGAAAAAGGTTGCAAAGGATTTGTCAAGTATAGAAAAGTCCAAATCCATTATCAATCAACTGACAATGATTCCAAATGTTGGTGATATCTACAGGTATATATGTCCTTTCCATGAGCTGCTTTTCTTTTTAAAAAAATTGAGAATAGGAGAGCTGTGAGACCAACTAGTTTTTAAATCAACAAAAATTATAGTGGTAGAGCTGTCAAGTCTTGCTCAGAAAGGCACATAATTCAAATTTAATTTTTATTTAAGTTTTGAGGTTAGGCTTATGAAAAGGTAATTCTCAAAATCTTTTAATTATAGTGTGGATATATGGCTTTCGTTTACCTATAATTGGATTAAAAAAACTTCATTTATGAGTGCATAAACAATCTCCAGAGAACTTCATTAACACAAGATACAAAAAATAAAATATGTAGTCTTTCCAAATGTTAAATCTTTGCTTAATTTATTCGTTCTCCAACGATAATCCCAGAGGATTACCAGAGGAGAACACAAGCTTCGTCAGGATAGGCACGTCCAAGTTCTTGCTGTTGGGTCATTCAATCAATCAAACACACACAAATTTACGTGGTTCGGCAACTTGCCTACTCCACGGAGCTACTGGTTTGTATTAATCAAGCTTAGAAACAATACAAACAACAAAACAAGGAGGAGGAGAAAATTTTTCTCAACTCAACTCAACTCTCCCTAGCTCTCTCTCTGTGTTTCTCTCTTGTTCTCAATCTGTTCTCTCTGCAACGTCTCACATCTCAGCAGCTCTATTTATAATCAAGACACTTTCCTTTAGTCAAATATGGTAGCCACCATTTTCAATGGTAGGCAACCTACCATGCCTAACTTTGCAGCCATGTTTGACATGGCTGCCACCACCACCAGCTTGTGTCCACACTTAACAATCTCCCACTTGGACACAAATGGTGCTAGATCTGTCTTTTAATCTCTGAGACCAACTGAAGCTTTACACAGCTTCAGTTTATCAAGAGTAACTCCTTTGGTTAACATGTCAGCTGGATTCTTGCTTCCGCAGATCTTTTCTAGCATTAGTTGCTCCTCGTCTAGCAATTGTCGGATGAAGTGATATTTGATCTGAATATGCTTCGTCCTGGAGTGAAATGCTGGATTCTTGGCAAGGAAGATTGCACTCTGACTGTCGCTATACAAAGTACCCTTTTTATTCATCTTGCCCAATTCTTTCAGAAAACTCTGCAGCCATACGATCTCTTTTGCAGATTCTGAGACTGCAACATATTCAGCTTCTGTTGTTGAAAGAGCGACGATCTTTTGCAAGGTAGAACTCCAGGAAACAGCAGTCCCTCCTAGAGTATATACATATCCTGTAGTGCTCTTTCTGCTATCAACATCTCCTGCTAGATCAGCGTCTACAAAACCTTCAAGTTTCAAACCACCAGCTGTGAAAGTAAGACATGTCTCTGATGAACCTTTTAAGTATCTCATGATCCATTTCACCGCCTCCCAATGTTGCTTTCCAGGATTGCTCATATATCGGCTTACAACTCCCACTGCATGGGCAATGTCTGGTCTGGTACAAACCATAGCATACATCAAAGAGCCGATAGCTGAGGCGTATGGAATCTTATCCATGTATTCACTTTCTAGCTCAGTTTTTGGTGACTGGTCTTTGCTGAGCTTGAAATGATTCCCCAGAGGTGTACTTACTGGTTTAGCATTATCCATACTAAACCTGCTGAGAACCTTCTTGACATACTCTGTTTGTGAAAGCTTTAGTATGCCTTTGTCTTGATCTCTGATGATTCTCATGCCAAGTATTTGTTTAGCAGCTCCCAGATCCTTCATTTCAAACTGTTTTGACAATTGTTGTTTCAGCTTGTCAATCTCCTCAATGTTGGATCCTGCAATCAACATATCATCCACATATAATAGTAGAATGATGTAGGAGTTGTCAAAATGTTTGACATAGCAACAATGATCAGCCTGGCATCTTGTGTATCCTGAACTACACATGAAGTTGTCAAACTTCTTGTACCACTGTCTTGGAGCTTGCTTCAAATCGTATAGGCTTTTCTTTAGCTTGCAGACTTGGTTCTCCTTTCCTGGTATTTCAAATCCCTCTGGTTGTTGCATGTAAATGTCTTCCTCCAATTCTCCATGAAGAAAAGCTGTTTTTACATCTAATTGTTCAAGATGTAAATTCTCTGCTGCTACTATCCCCAGAACAACTCTGATTGTTGTAAGCTTCACAACTGGAGAAAATATCTCAGAGTAGTCAATCCCTTTCTTTTGTTGAAACCCTTTTACAACAAGTCTTGCCTTGAACCGTTTGCTTCCATCATGCTCAGTCTTTACTCTGTAGACCCACTTGTTTTGCAAAGCCTTCTTTCCTTCAGGTAGTGTGGTCAGTTCCCAGGTCTTGTTATTCAGCAACGAACTCATCTTATCCTTCATGGCTAACTCCCACTTGCTTGAGTTTCCATCTTGTAAGGATTCTTCATAACTTAGCGGCTCACCACCATCTGTCAGTAAAATATAATTCAGTAGAAGTGTGAACCGTTGTGGGGGCTTTATAGTCCTTGAAGACCTGCGAACATAAACAATTGGTTCACTTGGCTCTGCATTGTCTTGGGTAGTGGTGGGTTCAGATGTGCTTGAATCTTCTTGTAAAGACTCTTGAGTTTTGTTCTGCTCGGTAACATCAGGAAGCCCTTCTAATCTGATGAATTCAGATTTTTGTGGACTTGTATCTGAATAGTCATATCTGTTTCTGCACTTGATCTGTCTTTGTACAAAACTTTCTCATTAAAGATCACGTTCCTGCTTCTGATAATCTTTCTGTTCTGATCATCCCAGAACCGAAATCCAAATTCTTCATCTCCATAGCCAATGAAGAAACATTTCTTGGATTTGGCATCTAGCTTGTTGCGAGCATCAGAATCTATATGCACCTAGGAAACACACCCAAAGACCTTTAAATGAGAGAGTTGTACCTCTTTTCCTCTCCATACTTCCTCGGGCAATCTGAACTCCAAAGGAACTGATGGTCCACGGTTGATCAAGTAAACTGTAGTATGAACTGCGTCAGCCCAGAATGTTTGAGGTAGCCCTGAATGCAACCTCAAGCTTCTAGCTCGTTCATTGATGGTCCGGTTCATTCTTTCAGCAATGCCATTCTGTTGTGGTGTGCCTGGAATGGTCTTTTCCATTCTGATACCATTGACAGCACAATACTCCTTGAAACCTCCATCAATGTATTCTCCTCCATTATCAGATCTTAAGCATTTCAACTTCAAACCTGATTCATTCTCAACCATAGCCTTCCACTTCTTGAATGTTTCGAACACATCAGATTTATTTTTCAGAAAGTAGACCCATACCTTTCTGCTGAAATCATCAATGAAAGTTACGTAATACCGAGAACCTCCAAGATATGCCACTGGAGAAGGTCCCCATAAATCTGTGTGCACCAGTTCTAGCTTTCTTGGTCTTAAGGCCCTGCCAACCTTTAAGAAACTGAGCTTCTTCTGTTTTCCAAGAACACAGCTTTCACAAATGTCTAGATCAACATTTTTAAGCTCTGGCAGTTTTCCCTTCGACTGAAGTATCTTCATCCCCTTTTGACTCATATGGCCGAGTCTACAGTGCCATAGTTGTGCTTGATCTTCTGCTTCAGTAGAGGCAATAATGTCTGCACATCTTGTGGTCATATACAGGGTGCCGGTTTTCTTTCCACGAGCCAAAACCATTGCTCCCTTTGATACCTTCCACATACCTCCAGAAAAAAGGATTGAATGACCACTCTCATCAAGTTGTCCGACTGAGATCAACTTCTTCTTGAGTCCGGGAACATGCCTTACATTTTGCAAGTTCCAAGTAGATCCATTCATTGTCTTGATCTGCACTTCTCCTATACCCACAATCTTCATTGGTTGTCCATCGGCCAGATAGACTACACCGTGATCTCCAGCAACATAATTTTGCATCATCTCATGGTGTGGTGTACAGTGGAATGAAGCACCAGAATCAAGAATCCAATCATCAATTGGACTTTGTACAGCAAGAATCAAAGCGTCTTGCACCTCATCTGTGGTAGCGTTTGCAGAGTCAGCTTCAGGTTTTTTCGGTTTTGTGCAATTCCTCATGAAATGACCAGGTTTGCCACAATTCCAACATTCAGCCTGCTTTCTGGGTCCGGACTTGCTTTTACTTCTGTATGTTGATTTGGATCTGCCTCTGGATAAGCCTCTATCATGTCTCCTCCCTCGAGTGTTAATGTTGAGAGCTGATCCTGAACTTGAACTTTCACCTGAGTCTTTCCTTCGAACTTCTTCAGCTAAAATCAAGTCTCGGATGTCATCATATTTCAGTTTGGATTTTCCAGCTGAATTGCTCACGGCTGTCCTCATACCTTCCCAACTGCTTGGAAGTGAAGCTAGCAAAATGAGTGCACGGATCTCATCATCAAACTCAATCTCTACAGATGACAATTGATTTGTGATGGTATTAAAGTTGTTGAGATGTTGTGTGACGGAGGTGCCTTCTGTCATTTTCAGGTTGAACAACTTCTTCATCAAGTGCACTTTATTGTTTGCTGAGGGCTTCTCATACATCCCAGACAAAGCTTCCATTAGTCTTGCAGTGGATCTTTCTTTTGTAACATTGTGCGCAACTCTTCTTGATAAGGATAGCCGGATAATACCCAAAACTTGTCTATCAAGAAGCAACCAATCTTCTTCTGGCATATTTTCTGGCTTGCTCCCCAACAGAGGAAGATGAAGTTTCTTCCCATATAAATAGTCTTCAATTTGCATTTTCCAATATCCAAAATCTGATCCATCAAATTTTTCAATTCCCGCAGCTTTTATTTCATCTGCCATTTTTAATGTATCTCCGATTGGAATTTGTCAAATCTGACCTTACAGATGTGTCCGGAACGGCCAAAAATATTGGAAACGACACTGAGATCACCCCAATCGGACTTCGGATGGCTCAGATCTTAACAGTCAAAGTTTTGAATCAACGGACGGTGCAGATGAAGCCGCGTGTTAGTCCAGAATAGCGTCTGTGAAGCACTGGATCAAAACCCACCTTTGATGACGTGGCTTCCACGTAGGTACACCGGGTCCCACTTTTGCTGACGTGGCAAATGCACGCACGTTTCGTGCTGACGTGGCAGTGTCTGACGTGGCAGTGCCTGACGTGGCTGCTGACTGGTCTGATGACGTGGCAGATGACTTGCTGAGGTGTCAGGTGACGTGGCAGGCGACTGTACGGTTTGCTTGCGTGGCGGATGACGTGGCGGGTCAACCCGGTTCAGATGCAGGTATCCGGGTAGAGACGACGCGTGGAGAGCGTGCTGCGCGTGGGCGCGCGTAGGCAGTGGCTTCGTCGGCGCGTGTGGGCGCGTGCGGGCATGCAGGACGTCGGTTCTTCGCTGGGTTTTCACCAGTGAATTCGTCTCCTCTTGCTCTACACGATGGTATGTTCAAAAACACGTTTTGAGAACTTTGATTTTTGAGTTTGGATCAAACACCCTCTTTTTCAAGAACAAGCTCTGATACCAGTTGTTGGGTCATTCAATCAATCAAACACACACAAATTTACGTGGTTCGGCAACTTGCCTACTCCACGGAGCTACTGGTTTGTATTAATCAAGCTTAGAAACAATACAAACAACAAAACAAGGAGGAGGAGAAAATTCTTCTCAACTCAACTCAACTCTCCCTAGCTCTCTCTCTGTGTTTCTCTCTTGTTCTCAATCTGTTCTCTCTGCAACGTCTCACATCTCAGCAGCTCTATTTATAATCAAGACACTTTCCTTTAGTCAAATATGGTAGCCACCATTTTCAATGGTAGGCAACCTACCATGCCTAACTTTGCAACCATGTTTGACATGGCTGCCACCACCACCAGCTTGTGTCCACACTTAACACTTGCCAAGTCAATGAACCTAGATATGACCGCACAAAGAGATAACCCGTCATAAATCTTTACTAAAATATGACTTGCCTTTAATTGGATGAAAAAACTTTAGCCTAATCGTAGGAGGCATAAGGGCAAGAAACTCATCAACGTTTAAGTTAGCAGTGATGTAAGAGTAATGAAGCTCTTAAATACCGTGTTATATAAGGGGGAAAAAAAGTAATCACGAGGATCATTCTCTAGGTAAAAGTATTGTTTGGGTTTTTGGTTGGAGAAAAGAAGAGTAGGTGTTTTATGATTTATTTCCTAATTTTCAACTCTCTTCTCTCTCTCTTTCACTCTCTCTTCATTTTTTGCTCTTCAATACTGGCTAAAGTTTTGTGATAAAAGAGAAAGTGAAAGAGATAAAGGCTAGCTAGGCTTTCCTTCTTTTTTCTTTTCTCTCTTTATCTCTTTCTATGATGGTGGCTAGGATTTCTCTCTTTTTTTTTACACAACGCCACCCACATTATATATTCACTCTTTTATTTCCATTTAAATTTTTTTGTTTTTATATTTTTTTCAAAAATAGATTAGAAATTTAATGTATATTAAAAAATAAAACTAGCTCCTATAACATATTGAAGAATTATCTAGATAGATTGAACTATTAATCTTTAAAAAATATTAGCATAAGATAAAATCTTAAATATAAAAAAACACTGTCTCACTCTAGCCTTACTCTTTTACTACCATATGTTTCTGAAGATTTTTTTCTTCCATTTCTTTAAGTGCCACTTAGAAAACGTACTCATAATGCCCTCTGGAAAAGGCTGAAAACATAATACGAAATTAAAAAAAGAAATGCATGGAAAGGTATCAAGAATTATGAAATTTAAAATAGATGTCTGCCTTAAGTAGACTTTTTTATTTAAACTCAGCAATTTAAATTTTGCTTTCACTATCAATTACGAACGAAACCATAATCTTCTTGCTGAGATCAAACCACGGTCATTAATTATCCAATAGCACCTGTTTCTTTGACAAGATCTGCTGCCTTTTCTTGAATCAACTTCCACAAATCATCTACATGTCGTTCTTCAGTCAAGGTTGATCCGATCGCACAGCGTATGATAAACAAGCCACCAACCACCCCGTGAGTCATGAATGCACGACCACTTTCATTCACTGCAGCTAGAAGCTTACGGTTCAATTCCAAGCCTTGGCATTCATCGTTGTGCTTGAGCCTAAAACATACCAGAGAAAACCTCCTTCGCACCACCACCTCAAACCTACTGTCTTTAGCCACCAGTGACTCAAACCGCTTAGCCAAGTTCACATCGCTACGAATATGGCACATAAGGTTTGCTAATCCATGCCTGCGAATCACAATCCAAAGCTTCAGAGCTCTGAATCGCCTACTCAATGCAATTTGCCAATCTTTGTAGTCCACGACGTTACTTGATTCACTGGCATTGTTCCTCAAGAATTCTGCATCACTGGACAGTGACTCGATTAATAAACGAGGCTGCTTAACCCACAAGCAGCAACAATCCATGTTAGTGAGTAACCATTTATGTGGATTCATGCTCAACGAGTCTGCAAGTTCTACTCCATCCAGGTAATGCCTGAATTCAGGGCATATGCATGCACTACCTGCGTAAGCTGCATCAACGTGGAACCATAGATTATATTTCCTGGCAATTTTCCCCAGATCCATAACAGGATCAACAGCTCCACATGCTGTAGTGCCTACAGTAGCGCATAAAAATAAGGGCACAAATCCAGTTTTGATATCATTTTCAATTGCATCTTCCAATGCTTGAGGTGATAACGAAAATTCCGATGAAAATGAGGTAGAGAGGCATCGAAAATTAGAGGATGGAATTCCAACTAATTTGACGCCCTTAAGTAGAGTTGAATGCGTTTGATCAGAGGCATAAACTACCAGCTTCGTAATGTTTTCAGCTCCAATCATTCTCAAGGTCTCGTCTCTGGCTGCAACTAGGGTGCAAACTATAGCCTCACAAGTGCTACCGTGCAAGACACCACCTCCGTTTCCTGAGAACAAAAAAGTAGATGGGAGCTTGAGCATCTTTCCCATCCATTCCATTACAATGGATTCCAGTTCGGTAGCAGCAGGAGATGCAATCCAGTTGAAGCCAACAACATTAAGGCCTGTGCAGAGCATCTCACCAACAAACCCTGCGGTGCTTGCATTTGCTTGGAAGTAAGCAAAGAAGTTAGGGCTTTGCCAATGAGTGAGGCCTGGGATAATGCTATCAGTTACATCTTTGAGAACATCTTCTAAGGATTCCTCGCAATATGGGGCAGTGTCTGGCAATTGGGTCAATAAGTACCCTGGTTTCACTTGGCTTTGAACCGGGTTGTTTTCAATATTCTTGTAATAATCAGCAATGAAATCGATCACCATTTTGGAATCATTGGTGAAACCATTTGGGTCTAAAGGGGAGAAAGTGTTTGTGGATAGAGAACCCATTTATTTCGGATAGATGAATGGATCACTTCAATTTTCTTCTCTTCAAGTGTTTGTGGATTTATCATGAGTAAAAGGGTGGTCTTTATAGGAGATGCTCACTGTATGGCCTAATCCAAAACTGAAAAATAATATATATATATATATATATATATATATGAATAATAATATTCCAGAATATTCCGGAATGTAATAATTTTAAGATAAATAAATAATTTTTATTTTATTTTAATTCTCAATCTGTTCCAGATTTTCAAGATAAATTTCAACCAGAATATTCCGATTTTATTTTACAAGTTTTTTTTCGAGCTTGAAAAACCATTAAATCAAACTCAAACTTCTACTTATTTTAACCAAAACAAATCCTAAAAATACCATATAAATATTAATAAGTTTATTTTCAACAACAAAACAATCTTTAATCAATCTAAAAAAAAATCAAACAAAACAACAACAATAATAAATTTATGGAGCCTAATCTATTTTTTTAGCATGGTCACATGACAAATTCATCTTCATTGAACTCTCCTCTCCTACCAAACCATCATTGACACTAACATTTATTACATTCCATCCATTTTGTATTAATTTAAAAAGTAAAATAAAACATCATAATTTTTAATTTACTTTAAATCTCAATCCGTTCCAGATTTTTGAGATAAATTTCAACCAGAATGTCACGGTTTCATTTTACATGTTTTCTTTTGGACTTGAAAAGCCATTAAATCAAACACAAACTTCAACATATTTTAACCAAAACAAATCCTAATAATACCATATAAATATTAATAACTCCATTTTCAACTACAAAACAATTTTTAATCAATGTAAAAATCAAACAAAAAATAAAACAAAACAACAATAATAATAAATTTATGGACCCTAATCTATTTTTTTAGCATGGTCACAAGGCAAATTCATCTTCATTGAACTCTCCTCTCCTACCAAACCTTCATTGACACTAACATTTATTACATTCCTTCCATTTTGTATTAATTTAAAAACTAAAATAAAACGGAATAATTTTTATTTTATTTTAATTCTCAATCCGTTCCAGATTTTCCTGATAAATTTCAACTAGAATGTCACAGTTTCATTTTACATATTTCCTTTCGGGCTTGAAAAGTTATTAAATCAAACACAAAATTCAACATATTTTAATCAAAACAAATCCTAATAATACCATATAAATATTAATAACTCCATTGTCAACTACAAAACAATCTTTAATCAATGTAAAAATAAAAAAAAAATCAAACAAAACAACAATAATAATAAATTTATGGACCCTAATCTATTTTTTTAGCATGGTCACAGGGCAAATTCATCTTCATTGAACTCTCATCTCCTACCAAACCTTCATTGACACTAACATTTATTACATTCCTTGCATTTTGTATTAATCTAAAAAGTAAAATAAAATGGAATAATTTTTATTTTATTTTACATCTCAATCCGTTCCAGATTTTCGAGATAAATTTTAACCAGAATGTTCCGGTTTCATTTTACACGTTTTCTTTCGGGCTTGAAATGCCATTAAATCAAACCCAAACTTCAACTTATTTTAACCAAAACAAATCCTAATAATACTATATAAATATTAATAACTCCATTGTCAACTACAAAACAATCTTTAATCAATGTAAAAATAAAAAAAATCAAACAAAACAACAATAATAATAAATTTATGGACCTTCATCTATTTTTTTAGCATGGTCACAGGGCAAATGCATCTTCGTTGAACTCTCTTCTCCTAACAAACCTTCATTGACACTAACATTTATTACATTCCTTCCATTTTGTATTAATTTAAAAAGTAAAATAAAACGGAATAATTTTTATTTTATTTTAATTCTCAATCCGTTCCAGATTTTCCTGATAAATTTCAACCAGAATGTTCCGGTAACATTACATGTTTCCTTTCGGGCTTGAAAAGCCTTTAAATCAAACACAAACTTCAACTTATTTTAACCAAAACAAATCCTAAAAATACCATATAAATATTAATAATTCTATTTTCAACTACAAAACAATCTTTAATCAATCTAAAAATAAAAAAATCAAACAAAACAACAATAATAATAAATTTATGGACCCTAATCTATTTTCTTGGCATGGTCACAGGGCAAATTCATCTTCGTTGAACTCTCCTCTCCTAACAAACCTTCATTGACACTAACATTTATTACATTCCTACCATTTTGTATTAATTTAAAAAGTAAAATAAAACGGAATAATTTTTATTTTATTTCAATTCTCAATTCGTTCCAGATTTTCTAAATCAATTTCAACTAGAATGTTACAGTTTCATTTTACATGTTTCCTTTCGGGTTTGAAAAGCCATTAAATCAAACACAAATTTCAACTTATTTAAAACAAAACAAATCCTAAAAATGCCATATAAATATTAATAACTCCATTTTCAACTACAAAACAATAATTAATCAATCTAAAAAAAATCAAACAAAACAACAATAATAATAAATTTATGGACCCTAATATATTTTTTTAGCATGGTTAGAGCGCAAATTCATCTTCATTGAACTCTCCTCTCCTAACAAACCTTCATTGACACTAACATTTATTACATTCCTTCCATTTTGTATTAATTTAAAAAGTAATATAAAACGGAATAATTTTTATTTTATTTTAATTCTCAATCCATTCCAGATTTTCCTGATAAATTTCAACCAGAAAGTTCCGGTTACATTTTACATGTTTCCTTTCGGGCTTGAAAAGCGTTTAAATCAAACCCAAACTTCAACTTATTTTAACCAAAACAAATCCTAATAATACCATATAAATATTAATAACTCCATTTTCAACTACAAAACAATCTTTAATCAATGTAAAAATAAAAAAAATCAAACAAAACAACAATAATAATAAATTTATGGACCCTAATCTATTTTTTTAGCATGGTCACAGGGCAAATTCATCTTCATTGAACTCTCCTCTCCTACCAAACCTTCATTGACACTAACATTTATTACATTCCTTCCATTTTGTATTCATTTAAAAAGTAAAATAAAACGGAATAATTTTTATTTTTTTTTAATTCTCAATTCGTTCTAGATTTTCCTGATAAATTTCAACCAGAATGTTCTGGTTTCATTTTACATGTTTCCTTTTGGGCTTGAAAAGCCATTAAATCAAACCCAAACTTCAACTTATTTTAACCAAAACAAATCCTAATAATACCATATAAATATTAATACCTCCATTGTCAACTACAAAACATTCTTTAATCAATGTAAAAATAAAAAAAAAATCAAACAAAACAACAATAATAATAAATTTTTGGACCTTAATCTATTTTTTTAGCATGGTCACAGGGCAAATCCATCTTCGTTGAACTCTCATCTCCTAACAAACCTTCATTGACACTAACATTTATTACATTCCTTCCATTTTGTATTAATTTAAAAAGTAAAATAAAACGGAATAAATTTTATTTTATTTTAATTCTCAATCCGTTCCAGATTTTCCTGATAAATTTCAACCAGAATGTTCCGGTAACATTACATGTTTCCTTTCGGGCTTGAAAAGCCTTTAAATCAAACACAAACTTCAACTTATTTTAACCAAAACAAATCCTAATAATACCTTATAAATATTAATAACTCCATTTTCAACTACAAAACAATCTTTAATCAATGTAAAAATATAAAAAATCAAACAAAACAATAATAATAAAAAATTTATGGACCCTAATTTATTTTTTTAGCATGGTTAGAGCGCAAATTCATCTTCATTGAACTGTCATCTACTAACAAACCTTCATTGACACTAACATTTATTACATTCCTTCCATGTTGTATTAATTTAAAAAGTAAAATAAAATGGAATAATTTTTATTTTATTTTAATTCTCAATTCGTTCTAGATTTTCCTGATAAATTTCAACCAGAATGTTCCGGTTTCATTTTACATGATTCCTTTCGGGCTTGAAAAGCATTTAAATCAAACCCAAACTTCAACTTATTTTAACCAAAACAAATCCTAATAATACCATATAAATATTAATAACTCCATTGTCAACTACAAAACAATCTTTAATCAATGTAAAAATAAAAAAAACAAACAAAACAACAATAATTATAAATTTATGGACCCTAATCTATTTTTTTAGCATGGTCACAGGGCAAATGCATCTTCATTGAACTCTCCTCTCCTACCAAACCTTCATTGACACAAACATTTATTACATTCCTTCCATTTTGAATTAATTTAAAAAGTAAAATAAAATGGAATAATTTTTATTTTATTTTAATTCTCAATCCGTTCCAGATTTTCCTGATAAATTTCAACCAGAATGTTCCGGTTACATTTTACATGTTTCCTTTCTGGCTTGAAAAACCTTTAAATCAAACCCAAACTTCAACTTATTTTAACCAAAACAAATCCTAATAATACCTTATAAATATTAATAACTCCATTTTCAACTACAAAACAATCTTTAATCAATGTAAAAATAAAAAAAAAATCAAACAAAACAACAGTAATAATGAATTTATGGACCCTAATCTATTTTTTTAGCACGGTTAGAGCGCAAATTCATCTTCATTGAACTCTCCTCTCCTACCAAACCTTCATTGACACAAACATTTATTACATTCCTTCCATGTTGTATTAATTTAAAAAGTAAAATAAAACGGAATAATTTTTATTTTATTTTAATTCTCAATCCGTTCCAGATTTTCCTGATAAATTTCAAACCAGAATGTTCCGGTTTCATTTTACATGATTCCTTTCGGGCTTGAAAAGCCTTTAAATCAAACCCAAACTTCAACTTATTTTAACCAAAACAAATCCTAATAATACCATATAAATATTAATAACTCCATTGTCAACTACAAAACAATCTTTAATCAATGTAAAAATAAAAAAAAAATCAAACAAAACTACAATAATTATAAATTTATGGACCCTAATCTATTTTTTTAGCATGGTCACAGGGCAAATGCATCTTCATTGAACTCTCCTCTCCTACCAAACCTTCATTGACACAAACATTTATTACATTCCTTCCATTTTGTATTAATTTAAAAAGTAAAATAAAACGGAATAAATTTTATTTTATTTTAATTCTCAATCCGTTCCAGATTTTCCTGATAAATTTCAACCAGAATGTTCCGGTTACATTTTACATGTTTCCTTTCGGGCTTGAAAAACCTTTAAATCAAACCCAAACTTCAACTTATTTTAACCAAAACAAATCCTAATAATACCTTATAAATATTAATAACTCCATTTTCAACTACAAAACAATCTTTAATCAATGTAAAAATAAAAAAAAATCAAACAAAACAACAATAATAATAAATTTATGGACCCTAATCTATTTTTTTAGCATGGTCACAGGGCAAATTCATCTTCACTGAACTCTCCTCTCTAAGCAAACCTTCATTGACACTAACATTTATTACATTCCTTTCATTTTGTATTAATTTAAAAAGTAAAATAAAATGGAATAATTTTTATTTTATTTTAATTCTCAATCCGTTCCAGATTTTCCTGATAAATTTCAACTAGAATGTTCCGGTTACATTTTACATGTTTTCTTTCAGGCTTGAAAATTCTTTAAATCAAACCCAAACTTCAACTTATTTTAACCAAAACAAATCCTAATAATACCGTATAAATATTAATAACTCCATTGTCAACTACAAAACAATCTTTAATCAATGTAAAAATAAAAAAAATCAAACAAAACAACAATAATAATAAATTTTTGGACCCTAATCTATTTTTTTAGCATGGTCACAGGGCAAATTCATCTTCATTGAACTCTCCTCTCCTACCAAACCTTCATTGACACTAACATTTATTACATTCCTTCCATTTTGTATTAATTTAAAAAGTAAAATAAAACGGAATAATTTTTATTTTATTTTAATTCTCAATCCGTTCTAGATTTTCCTGATAAATTTCAACCAGAATGTTCCGGTTACATTTTACATGTTTCCTTTCGGGCTTGAAAAGCCTTTAAATCAAACCCAAACTTCAACTTATTTTAACCAAAACAATCCTAAAAATACCATATAAATATTAATAACTCCATTTTCAACTACAAAACAATCTTTAATCAATCTAAATAAATAAATCAAGCAAAACAATAATAATAATAAATTTATGGACCGTAATCTTTTTTTTAGCATGGTCAGAGCGCAAATTCATCTTCATTGAACTCTCCTCTCCTAACAAACCTTCATTGACACTAATATTTATTATATTCCTTCTTTTTCGTTGGTTGAATAAAACTTGAGTTGCACATCTCTTTTATAAAATATTAAGAGATCAAAAAATCATTCTCCATGAATATCATAATAAAAATATATTTTGCAATACGATTATAAAATAAAAAGCACTGGACTATTTCTTTTTATCCTTAAGAAAAGTATGAACTCCTCGTGATATTGAATGAGTAAACTTAAGGGAATTTAAAGGGGTGACAAACAAAACTTATAGTTTTATTAAGGGTTAAAAAAATACTAATTAGGTGGTGTTCGTGTGTTAACATAAATGTGACACTCAAATTCCAACTCTGTTTACCTTCATTTAAGAATTAATTGTCGTAGCGTTTTGACGTGAATGACTTGTGTGACTTACCTTTATCTTTTAGAAGTGAAAAGTTCGGGTTTGATTTATGTTTTTTTTGTGTAGAAACATTTTACTTTTATAATATTTTGGTATTTTATTTAAGTTAAATTACTTTAAGTTAAAGTTCTATTTAATCTTAACTATATAGAAAATTTTAAATTTTAAAATTATATTTATTTGATATTGCATGTGTTTGTATTGCATAATTTATAATTAATTTATCTTGAATTTAAATTATATATATATATATATATTATTTATTTGACATTGCATGTGTTTGTATTGCATAATTTATAATTAACCCTGAACAGACGACAATCTCCATTTTAGTATAAAAGTTCATGTGGTTGTCAAAAGAACCACGTTATGAAAAAATAAACAGACACCACCTCCGTTTCCTGAGAACAAAAAAGTAGATGGGAGCTTGAGCATCTTTCCCATCCAATCCATTACAATGGATTCCAGTTCGGTAGCAGCAGGAGATGCAATCCAGTTGAAGCCAACAACATTAAGGCCTGTGCAGAGCATCTCACCAACAAACCCTGCAGTGCTTGCATTTGCTTGGAAGTAAGCAAAGAAGTTAGGGCTTTGCCAATGAGTGAGGCCTGGTATAATGCTATCAGTTACATCTTTGAGAACATCTTCTAAGGATTCCTCGCAATATGGGGCAGTGTCTGGCAATTGGGTCAATAAGTACCCTGGTTTCACTTGGCTTTGAACCGGGTTGTTTTCAATATTCTTGTAATAATCAGCAATGAAATCGATCACCATTTTGGAATCATTGGTGAAACCATTTGGGTCTAAAGGGGAGAAAGTGTTTGTGGATTGAGAACCCATTTATTTCGGATAGATGAATGGATCACTTCAATTTTCTTCTCTTCAGGTGTTTGTGGATTTATCATGAGTGGAAGGGTGGTCTTTATAGGAGATGCTCAGTGTACGGCCTCATCCATAACTGCTATGTTTTTTTTCAAACTCAATAATACAGTGTGTGGTTATAAGTAGCAGCTGTGATTTGGTTTATACGACCACTAAAAATTAGGTTTAATAAGTGAAGCAATTTTTTTCCTCCTCATCCTGCTGCGTTTTTGTTCAGTGGAGAGTATAATTCATTCTTTACTGTTCACGTGAACAGTAGCTCTTCACTGTTCCAGCCGAATCAGGTTCGGTCCAAAACGAAATGCATTGAACCAGGTCTGATCTAATTAAAAAAAAAATTATTTTTATTTTTTTAATTATGTTTTATTTAAAAAATTAAAAAGAGATCATATAATATCAAACACTCTCAGTGTTTGTGGATTTATTATGAGTGGAAGGGTGGTCTTTATAGGAGATGCTTAGTGTACGGCCTGATCCATAACTGAAAAATTATAAAGACCACACACACACACACACACACACATATATATATGGTGGGTCAAAATGTATCCCTCCGTCTATTAAAAAAGACATAACTCGAACTCCCCTTTTTACTCATGTCTAACACTATGTTGTCTGGTAGTCCATGAAGCTTCATTACATTCTATGAAAAAAAACTGGTGATTTTCGTAGCACTGTAGGGGTGAGATACAGGAATAAAGTGGGCATATTTGGTAAAATTGTCCACAACTATCATAATTACTGATTATTGGTTAGATTTTGGTAACCCTTCTATGAAATCCATGGATATGGATGACCATAGTCTGGTGGGTATAGGTAAGGGCTGTATGAGCCCTGAGGGTTTAGTGTTCTCTCTTTTTTCTTTCTGACAGACTTCACAATGTCTAATATATGTTTGTATATCTGACTTCATCCCTATCAAAAAGAAATCTCTTCTTGTCATTTTTAGTGTTCTCTCAAAACTCATGTGTCCCGATGCTAGGCTATCATGAATATAATTTATGATGGGCTATATTCATGATGGCCTCTTTTATAGGGCTGGATTTACTTATGTAGACTCTTTGTTTGTAGTACAATATCCCTCCCCTAAGATGATATTTCAAGGATCCTATAGTTTCTTTGTTTAGTTGTTGCAGGATATCTTGAAATTCGGAATTAGTTTTATAACTATCCTTTAATTGATCAACCTAGTTAACTAGCGGTTTAAAGATAGCCCATAGTGTACCTTTTTTTGTTGTGTCCTCCTATCTAGAGAGTGCAACAACTACTAAATTCTCCCTTCCTGCCTGAAAATCGACCATAAAGTCATAGCCGATCAACTTGTATAACCATTTCTGTTGTGTGGGTGTCCCAACCCGCTGCTCTAGTAAATACTTGAGGCTCTGTTGATCTGTCTTAACCTTAAAGGCTTGGCCCAATAGGTAAGGCCTCCACTTCTAAATAGCAATGACTAGTGCCAAGAATTCCTTCTTATAAGTGGATAATGACAATTCCCTACCCTTAAGACTTTTGTTGAAATAGGAAATAAGTCTTCCTCTTTGTATTAGCATAACCTCGAGACCTATACCTGAAGCATCACATTCCGCTATAAAACTTTTGAAATCTGGTAGTGCTAGGACTAGAGGGGTTGATATGGCCTCTTTTAACTGTTCAAATGCTTGGTCTGCTTCCGAGTCCCACTTAAATGCCCCATTCTTCAATAGTCGAGTCAATGGACCTACAATAACCTCATAACCCCTGATGAATCTTCGATAGTAGATTATTAGACCCAAAAAACCCTTTGGTGATTTGAGTGTGTTTGGTTTAGGCCACTTGATCATTGACTCCACTTTACTGGGGTTAACATATACTCCCTGACCTGAGATGATATGCTCCAAATATTCAATTTCACTGCTTGCAAATTTACACTTGGACTGTTTGGCGAATAACTTATGTCGTACCAGAGTCTCAAATACCATCCTTAGATGTCTCACATGCTCTTCCTTATTGTGACTGTAGACTAGAATGTTGTCGAAGAAAACCAACACAAACTTTTTGAGATAGGGTCGAAAAATATCATTCATCAACCCTTGAAAGGTGGAAGGGACATTCGTAAGGCCGAAAGGCATCACCAGGAATTCATAGTGCCCTTCATGAGTTCTAAAGGTCGTCTTAGGATCTTCTTCCTTCATTCTGATCTGGTGAAAGCCTGACCGGAGGTCTACTTAGAAAAAAATTGAGAACCATAAAGCTTATCTAATAACTCTTCAACTACTAGTATGGGGAAATTGTCTTTTATTGTCTCCTTGTTGAGGGCACGATAGTTAACTCACATTCTCCAGGACCTATCCGCCTTCCTAACTAGTAGGACTGGCGATGAAAAGGGGCTTTGGTTGGGTCTTATAGTGCCCATTGCTAACAACTCTTTGATAAGCTTTTCTATCTCGGATTTTTGGTAATATGGGTACCTGTAACGACAAACACTTATCAGAGAGGTACCTTCCTTCAATATTATAGAATGATCATGTGACCTGCTTGGTGGTATCCTTGTTAGCTCTTGAAAGAATTCCTTAAATTCTAGCGATAGATTCTTAACTTGTTTTGGAATCCCATTCTGAACTGAACCTATCTCCCAAATCTGCAGAATCAAGCTTTTTTCAACTCTTCTCAGCTTTTGTAAAAAAGTTAGGCTACAATCTACTTCTGATTTCTTAACTCTCATTCCCCTAATCAGGACCTTATTACCCTCTTGTTGAAATTCCATCTTTAAGGCCGAGAAGTCCCAAAGAATTGGTCCTAGACTATTAAGCCACTAAATACCTAACACAATATCACATCCTCCCAACTAAATGATGTAGGCTTGAGTAACAAATTGATCACCCTGAATCACCAGTTTGATATCTGAGCACCTTCCCTTACTCCATAACCTTGAACCATCCGCAATATTCACCCCAATGGGCTTGTGTTTTAAAACATTCAGCCCTACCCTCCTTGCTACTCTTGGATGTATGAAGTTATGTGTACTCCATGTGTCTATCAAGGCCACAAAGTTATGGCTACTCAGTTTAATTTCCACCCCTATAGTTTTAGGATTTGGACTCCCAATGATGGCATGAAAGGATATATCGATTCCCTCCTGCTTTCTTCTTAAGGATCCCCTAAATCAATCAAATCTTCAACCATGACAATATTAGTCTCCTTCGTCTCCTCCTCAACTTCCTCTATCAAAAATATCTTTAGTCCTCCACACCTATAGCCAAGACCCCACTTGCTGTCACATTTAAAGCAAAGCCTTTTATGTCTTTTTTTCCTTCATCTATGCTGGAATGAGTTTTTTGTATAAGAACTGGTCTATTTTCAACCTTGGGCTGAGTTGGCATTGAGTTTCGGCCTTAAAACCCTATAGAACTAGGTTTCCAGGACCTCCTCATAATTGTTAGATTTTCCTCCTGCATTTTAGCTAACCCATAAGCAGCTACTAAATTCTAGGGGTTTAGTTCCTTACTCCAATCTTTATCTCCTCCTTCAAACCTCCTATAAAATAGTTAAGCCTTTAAGAATCAGATAGCCCCCTAATCCGATTCGAAAGTATCTCAAATTGGGTTTTATATAGCTCTACTGTTGAAGTCTGTTTGATGCTTATGAGGGCCTCCATTGGCTCATCATAGGATGATGTCCTGAAATGAATTTGGAGGGCTTTAACAAAGGCCTCCCAACTGGTGATAATCCTTATTTCCTCTAGTTCCTGGTACCATGTTATAGCCTTTCCTTCCATATGGAAACTGGCTATAAATAACATGTGTTGGGCTAGGGTGTTGTGAAAGTTAAAGAATTGATTGGCCTTGTATACCCAACCGATAGGATCATCTCTATTAAATCGGGGAAACCCAATCGAATTGATTTGAGCACTATATCTTCCAATATTTGTTGTTGATTATGTTGGTTTTGTTATTGTGTCTCTTATTGTTGTTTTATTCTTGTTGCTATCTCTATCAACTATGAAACTCCGGTTCCTTCAGCCATCCGAGAAACGTTGCTTTGATACCACTTGTAATAGGTCTGAGTTGTTATGAAAAGAAAGAAAAACGGAATTTATTTCACTTAATGAATCTTGATGTGTCTTTCCCTTAATCCTGGGCTTATAGATAAAAGTTGTGGAAATTGGAATTAAAATTAAAGGTAAAATGGAGAACAGAATTGAAAGAACAATGTGAATTGATAAACCCTAACTAAATCTCTAGGCATCTTCGAGGTAGCTCAGGCCTCATTGGGTGAATGTGATTTGCTACAAAGCAATTTTCCGCCTCTCTGCAACCCTTCATCCCCTTTTTATTATCACTCTCCGGGAGTTTAATTTTTGAATTCAAGATGAGGTTTGCCAGCTATGATCCTTATCTGATTTGCATGTTGACCCTTTCTCTTAACTAAACAATGTCGTTGCTTTGAAATTGAATTTCCTTCCAAGCTGTCAACCAAAGAAGACTCTTCTTTCCAGCCTTCCATGTAAGTCGATCTATCCCATCCTGACCCTACACGTGCTCACCTTATCTCTTTTCTTACAGGTACTTTTATCTGTATCTCACTTTCCTCTTCCTTCCAGACCTCAAAGGATCTTCCCCTGTGACCCTGCTGCCGGACTACTATAGTTATCATGTTTCCGCAATATTGAGTAAAGTTGTGGAAGAGATGGTGGGCAATTATTTCAAATGCAATAATTGAGCAATTATCTCAAATGCAATAATTGTGTTGTACTATAAACCATTAATAAGATAATGGTGTAGACTATAGCTGAGAGCAGCCGGCAACATTGTTGTCGGAGATGTGTTGTTGTAGTAGTAATGATTGTTTTTTTTTTTAATGTATTAAAATAATATATATTTTAAAAAAATATTTTTGACATGAATTCATTAAAAAAATAATTTAAATAAAAAATATTAAATTTTAATCCACCTTTATTTAAACGCATTTCTAAACTTAAGCAATCTAGATTAACACTATCTATTTTTTATTATATTTTTATATGAGCAAATCTAATTATGTACGAGGTAGGGGGGTTACAGTTCTATAAATAATTGGTTAGTCAATGTATGATGAACTCTTGTAAAGCCATAGAGAGGCTCATGTCCACAAACAAAACACTTGTAGTCCATGCCCAAACAAAGGAAAACAACCAAATCAAGCCACTGAAGGTATACTAACAAATTGGACAGATTCCAAGTTTGGAACTACAACAAAGAATAGGAAAAAGAAAAGGATACATGATCAATCTCACATATGAAAAAAATATATATTGCAAGTAAGAGAAGATTTTACATGTCAATGGCTGTAAGATCAAAACCAACTCAAAAGGAAGGTTTAGGGTTAACACTAGAGATGAGAAAAATTAGCAGCTTATCCAGAGATTGTGAAGGATTGAATTGGCAAACTAATTGAAAATTTTGGGTCTTCAAGCCAAGAATCATGGAGGAGAACTAATGACTAGAAACTAGTGTATATAAAGCACACTAGGTGCTTGTCAAAATGACCCAACGAAAAATTAATTGAGACATTGATAGAGAGCTGGTAAATAGTTACTCTCTAAAAAATACTGGGTTATATAATCAAGCATAAAAGAAGTTGATCTTGCAAGATTGCAATGACAAAAAGTTTCTAAGGTTACAAATAAAAATCAAGCAAGCATTAAAACTCTGAGGGCCATCTTTGAGGATTGGATTACCTGTGATTTTCTGGGAAAGTAGTATAATATTCTTGTGTGCATCTGCCCTTTAAATACTCTTATTGATTGTGTGCATATCCTATTTTTTTTCTATTGATTTTGAAGCTCAAAAAATAATCTTTCCAAGATCATATTGAATTAAATATGTTAACTTACATATACTTTAGGTTTATTGTGCATTGATAATTTGAGTTAATTTTTATTCTTAACCAATTCACCCTCTCTTGGTTGCCTTCATAGCCTATATATGTTCCTTGTCAAAGTCCAAGGAAGAATTGAATGTAATAAAAATATAATAGACATAATTAAGAATGTATGGTAAGAAATTTATCTGAGAAAAATAACAATGTTATTAATACTAAAAAAAGTATAATTATATTTATCTGTTTGAGAAAGTTATTAATAATATCTAAACAACTAGTCTTTTTGATATAAAAGAAAACTCTAATAATATTACCATAAGAAGTATAACTCAACTGGTCAGGCTCTAAATTTGTTCTTTAAAGATTACCAGTTTAAATCCTACAAACCTCAAGGCCACTAAAGACTTACATGATCATTAACTTCAGAACCGTGCATACAAATTAACCTGGACATCCATGTTAATAAAAAGATATCTAGTTTACTTGTGTTGGGATTCGTTGCATCTTCTATATCCAATCAGAAACAATCACTAGGATTTTATTCAAAGGGATAGAAACCACAATAAACAGGGACAACATATAGTTAATAAACAACGGATCTAGATTTTTAGATAAAAATTAAAAAACAACATAAATTAAACCTGCGAAACTACTAAAGGTTGTCGTGATCAGACTTTTTTTAGGGTGTTTTTCTAGAGAGAATGAGAGGGAGAGGAAGGGGGCTAGTAAAGCACTTATCGTTATATCATATTATTTTTATTATTATTATTGTTTAACAAAACCGATAAAAGGATGCGCTAAAAGAATTATGTATAGATCAAACTAAACATGTTCCTCCTCCATAACAGTACATGGCAACCATGGAGGAACTATATTTAAATACTCTACAGAGGATAAATTTTGAGATACTTTCTTGGCCATGATGTCCACAGCATGATTCCCTGAATGTCGAACATAACGAAAGCCGAGGATTCATGTCTCGTAACGAAGCAACAGAACATCATGAACAAAAGTAACAGTATCCCATGAAGAAGAATTGGGAAGGATCTCATTGATCCTACCTCCCTAGAAGAAGACAAGTGGGGTTTCATATTTTAAGAGAGATTTGTAGAAGAGCTCGCACCAGGCAACCCTGTTGTGGCTGTAAAGAGTTTGCATTTCCTTCAATCTTTTTTCCTTCTTTAGGCAGACAACTTGGTTATCTATTGCATGTACACGTGTTTGTCCAAACCAGAAGAAGCCACACCTCTTATATTTCCACCCTATCAATTGCACTAGCATCTTCATTCTCTGAATTGAATTCTCCTCGTGATATAATATTCATGATGGTCTTAGTGGCTTGACCAACAGCACGGGAAGTCTTCTTTGCAGCACCAGCAACAACTGGCTGCAGGGAGATGATTGGCAGACTAGCCCTCTCTTGAATCATAGCTGGATATCAAATAATAGACACAAAATCATCAGTTCTGTAAATAACAAAAAACAAACAATTTGACTTGCTATGGGAAAGATAGGCAGCACAAGAACTTACACATAGTATGTTGGTGAGCAAGTGCACCAATCTGTCGAATTCCAGCTTCTGCTGCTTGAACTGCTTGAGCTGATTTATTGACCCCATCAGTTATCTCTTGGCTGTATGTCAATTGAGATAAACCATATTATTGTACCTGAACAGTATCCGAGAAAATGAAATTGGATACTTACAGGCCACTAAACTTTATAGCTCATCTTGTTAAGGTCCTGGTTTTTCTCTAGATATTAGCAATACTGACCATAATGCTATCATCAGACAGGCTCTCACCAAGACAAGCTGATCTTAATGACTAAGGCGGACATTAGACATCTATAAATTACTATGAAATACATAAATAGACACAGCTAAAGGACCTATAAATCCTCATGGAACTTTTTTACTTCCCCCCAGCATCAATATGTCACAGTCAAATCACTTCCTTTTACTGGGGTAAGGAAACCCATGTTTAGTTTATAAGATAGGACAAAGTAAACGGACATGATCAGGCTCTTGCTTATATGTTCAAGAAATACAAAATGTTCTTAACCGGCATTCGGACCAATGGAAAAGGGGAAAATTTTATGAAAAGAATTAATGATAAACAAAGAGTTGTCATGAGAATTTGATTGTCACCTCAAATCACTTAATTCCAATGTAAGATCACTTATTTCCATGCCTGAAAGCCTAATTGCAGCCATTGTACTGGGCAGTTCCTCACAAGCTGTATCTGCTAGCTTTGAAAAAGATGTTGCTGCTTTCCCCATTGCCTGTCAAGCAGGGAGGAAAAAATAGAAGAAAAGGAACCAATATTGACAACAGAACACTAGAATCGTTAAATTGCATAGGATGATTTGTATGATATTAAAATCTTCACAAATAGGAACTTACAATTACAAGAGTAACAGATAGTTTCAAATATCCAGAAGAACTAAAACTCTAAGGATACGATAAAATGAAAATGCACAAAGCAAATAAAGGAACTGGTAAGAGGAATTAATTAGCATGAAGAGCAATATACTGTTGAAACCCTTTTGCTGACCATTATTAATTTGTAAATTAAGTAATGTTGGATTTGACTTCCTAAAGCTTGCACATTGAAAGCAGCTTGCAGGTAGTTGATTACCAACATAATTATAGTTATGTTATTTTCATAACATGGATCTAGTAACAAGGACTTGCATGGTCAGGCTACTGTTTAAAAGTAAAAGATTATCAACTATAATTTTTTAGATATCATACAACTTTTCCTCCATAATTAGCTTGCCCTCCTTTTAACTTACAACTCCAAGAAATCAGGCATTCAGTTTAAGCAGAAAGAATCAGGAAAGTGTAATTTCCTGATGGAAAAATCAACTGTCAGTTTCTTAAAATCTCATAATAAGAAAGCTAGGCATAGAATTTGATGTTGGACGGTCAACATATCTGAATCATCAAACCCTAGCAAGCAAGCTAATCAACTGACTGATAGACCATTAAAGCAACTGATGCATCACACTGCACAAGCTACTACTATTGGTCATAGCTACCCCAGGTCAAATCTCAAGAAATGCATGTCGTGAGACCAGCCTTCTTAAAACAGAAACAGCTAAGGGAAAGTTAACTAATTTAGTATCAATCAGCTTAGTAATAATAACCTTTCTTAAAACATAAACACCTAAGGGAAAAATTAACTAATTTAGCATGCAACCAGCATAATTACCCAAACAACCTATCATCAGCATTCTACTCATACAAACATACTGAACAATACATTCATCAGCACAGTAAACCAAAGTGCATCCAGAAGATCGTCACCAAGACCAAAAAATGCACACAAGCAGATGATACATATATGTCAAATGTAATATAGCAGACACAGAGGCAAAATGCTATGAAGAAACAGAGCAAGCATATCAATAAACATTTTTACTAATGTCAGGATTTAATAAGAAATCTAATAATTCTCCAAATAATATTCTAACTGAAGAAAAAAAAACAATGTCAATCTTTTATTCTGACACTCAAACTAGACCAGTTAGTCAATAGCTATTTCTTCTTATGAAATATGATATCACCATCAGAAGTCAGCAAAAGCCACGTTAAGATTTCAGAAGTGCAGGAGCTCCCATTAGCAATCCCTGCTTCAAATGACATTAGCTAACATTCCTTTCTTTCAAACCAAGGTCATTATGGATTGATTAAATTCATGGGTGTCAATTTCTTTTCTGTCACTAAAAAATAAAAGCATGTCAGTCAAGCTTTGTCTCATGATGCATCACCTAAGTTTGCAAGAAAAATATGCAATGCAACATCTGTTGCTTTCCAACAATACTAAAATTAGCAAAATGGACATAATAAAATACAAAAACAAAGCAAAAGTAGAGGCAAGCTGATTTACTAAAGAAAAAAAAGAAAACAAAAGGAGTAGTGACAAATAAAGAGAAATAAAGAAGGAAACAGAAATGGGGGGAAAAAAAGAGAAATGGGAAAGGCAGGTTGGAACAAAATCTAGCAAACAATCCTACGCTTGCAGTTATGAAAAGAGAACTGCACTCAGATGTAAAGTCAGATAACTTACATAGAGTGTTGGAACAGCTGCAACAACAAGGCTTGTAAATGCTATAGAAGTCTGCAAGACATCAAAGTAAGCCACATTTATCAGTAATCAAAAAATTGAGTTCAGTCATTGCCAACAACTGCATTACCATCAAAGGGTAAAGACAAAAGTCGTGAACATTTCAACTCAAAGAAATTATAGTTTCACAACACTGTCCAGCTGAAATATATACCAACACACCTATCACAAATGCAGCATATTTTGATTGGAGGATTCATTCAACTGAATCCGCACTATCAAAGTTGGAAAAAAAACAATCAACATACCTAACAAATATATTGATTTGCTGCATCTGCACCAAAATAATACAAACAGGTGGTCCTATGCAAGCAATTCAGAGCTTCTAGATTTCTCAGAGAAAACACAAACCATAGCATGTTATAAATGAAACCAATACAGTAAAAACAGTCTACAATTCCCTATTCTAAACAATATAACAGCACCTTCATAAGCCCCAAATTAGCACAGCTAAAAAGCAGCTATCTTTCTAACACAAACCACCCAAAAAAAAAGACCCATCAAAAACTTCATAGCCATTAAGCTCAAAAGGGGGGGGAAACCCAACTTTGCAGACAAAAGAATTTAATAGCCAAAAGTCTGTTAAACATCCTAAACACAAAAACCAAGTTAATTTGTAAGAAAAAGGGACCAACAAATAATACCAAATTAAGCTAATAAAACTGAAAACAGAGAGAGAGAGTACCGTGCAAGCAATAAAAGATAAGAGAAAGAAAGCTTGATCACTCAAACTAAGCTTAGTCCATGACTGAATATAATTGGGAACAATTGGATTCCCAACTTGGACATTCAAGTTCCTCTCCAATTCATCTGCACCAAGAACTTCAACATTTGAATTCAATGACACTTGTTCATTAGTGGAAGTGGATTGTTTTCTAGTGGGATTTGAAGAAGAGCAAATTGGAATTAAACGAGAGGGTCTTGAGGAGTTGGGCTGTGGGGATATTACGGATAGAAAATGATTGGGGAGTGAAATTGAATTTCTGGGAAATGGAATTGAATTCCTTGTTAGTGAACTTAATGAATTAAAAATAAGAAAGGAATCAGCATTTAGGAGATTGGGTTTCATTTGTAGCAACTTTTTGAGAGAGCCGTTGGTTTTGAGCTCTTCTTTAACATTAACACTACTCCATCGGTTATTTCTTCCTGGTTTTTATTATTAGGGCTTTGTCCAGAAAGAAGAGAAGAGACTAGCTCCTCCTTTTCTATTGTTTCCGATATCTATATATTAATTAAACTATAACTAAAAAGAGTTAGTGTTTTAACGTATACTGTACGTTGCAGTTCACAGTAAAACATTGATTTTTTTTTTTAAGGTTATTTAAGTTTTTTTAGCTTTTTTTTTTATGTTTTTTGAGATTCTTTTTTCTTTTTCTTTATTTTTTTTATTAAACTATAACTAAAAGAAGTCAGTGTTTTACTGTGGACTGCACTGTGCAGTCCACATTAAAACACTGACTTTCTTTTTTAAGTTTATTTAAGTTTTTTTAGCTGTTTTTTTATGCTTTTTGGGATTTTTTTTGCTTTTTTCTTTATTTTTTTAATTAATTTTTTTTTGTTTAGTTTAGTTTGTTAATGTTAAATTTCTTTCTATTTAGTTATTAGACTTTCATGACATATATCTCGAGTTTCACGGGTTAACCTGATTTCACGAGTGAACCCAGTTAATTCCGGGTTGACCCGTCAATTTTTTTATTATTATTATTTTCATAAATATTTTTGTTTAATTTAGTTTGTTAATGTTAAATTTTTTTTTATTTAGTTATCAGACTTTCATGACACAAATACTGGGTTTAACAGATTAACATGGTTTGACGAGTTAACCCGGATTTTTTTTCTTTTTAATTAATTTTTTTTGTTTAGTTCAGTTTGTTAACATTCACATTTTTTTATTTAGTTACCAGACATTCATGACACAGATCCCAGGTTTAACGGGTTAACTTGGTTTGATGAGTTAACATGAATTTTATTTTATTTTTTGCTTTTTTTTTCTTTTTAATTATTTTTTTCGTTTCGTTTAGTTTAGTTTGTTAATGTTAAATTTCTTTCTATTTAATTTTTTTTCTTCTTAGAGGTTTTTTATCTTTTATTTTTTCTTTTTAATTAATTTTATTTAATTAATTTAGTTTATTAATATTAAATTTTTTTCTAAGTAGTTCTCGACTGATGCCTTTAGTTTTTTTTATACCTTTGACTGTGAACTGCACAGTGCAGTCCACTGTGAAAAGGCTGATACTTTTTTTTAATTAATTTTTTTTGTTTAATTTAAATTGTTAATGTTAAATTTTTTTTCTATTTAGTTATCAAACTTTCATTACACGGATTCTGGGTTTGACAGGTTAACCTGGTTTGACGAGTTAACTCAGTTAATTCTGGGTTAACCCATTAATTTGTTTTTTTCTTTTTAACTATCAAGTTTTCACGATGCAAATTCAAGGTATGACGGATTAACCTGGTTTGAAGGGTTAACCCAATTAATTCATATTTTTTTTCTTTTTTTTCATTAGTTTTTTTCTTCCTGTTGGTTTTTTTTTAACTAATTTATTAAATTATCACACTTTTATGACACAACCTTGCAGCCAGACCCAAGTCCAATGTTATTGGGTCTGATATTGCAATCCAGACACTTTTATGCTAAGGGTTAACCCAAGTTTAATGTTATTATTAATATTATAAACATTACTCTTGGATCAGGCGTTGCAACCAAACCTGAGACTCTTGGGTATAACTTTGTAAAGAAACCTAATACTTTTAGATCTTAACTATTTTAAAAATGCAAAAAATAATTAACCCGCGGCATCGCGTGGGGCATGTAACTAGTATATAACTAGATGGGTTGTTAACCCTACGCCTGGTCCGAGTTAAATTTTATTAATATAAAAAAAATATTCAGGTTATAACAAAACTTGTGTTAATTTTAATAACATATGATTCGGGATATAAAATTAAAATAACCCATAAAAAAAGTAAAAAGAAATTACCTAATAATTTAATATTAAAAAATGAAACAAAAACAAAATTTCAAAAACTATAACGTCGAAGAAGAAAACTTGATTCAACTCCAGTTGACTTAACTAATTCATGATTCGCGATACGAGATTGAGATAAAAAAATAAAATTTTAAAAGAAAAACCTAGCAAAAAAGATCAAAGTTAAGAAAAAAATAAAAATACCTAGATAATTCAGATTAACTTTATTAACTCACTCTCGGAATAACCTAATAAAAAGAAAAAAAAAACAATAACAAAGCTTAAGAGTCAATAATTAAATGTCAAATGATGAAATTAAAAAAAATCAATGTCATAAAAAAATATTGAGGGAAAAAAAAACCTAAATAAACCTGAGTTAGCTCAACTAACCTACCATCCGCAACATGGGAATGGGATAAAAAAATGAGACTTCCAAAAGAAGACTTAGCAAAAAAAAATGAATTAAATAAAAAAGACATTGAAAAAGAAAACTTAAGCTAACTTAGGTTAACTTGACTAACTTGTATTCGGGATAACACAACAGAAAGAAAAGCAAAAAAATCACAAAAGTCAATAATCTAATGTCAAATAATAAAATTAAAAAATTAATTTTATTAAACGACATTGAGAAAAAAAATCTAAATCAACTCAGATTATCTCAACTAACCTATTATTCTAGATATAAAATTGAGATAACTCAAAAAAAAAAAAAACAAATAATGAATACAAGGGATTAATTGTTGGTGTGAGTTATTGCAGAAAATTTGGAGTATAAGGAAGGAGAAATTAAACAGTTCTAGCTATATCTAAGTGTGAGAATAATTACCTACCTAGATTAGAATTTCTTGTATAGCCTATATAATTGTATACTTATGTACAGATTTGCAATCAGAGAGAAATAAAATATTCGTAATGCCTTTTTATCATGTTATCAGAGCAAAAGAATCTAGGACTCTCTGCAAGCTTATTTTTTTAGAGAAGAGCTACGGCATAACAAATACCCTTAATAGAGAGTTCTCATGGCGAAAGTCCAATCCTTACAGAACTAACCACCAAAATATCACAAATATTGAATCAAACACTTACCCCATTGAATTAAGAAACCATTGGAGCACCAATTAGGATCAAGTTGGACGACACCAACTATGGCCTTTGGTCTCAAGTTGTTGAGATGTATATCTCAAGTGAAGACAAGTTAGGATACATAAACAGAGATCTCCCACGACAACACGAGAATGATCGTAATTTCAGAAAATGGAGAATAGAAAACGCATTGGTAAAAGGGTAGCTAATTAATTCAATGGATCCAAAGCTGATCGGAAATTACATCAGATTTTCAATGGAAAAGGCAATGTGGGATGCTATTTTTACAACCTGTTTTGATGGTAGTGACACCTCGCAAGTTTATGATCTTAGAAGGAAAGCAATGAGACTTAAACAAGGTGGAGGATTTATCGAAACATACTATAATAATCTTCAAGGTTTATAGCGAGAAATCGACTTTCATCGTCCAAATCTGATGAAGTGGAAGGCCGACATACAGAGCAATAACTATATTTTACAAGAAGATATAGTGTACACCTTTCTGAATGGACTAGATGATCGGCTGGACAAAGTTAGAGGAGTCATGCTCCAAATCCAGCCCTTCCCTGCCGTGGAACAAACATATGAATATGTTTGAAGGGAAGACTTAAGGCAGGTTGTAATGCTGACAAATGAAGGCTCTACACCAAGTGGAGTCATACTCTCAAGAGGTAGACAAAGGCCATAACAAGCATCACTCCAGCTGGTGTCCAAACCAACGAAAACAAAGCAACATGTGGAAGGCAGAGGCTGCACACACTGTGGAGATGTCAAGCACACAATAGAAACATGTTTTAAATTGCACGGGTACCCAGATTGGTGGCATGAACTAAAAAAAAGAAACGGGAGGCTGGTGTAGAAGAGACATAAGACAGAGCATCACTTCTCAGCACTGAACCTCAACTGTCCCTTACATCTCAAAAGGTCCCTTCCCCGGCCCTGCTTTAACCAATAATTTTGTGGCTCATGATAATCCAGGTAATCATGGTTGGGTTGTTGATCTAGGGGAAAACCGATCACATGACATTTGATCCACAAGATTTTTCTAAAATCACCTAAACAAATTAAAATCACAAGAAAATTAAAGATTTGGGGTTTATTTTAGCTAGGGACCCAATCGGCTGAAATTAGGGGTGAAATTGAAGAAATTTGAAAGTTTAATTGTCAATTAGGGGTTAAATTGAAGAAATCTGAGACCAAATACTAAAATAAAAAAGGTGTTGGAATTGAAGTTCATCAGGGGCAAAATTGAATAAAATTAAAAGTTTAAAGCCAATGAGAGGTGTAATTGAGACAAATCATAAATCAAAGGACTAAAATGTATTTTTCCAAAACATCTTTGTTTTTGGGTTACTGTTCATCTTCTTCTTCTTCTTCTTCAAATTTTGGCTGAAAAAGCTACTCAAATGACCACCTTCTCAAGGCATTTTATTCTTCATCTCTCCACCAAATTGGATAAAACTTATACGCAAATGATCACATGATATCTGACTACACGCTAGTGTGATCCATTTTGGCTGATTAACACCACGGCGGTTGTGGCACCGCCCCAAAGTGACCAACCCAACCAACCCTTTTCCTACCACAAATCTAACAGCTCATGATGGCTACTTTGAGCCAACGGTTAAGATCCTTCCAGGTCGAACCAAGAGCTAAGATTTGGCACCAGTGGAGACCAAACGTCCCTCTTTCACCCTCTACAAATAGATGTGGATTTCATGGCCTAAGAGAGGAGGAAATCATGTCCAAAATTGAAAAGAAAAAAAAACCAATCTCCCCCTAATATTTTATCTATCATTATTGAATTTTTTCCTCCTCTACCGCCGTCGTGACTTCGGCTTCCTCAACCGCCGCCACCACACCAACATTGTCAAATTGTTATGAATTCCCTACCCTTATGTTATATGTCTATATTTCTTATGCCAAAGTGTGTTGCTCATGTGATAACATCCATTCAGAGAACATTGGAGAAGGATAAAAATAGTTTGTTTTTATCTAGATTTGTGGAGAAAGGAAAGAAATGGAAGAGGGAAAAGGTAGAGAGTCTGTATAAAGGGGTAGGGGTCTTGTGTAACAAGTCATTGACGATCAATAGTGGTTCTGTAAAAAACAAGGGTGATGTTTTGGGAAATTATTTTTAGCCTACTTTATCTGAATCGATTGCATAATAGAGGTATAGAAATGGTTGACAATAGTGGCAACATGATGACCAAAACTTGATGATGAGTTCTTTCCATCATAGGAATAATGATGTAGCTGAGTTTGTTGATATTGAGAGATCTGCCCTAAACAGACTATGTAAATAGCTTAGTAGATGCTTTCTGGTGTAACAAGTCTAGGCTCGAGAGAAAGATTGGTCACACTATACTAGGATAGTGGCCTGAAATTGTGATAACATGAGATTCGATCGTTGGACCAGGCTCAAATTTTTACAAGAGATTCTACATGCTATTTTCTAGTAGGAAGAAATTGCATCGCTCATCGGACTATTGGATCTCATATTATTATGCCCAAAAGTTGTTGTTTGGATCAATTTTTTTATTTTGCCTAGATATTTTTGGAATTACTATTTATTTTCAGATTTTGTGTTAATTTCTTTTATGTGTTAGGATTCTTGATTTTTTTTCCCTAGTCGAGGTCGATTTTTCTAGCTTATAAAAGACATTGTAAACCTTTTTAGGAGGAAGACTTGGTCAAATTATTATTTGAGAAATAAAATAAGATTTTAAGGTTCTTTGTTTTAACCTAATTTAGTTTATCTTTTGTCTTTGTATGCTTGTTACAGTCTTGTTATGTTTTCACCTGCATCACTAAGTTATTTATATAGTCTGCAGATCGACATCTAACTATAGTAAATCTATATCAACCGGTGCATAGAGGAATTTGGATCTTCAACATATAAATATTGCCATTGAAGTGGCTTGTGCACCGAACCGAAGTACCTTCATCATCAGCGTGAAACTCCAATAGCTCATTGTGACCATAAGCCGAGCAATATTCTTCAGGACAAATAAATGGTTGACCATGTAGGAGACTTTGGTCTAGCTAGATCTCTTTATCAGGCAGCCTACAGTTACAATTCTATAAGAACTCTTGGAATACGAGGGCCGGCCTACTGATTACATCGCTCCTACTATATCTACTAGAGTTCTAGCTTCTAAAGCATTCCTCTTTGCAAGTATACATACTTTTTCAATGCTTTTGCTACACTGCATTAACTTGTCATACGTAACTTTTTCTGCCTTTTAAAACTAATTCATTGTATATGATGTTGCAATATGCTTTGGGAAGAGAATTGTCAGCAGATGTTGATGTGTTCAGTGTTGGTATACTTTTTCTGGAGATGTTTACAGGAAATGGGCCCAAAAGTGAAATGGTCAAGGATAGCACGAACCTACACAATTTTGTAAAATCAGCTTTGCCTGCAAGAGTGATAGAAATAGTGGGACCACAGCTGCTCCGGGAAAGATTAGGAGTTCAGGCGCTTCCTGGCCAGAGCAACACGATTAGAAATGAGAAAATAGAAGACTTCATCCAAATATTTAAGCAGGAGTTACTTGCTCTGCCGAATTGCCTCGAGAACAAATGAAAATGGATGGTTTTGAAGCTGAGCTGCGTTCTACCAGAGACAAACTTCTATGAACTTCTTAGGACGAGGAATGCACAGAGAGAGATTAAATTTTTAGGATAATTGAAAGAGTAATGTTATATAAATAAATCATAAAAAAATTTCGTGCAACCTCACTTTATTTATGAGTAATGTTTTTAGCCCGACTCTACCATTGCGTTTGGAATCATTAGGGGGATCGGGTAATTGCGTTATGTTTTTGATCATTTTTTGTTTTTTTAATAAAATTTGTAAGCTTTTCTATGCATACAAGTTCAAGTCTTCAAAAAAAGTCATTGCAACTTTAATCTAGATGCTTAATCCAAATAAAATTTATTTTTGTAATTATTCCTAATATTATCAATCCATTTATAATTTTTTTTTATAAAAATATAATTCCTTAAATTTCTTCTTTTTAAATTGCCCATGAATATTTAATGAGAATTATTTTTTTATGTTGATCTTTTATATAACTTTCTCAAATTTATTATTATTTTATTTTTTATACTACTATGTTAAATTTTTTCATGACTTGAGTTTTTATTGAGATTTTTTCTTCATCATAAGTTTTTATTTTAAAAAATTATTTTTCTAATAAAAAAGACATAATTTTGCTAAAAACAAGTATATGAATAAGGGAGGAGGGTTTTGACAAAAAAATTATTTATTATTGATTAAATCATTAGAATTCTTGCGAATGTTTATTATAATTAAGTTAGGTTTTCATTCAAAAACTCATGCTACTTGGGAAAAAAAAAGCATTGAGAATAAAATAAAATTTTGACTAAAAAATATATATTTTTTCTATGTTAAACTCTTTGAAATTTTTAGAAATATTCATTTTAACTACCATAAAATTAAATAAAAATATATTATAAAAATCACCTCTCAGCAACGCGCTACCATACAACTAGTAGTTCCTAGAACAATAATATATAGGCGTGCGAGTGATTCTCTTATCATTATTTATTATGATATATTTTTATTTCAGAACTCGAGCTTATTGAGCAAACAATGTACTTATCTCCCAATAGAAAAATTATACGCCCACAAAAACAAGTAATACGGTTTCCTTTGTGCTCTCAAAGCGGCAGGACTCGACTGGTGACCTTTCTTCTCGGTGAAATTAAAGGGACTCACTTTGTGTTTGTTTAATAGAATTAGTGATACAGCTAAATAGAATTAGTGATACAGCTGAATGCAACTGGACTTGTGATAATATGTATTTCTTGGTAGTTAGGTGTGAGTTTATTATAATTAGATAAGAATTTATCTTAAACAAATTATATAAATGTTTTAATATATATATGTTTATGGACTAGTAAAATAAGTCTAAAATTATGAGGATGTCTGGTCGAATTAAACTAGAATAACAATTCAAAAAGGCCATAACTTTTTATTTAATTGTTAGATTACATTTAAATTTTTACAGAAATTTCTAGAAATCATTTTCTTTATAGTAGCTATGCTCTCAAAATAGCAGAAATCAATTAGTGAACTTTCTTCTTGGTGAAATCAAAGGGACTCAATTTGTGTGTGATTAATAGAATTAGTAACATGATTTGATGCATTTGAGCTTGTGATAACATATATTTATTTGTAGTTAGGTGTGAGTTTTTCAGAAATGAGTATTTAACTCAAATAGATTAAGTGAATAATCTAATATATATATATATATATATATATATATATATATATATATATATATAAAAGGAGAGAGAGACCAATAGAATAAGTTTAGATGTAAAAGAAGTTCTGATAGTACCAAATTAAATTAACAGTTAAAAAAACCATAATTTTTAATTTAATTATTAAATTATATTCAAATTTTTACAAGAATTTTTTAATATCAGTTTTCCCATCGTTGAAATCAAAGGGGCAAAAAGTTCCATTACTGATATTTTCTGGTTTGTGTGTGAGTAATAGAATTAGCTAGTGACACATGCAGTTAGCGTATTTTGTGATTTTATTGCCGCATTCATTGTTATTATTATTAGAATCAACAACTTCACGTGAGCAAGATTTGGCATTTAGCACTCCTATTCACGTCCACCTTGATCGGTCCATGAGAAATTCTGCCGATGTTGAGAGGGAACACGGATTAGCCACCTCTGCATTACATGTCAGTCTTTGACCTTGTTGTCTCTCTGTTATCCAAGTTTCAGTTTGTTTTCTTCGCCTAAAAATTGACTAATTTGCAGCCAGTCTAATAGGGGAAGGGTCGGCTGGTGCCCTTTTGTCATTTACACAAAGCACCAAGGCGTGAGCAATGGGAAGTCAAAATAAATCGGCATATTTCACTCCACAAGGCATGTGATCAAGGCCTGGCTAGTAGCTTAAGCAGGATCCTGAAAGCTGAAGAGATAAAGAGGCTTCTGTTCTTCTTTCCCTGTTTTTTCACCATGGACCTAGCTAGATCTCTTTCTTTCCAGTTTCCATGGTCATGGCAAGTCTCACGTGATTGCCCCTCTCCATGTTTTGAAGCGTTGGGTCCACCACATTCATTGGAAAGAAAACAACACCTTCGAGGGGCAGCAAGCTGATACCCCAGGCCTCCTCGTTCTCACTTGTGCATGCTGGTGCAGGGCTCCATACTAGATGTTTATGGGGGTTGCTTCCTTGATGGTTTTTCGAACAATCTTTTAAATATTTTTGACTTAACATAAACAAATGTGTGTAAACTCATGTTTTATTTGAAGTAAGGAATGTCAAAGGAAGGGTGACAGTGTAAAAATACAAGAGTTTAGGGGCTGAACTAAAAAATAAATAGCTGAGCCTTTTAATGCATGCGTTTTAACGGAAAAATAAATATATGTACAGCCTAATTGGGCTTCATTTAGCTTCGCGGTGCAAATTATGTTTCACACAAAACCCGAAAAAGTATCATTTTTTTTATATTTTTTCTCGTGAAATGTAGTTTGTACCGCAAAAGCATTACGTAGCCAAACGAGCCCAGCTTTCGATGCAAATAAACGACATGACTGCAACTTTTAAGCTTCCAATTATCTTCGAGTCCAAAATCGTTGCATGCCAAAAGTTGAGTAACCTCATGCATTGATTTGAATGCCAAAGTCAAAGGGGACACGGTCTTAAGCATATAGGGTAAAAGCAAAATCATCTTTAACTTTTCAAGCTTGGCCAATTCTCCAGCGTCAGACTCTCTTTCTGTAACAGTCACTGACCCCCAAATAGAGGTGGAATAAAAAAACCCATTAAAATTGTAGGTCCCGATTTCTGGTCTGCGCGTTAATCTAGCTTTAGGAAATCCTTCCTTGCAGATAAGCTCAACGAAGGATTTAGAGGTAAAAAAAGGTAGCTCGATGTTATAGTCTGAATGGGAGGACTAAAAAAAAGAAACCTAGCAACACAAAAAGACCTGCCGTAGCTCTTTTCATTAACTTAAAGCTTTTAGACTATACACTTCTACCTTTTACGCTAGAAAGAGCCGAAATGTATCTTTCTTTGCAGAATCTCTCTGCAATTCTTAACTAAAATTTGTATATTTTATCTTGAATTGTTTATTCTGAGAATACCCATATCCTTCTTTTTAACCTTTTTGTTCTTCCCTTCTCAAGCTCCTATCTTTTTCTCTATCCTTTATAGCACCTTTTTGTTTCAGTCTCTTCTTTGGCTTCTTGCGTTATACTGCCATAATCGACCAAAATGGATGTAAGCTCTCTTGCCATTTCTCGGCTTCTTATTTTCAACCTCTCTCAGATTTCGCTTCTTTCTGTTGTTTTCTATTGTCCCTCTTTTTAATTTCAAGAAACTCCTTTCATTTGCCTTCAAAATTGATTTTTTTTTTTGGGTAGGAATGGAGAAGAAGCGGACAAATACCAGCATTCGGAAACTGGGACCAGGCAAATGACCTTCCAATCACACTGTATTTTGAGTCTGCAAGACAGGCAGGATTGATTCGACACAGTACTAATTCCTCTGGAGAATGCGGTCATCGGTACATGCGTAGTGATCTACATGCTTCTGATTTCAACAAGCCTTCTCGTTATCATGTTCCTCCCAGAAAGGTTCGTCCTTTATTTTGCTTTTTTCATATATATAAAAAAAACAATTCTCTCTCTTCCCCATTTACACACGAACACTGCTTTTATTTTTTTCAGTGAATTTTTCAATGATCAAACTAGAAACAGAGTACTGGTCACGTTCCATATTCTTAAAGAATTTATATGGTTATATTCTCCATATATTCTTACATGACGTTAACAAGGAAATGATAGTAATGATGAAGGTGTGGAATTTGAATGATGGTGTTGAATTTGTAGACAAGAATGAGAGATCAGCGAGGCTCGCATTCAAAAGAGCAGAGAAAGCACGGCAAAGTCTGTGACGTGACGGAACCGGCAAGGAAACAACAACCCTCAATGCCACATTGTCATAAAATGGACGCTGTAATTTGTCCTATAGCTCCTCTTAAGCCTCCTAAAGCTGTTGATGAAGATCTCTACAAAATCCCACCAGAGCTCCTCCGCTCTGCCAAGCGGGTAAGTTTTCTTGTTTAATTTTCTCCTGATATATATTGAACAAAATAAAGATGCAGCGCTACATATAATCGCTGGGGATTGTTACATGGAAATAACCTTTTCCTCCTCGGTTTCAAAAATGAAAGCATTGGTGTTGGTGCAAATTTTGTTTTTTCAATGCCTCAATGATTATTAAAGGGTATATTTATTTTTTAAAAAAAATAAACAGGAAAATTTTTACTTACCAGGTTAAAAAAATAGAATGGTTTGACTAAAAATCTATTTTGTCTTTTTATTTATTATAACAAAGTAAAAAGATGTTTTTGCTCTTAAAAAAAAATTAAGGCATGTGGCTGGGGATATTTTTATCATTCTATGTGTTTTTTTTTTAATAATTTCTAGAGTTACGAAAGGTGTTTTAGTATTTTTATGTTGGATAATTAGGTTTTTTATTCAAAAACATTATTGGTGTGTGCTCATAATGCTCCAACGAGTGAGTTGTGTTAACGTCATTTGAACGATACGGGAGATGCAATCTGATAGCCAAACCTGTCCTTTCACCATGTCTTTAGAAGCGTCACCATATCCTCCTTCTTCTGGTATGGCACATGATAGAAGATATTGGATAATTTGTTGTCAATGGTCATTTTTTTCTTCTTTTTTTTTCTTCTACCTAAAAAATTACATGGTTGTTCTCTTTGTTTTTTGTTTTTCAATTTCAATCTTTTTTTCTTTTGATTTTTTATTTCCGTTCTTATCTCTTCTATAAAAATTTTGTTTATTTTCAATTTAGTTTTTCATTTGCAATTTGTCATTTATTTTTTCATTTTAGTCCTTACTCAATTAAAGTTTTATTAGTTTTCAATTTCATCATTGAATCAAAGTTTATGTTGATTTATTTTTTCCAATTTGACCCTCGTTATTTTGATATGTTTCTCATTTTGTTAAAGATTATGTTTCTCTTTTCAATTTAATCCTTCAATTGAATATTTTTTTGTTGCCCTTTAATTTATTTTTTATTTTAATTTTCACCTTCATTCTTTTAATTACAATGTTTTATTTTAGATCCTTTTGTGTATTATTTCTAGTTTTATCATTTGGCATTTGATTTGTTAGGAATTGAATTTAATGATTTTTTCATTTGTAATGCTTTCGATCCAATGACCCGAGTCGTGCTTTTGAAAATTTAATGTGGTTTAATATCCATTTTTTTACTCAATTTGTTTTACGATTTTATCGTTCTACATTATTTAAAAAAAATTAGTTTTGTGATTATCTTTAATTTTTTTCTATCAATTTATCTCGGTCTCATAATCTAAGTCATTAGTTTTGAAAACCTTTTTTTAATAGAGGTTTTTTTATTCATCTATATTTTTGTTTTGTTTTATATAGATGAATTTTAATTTTAAAAATAAAAAAATATTTTTGGCATTACATGATATTTTTTTATTTTATTTTATTCAATTAGTTTCATGTGTGTTCCTATTTTTATAATCTTTTATTGATTTTAAAAAATAAATTCAATAAACATAACCGGTTAATGTTAACAATGTTTTTCATTTATTTATATATATGGTTATCGATTTATTTAATTAGATGTTTATATAAACTTTTTGATTTACACTTTGAATTATTTAATATTTATGTAAAAAAAACACATTGAAATAAAATACATACCCATTTCTTTTTAATTTTTTTTTATAATCCTCGGTGAAGCATGGGTTAAATATCTAGCGCACGCGCACATGCACAATATTCATCAATGATCAAACTAGTGTATGGTTTGTTAAATATGGTTAAAGAATACCTGTTAGTCTCCAAATAATTAAAAATCATAGAACTACATTAGCAACAATAGCATAAGCAGTATCTTTGTTTTGAATTAGACCAAGTCATAGCGAATAGCCTAAAACCATCGATGTCTATTTTTTCTAGCATCCGGTTTTGAATAAAACTTCTTCTCGGTCCCTGGATTTCTTATTGAGGTTGAAATGTTGGCAATTCTTTGTGGAAACGTTCTAAAGAACAAGCCAGTCATTGCCCAGAAAGGCCATCATTTTGACAAATAAGTCTCAAATGCCCACTAAAATTAAAACAAGTATCTTTGTTGTTGAATAAATTTGCCAGACACCGTGTGAGGCCATATGGCTGCAAGAAGCTTGCCTCAAATTAAGTAATTGTGCGTCTTCATTTATTATATTTTTTTCTGGCAAGAAAACATCAATAATAAGTGATTTAATTATAATATTCCTCTTTTTTCTTTCATGCAGAAGAAATGCCCCGGATTGTTTTCATGCCTTGTGCCTGCCTGTGCTTCATAGATTTAGACTACAAGGCGTTTCTGTCACCATAGTGCTTATGTGGAACTGAAAAAAAAGAAGAAAATAGTGTTCGCTGCTCCGAGCTCTTTTTGTTCCACCAGAATGCTTAGCTTATAGTAGTAGTAGTTAAAATTTACTAGCAACATAGCTATGAATGAAAATGGGATTCTGCTATGCCATTTGATAATTTGGCTCCAGCTTTAACTTCTGAAAATTAGTGTTAGAGAATAATATAAATTATATTTGAGATCTCAATTAATAACTTTAAATTTTAGGTTGAGATGATTTTATGACATGGTATCATAACTTTGATGACCAAGTGGTTACAATTTTGAATCTCATCATCCCTATTTATTTGTATTCGATAAAAATTAAGCATAAGGTAATGTGAATTTATGTAAATTTCAAGATCAAATGACTTTCACTTGAAGGGATATGTTAAAAAATAATATAAATCATATCCTAAAATCTCACCTAATAATTTAAATTTTTGAGTTGAAATGGCTTCACTGATGGAATGATTAGGTATACATTTATCCTTCTGTCTGCTTCTTTGGGCAATGATGCATTTCTAGTTAAAGGAAGGAGAATTGCACTGTAATAATTTATTGAGTTTACATTAGCTCAACTGAGGATTAACTTGATGGTTATATATTCTTAAAAACAAAATTCAAATCTCATACCTATTCCTGAGGTGGCTAACGTTGAAACTAGAGATGACGCATGATCTACACTGGTAGACGAGATGGGTGGTATTTAATAAATAAATAAATAGACAACAAGTTAGAAAGAAAATGGATAAGGTGCATGGGCTGTTTTTGTAGGCCTGCTTGTCCAGTCTTTTTAGGGCTATAAGCAAGCCTAATAGAGGCTGCCTCCCGGGTTTTTTTAAAAACAATTTATTTTATTTTATTTTCCTTGAATTTTATTTAAAAAAATAGAAAAAAATTATTTTTGGATTTTTGTTTGAGTGAGATTATGATATCTTTTTGATGATATTATCAGGTGTTGATTTTTGTTATGCTATTCATGATTATTATTTTTTTATTTTTTTCTTAAAGTTTAATGAGAATTAATTATAATTGAATAAATATTATTGTATTTGAGATGCTATTCTATTATATATCACTAAAAACATCAAAAATATATATTTTTTCTATTTTTAGTGAAGCTTTCATTTATGCTTCTAATAAGTTGTGTTCTTAGAAGCAATTATTTTGGTGAAGTAAAATGGAAAAAAAAAAGAAAGAAGAGGAGGCATATTAGTTAGACAACAAGGTTTTAACTAGGGCTCTGTTTGTTTTATGAAAATAGTTTTTTAAAAAATATTTTTCAAATTTTTATGTATTTGTTTATCATTAAAAAATTGATTAATGAAAAATATTTTTATAGAAAAAAAAACTTGACTTGGTTTTTAAGAAAGTGTTTTCCTTTTATTTTTGGTGAAAAACACTTTCTAAAAGTTGTGAAAATTTAAAAATATTTTTTTATTTGTTGATTATATTAAATTTGGTCCTTAATAAGTTGTGAAAAAATCAAAAATATTTTGTTATTTGTTGATTATATTAAATTTGGTCCTCAATCTTTTAATTGTTATATATTTTGTTTTGAATCCTTTTTTTATTTCAATTTCATCCTTTAGAATTTGATTTAATTTGATTTTTATATAAACTTTGGTTCTCATTCTTTTTATTATTATTTTTTTTATTATTATTTTCTTAATTGAAAACTTTTATCTATCATATTTGGTTTCAATTCTTTTTATTGCTATTTATTTTTATTTGAAATAATTTATGAAATTTTAATTTTTTTAATTTCATCTTCTTTTAATTTTTTTTTATCTGTTAGATTTAGTTTTCATTATTTTATTTGAAATAATTTATGAAAATATATAATTTTATTAATTTCATCCTCCAACTTTTTTATTTACAAGATTTGGTCCTCATTCTTTTAATAAACTTGAAAAAAATTAAAACATTAATAAGTTATTTTCTAGCTAATTTTTTATGACTTGGATAAATACTGGAAAGTCTTTTCTAACTTATTTCCGTGACACTATCAAATATCAAAAAATAATTTATTTTCCACAAATCTACATTTCAAGAAAATCATTTAAAAAAAAATTATTTTCCAGCAAACAAACGAGATCTAGATAGAAACTTTATTTTTTCTTATTTCAAATTACCTAGATTTTTTTTCGTTAATTCTAATGGCTTATGATTGTTGCCGGAATAAGAACCCAAGAAATGTTTTTTTTTTTTTGGAAAAAGTATGTTAATAATAAAAGAAGGAACTATGCTAACAATATTTTTTTTGTATATAGTGGAAATAATTACTTTTCTTATTAAAAACTAATTTTAATGTTGTATAATTTTTTTAAAAAAAGAAATTTGAAGAGCTCCCTACATGATGCAGTCAGTATCTTAATATTCATCTTGTCTCAATTTATCGACTCAATTATTTTTAGCATCAAAAATTGTTTTTACATTCATTGATACATATATTTCTTAAATTATTTTATTAAAGACACCAATTATCTTTTCTGTTTTTCCTGATGATGTAAAGTATGTTGCCATTGACTTGTGAAAGCTTGTCACAGAGGAGAAGTCTTTTAAAAATGAGGAGAAAAGGTGTTCTTTGCAAAAGCTTCGTGATGGGGCCATTTCAACATTCCAGACCTAGACTTGTCCACTGGGAAATTGATTGTTTAGTTGAATTTTGAGGCGTCCGGCCGAGCAGACAGCACGGCCATAAAATATACATGCAAGAGCTTCCAAGTGAAGAGAAGTGCCGCGCAAGAAAGTTACAGGGGGTCGTCTTTATCTTCCGAACTTTTCCAAATAGTAGTGGAAAAGGAGCTAGAAAAAGGTAAATTACATTGATTCCATCGCACCAAACTTGCTTTTATTTTGTGAAGCTACATCAGTCACCTGTTGTAATTCTATCTTGTTGAAATTAAGAGGTGATGATCAGGTCAACCCTTTGGTTTAAAAATTACAGATGGAAATGGACAGTGTAACTTTTAGAAACGTGAAAGTGTGTGTGTGTGTGATTACACAAGTAGTCATCGTTTCTTGTTGAAATGGTAATTTTTGGATTCTGGCTAACAGGTGAAAGAAGCTGAATTCCATTTCTTCTGACAGATGAGAGGAGAATGGATCGGAAAAATTAGAGATTGCTAATGATTTGGGCCTTTCTTTATCAAGAAAACCATACATTAAGCATGGAAAAATTATCAAAATTTGATAAAATTGCATAATGTTTAAGGTATTGCCAGTCAAACTCAAAAGAACTGTTCTCTCACGTCTTCATGATATTTAAAAGTGTGATTATAATTATTTTTTAAAGTTTTTTTTATTTGAAAATACTTAAACATTATATTTTTTAATTTTTTAAATATTATTTTTGATATTAGCACATGAAAATAATTTAAGAACATTAACAATATTAATTTAAAACAAATAAAAATAAATTTATTTTTAAAAAAAATATTTTTAAAATATAAAAACAAATATTTACTGAGCCCTATCCGCAAAATCACAGTTAATACACTTTCCTACTACAGTCCAAACACATCCATTTAACTCGAGAAAGACAAAGCCTTTGGCATCTAACAATCATGTCTGAAGTCACAACAAAATATAGATTCCGGCAGATATAAAACCATCAACAGGTTTACCACACGACGCGAGCTGGGACGGTACAATAATGCAGGTTTAGATGTCCATTAGCAAATGGTCATTTTCTCAGTGAGATATTGCACTAAATTCCATTTAGGTTCACCCCACAAATGTTGAAAGCCAATCAAATCCCAGTATTCGATTCTGCAGATTCTGTTGATTGTGTAAATGTTACCATCCATAGCCCAATGAAATCCATAACACATTGCAAGTTAACGCTGACGACAAAGAAATCGACTGTTTAATGAATTATGAAGCAAGAAATAAGCATAAAATTGCTCAATTCCACCTGGCTAGTTGAAATTCAAGTTTAAGATTCCTTGATGTATTAATTATGGCTGCTAAATAGTGAAATGACATACAAATTGTTGGTGATAAATTAGAGATTACAATTGTTTAGTTTAGATTAATGCAATTTTATATAATAAGGTAAAAGAATATAAACTTGTAATAGAGTTTAAAACAAAACTAAGTATGCAATTTAAGCATATAATTAAATTGTATTACATTTATACTAAAATTAGTGGATACGAGCACTTATATCTTATAATTAGGACGAAGATAAAATATGTTTGTCAAGCATTAATCATTTATGTTTATCTCTAAGTGCAAACAAATGATTTCAATAAACTTTTATGATCAATTTATCATTTACTCATAATTTATTATAATTAAGTTAATGTTTTATATTAAACTACTTTCATTGAAATTCACTTTTAATTTGGCTTTAAATGCTTTTATTAACCATGTTTTTAAAATAAATTTCTAACCGTCCCTACATGAATGGAAATTGTCTAATTAGTATATAAATTTTCAAAGATAAGCAGAGAGATAATGACTTGTAAGGTCACTAAATCATGATAGATAACTTTTGACTTTGAATCTTTCTTATTAACATGTTATTGGATTTACTTGACTAAATAATAAACATAATATCTTGAACTATTCAAATTTTTATGTAATTCAAGACAATATTACTTATATGGTTCTATACCTAGATATTTTCTCTGGTTCTCATGGCTATGTTTATTTTGGCCATAAACAACTCTAGTATTCTTTAGTGCTTTAGAAAATTTAATTTTTTTAATTCTTAAATAAATGACCATATTTATCACTCGTATACGTGATATTTTATATGGAGTATTCTTCTATATTTACCATTTATCATGTTGTAACTGACACCTTTGTTATCATAATAATAAGTAAGAAATAATAATTTTCAATTGCAGCTAAGAATGTTATTTGACTTAGTTTTTTCTTTAAATCCAGATCTTGGGATCTTCAGTCAACTAGGTAAGGTTACTATTATTACACCCTTTCATCGTTGAAAGGCTTTAAGCTCACCCCCTTAATAAATTATACACAAACTCTTATGGTAAACTTTTAGTTAGCATATCCAAAATATATTTACATACAAAGTGGATTCGTGTATCATTAATGTCACTTCCAAGAAAAAATATAATTATAATTTACAATTTCAGAGCTAATTTTAAGTTATGAGAGAAATATGAACTATACCAAATTTAAAAATGGTAAGAACATAAAAATAAATACATACAAACTCGACTCATTTACAATTAATATGACATCCAAGAAAAAATCCTAATTAGAATTTATAAATTTTTAGTTGACTTTAATCTACGAGAAAAATACAAATCATCAAGCAAGAATATGAAAATATACATACACTACATCAATATTTATATTATAAATATTTTACCTTTGATGCAACATCTAAAAGGTAACCTAAATAGTATTTACAATTTCTAAGCTGATTTTGAGTTAAAAAAAAATATAAATCAATAGACATGCCATATCAAAAACAACAAAAATAAATTCACACATAAATCAAACCAAATATAAATTCATCATAGTTTAAAAGCTAATAACATGGTAAACATTAAATAAAATAAACAATTCAATACATTAGGGGTTCAAAAGGTCTCCAGACATTGATTGGAAACCGTTGAAAAAGATCTGTTAATTGACAGCTAATGACTGTCACGAGCTCGTGCTTGGGGATGACCTGGGCAGCAATGATTTATGTACTTTACACATTAATATTATGCCAACAGAAATAGACAATAAATAAATTGGTTTTTGGGATAAAAAGAGCTATAGTTTTTGGCTTGTGGTAGTCCGAAAGGTGGTTGGAACTCTGGAGACATTTGCATAAATTTTAAATTATTAATATTTGAGTAAATTAAATTGTAATTATTTAAAAAAACCTTTTATAAAGTTTGATTATGTATAAACCTTACACTTATAAATTTATTTTTGTATGGAATTATAGCATGTCCTAATATGTCTAGTATTATTATAGATAAAACATTTTTCATTGAATTTATTAGCAATTTTTTTCCCTTCACAACAAGCTGTTTTTTTTAGGTCTTCACCACTTATTCAATAAATTTTGTTTTGAAGACCATCGAGGAAGCATTAGTTCTCTTTTCGAGTAATTTATTGTTTTTTTTATCCTCATTTTTAAGATATAGTCTTCAACTCCCAACTTCTAAAATGATAATACCAATCACCAAAAAAAAAAATTAATAATTTAACAAATAAAAGCTTTATTACTAAGATTGTTGATATACATTTTAATTGTTTAGTTAAAAAATGGTATATATTTAACATGCATCATTTCAATATGATTTTATTTTAAATATAAACAAATTGCATGAAAAATCCTAAGGCTTTAGTAACTAGTTTTTTTGTTTAGTATACACATTTAGTTTTATGCAAACTAGTTTAATAATTTAGGAGGCAACTTCAAATTTAAATTAAAGTTTTATCATTAATCTAGTTTGTTAAGACTTTTTAATTGATAATCATTTTTTAATAAGATTTTAACTTTAAAAGTAAATGTACTCCGTTTTTAATTTGATTTTAAATATACCCGTTTGACAACGTTTTTAAAACAAATTTCCAACAAATACTCATGACTGCAATTATTAGTCAAAGTCGGCTTGACAATTTATTGTTGCTGGTGACAGCTAGAGCTAGTAATGTTTTTTGAATATTTGCCGCCTACGCCTCTCTCTGAGAATGTCGATAAGCAAGACATGAGTGGTAGAAAAAGGCCAGTATAGTCCTACGCACATCTACCTAATGTAAAGGATACTGCAAGAAGATTATTCCTTGCAGAGTTCTTTTTACAGTATACGAAAAGATGTTTACCTAGTGCAATTCTCTTAAAAAATGCCCGACATCCTCTTAAAACTCAACCCAGTATAGTGGGTTGATTCAGGAACTCAACCCGGCTTAGTGGGTTAATTTAAGATCTAGCTGATCTGGGACTAGAACTAGATCGGGTTTTTTTAAAAATAAAGAAAGTTAAAAACTAGGGTGACTTAATAGATTGACCTGATGATTTGGTTGACCTGACAAGTCCCGGTTAAAAATTCATTTACAATTTATTGACTTTTTTTTTTACCGGAACAACTTCGTTTTGATTTATTAAAAAAAGTTAGGCTTGACTCTGATGACCCAATTAAAATTTGATGAGCTGAGCAAAACCTATAAACCCAAGCCTTGGGCCGGGCCTGCGGGTTTTAAAACTCTGCATCAGGGGAGGTAAACTAGTAAATAGCAGAAAAGTGGAATAACCAGTCAGCCAAACATGAAGATGCTGGATATCCCCAACACTTTTTACTCTCTATATTCCCTGCTCTTGAATCCTATAGCACCGTCCAAATTTTGTCTTAATTTTTGTACTTAAGCCGCCGCTTAAAACCAAAATCATCCAGCAAAAGAATTGTTTTGTTAGTTTATATGGTATTGCTGCCGACACTCTAAAAGTTGGTGGTGAAGGAACAATTTATACCCTACAACTGCAATCACTAACTAGCCAGTCTCTGCGAATCACTTTCCAATCAGTTGGCCCTCCCTCCCAAGTGTGAATTACACTTGGTTTCAAGTGAAGACGGGAAAACAAATTGAAGAATTCAGAGGCAGGAAGATAAAGACAGGATGTAAGAAGTTACCAGTATGACTATTGTATATTCATTCATCATGTTTGAGGTTAAACTCCATATGATCTTTGCTCATGTGTTACCCTTAGATGGGCCAAAACTTTCCAGTAAATGACACTGAACTCATGTGACAGCATAGGAAAAATGTACCGACACTGAACTTTTTACAGTAAATGAGCTTACTATTGGTCTGTACAATGAGAGAGTGAAGGAAGGCAGCATGTACAAGAACTAATTGGCAATATCTTCGGACCAGGCGATTTATTTCGTCATAGAGTATGTGTGATTGAAGCAGCTCTATTCAGTATCTTGAGGATGCCATTAGCTTTCCTCTTGGCTCTTGAAGTCCCATGCTCAGCAAGTATCGAAAGTGTAGCATTGGCCTTTTCCTCTTCCATGACGGCCCGCCATTTAGTGCGGTCATTTAGACAGATTGTATGTAAAATCGCAGCACAATTCTCCTTGTTGCGCTCAGAACTACTCTCCCTTATAATGTCAATTAAGCAAGGCACCGCACCAAGTAGCCCCATTTCCTCAACAGCCTCCTGTTGGCTAGTAAGTATTGCAAGAGTAGCCAACAACTCATCAACAAGGATGCAATCCATTATCTTTTTTAGGATTACCCTGACTGCCCCTTCTTGGACAGCCCTGACTTTATTCTCAAGGACAAGACAAAGGTTGAATATTGCCAATGCAGCATCCTTCATTGCCGGTGGATGCCCTTCTTCTAAAAGGCCAATTAGAGGTTTCAGAGCACCAGCTTTTCCAATAATGAGCTTGTTTGAATCTAGGGATGATAAGGAGAAGAGAGCGGCAGCAGCATTTCTTCTTGTTTCAATGGTTCCAGATCTTACAGATTCAACAAGCAGAGGGATGACATGTGGATTTTCTGCAAATAGCTGCTTATTATTTTCATGAATGGAGAGGTTGAAAATTGTTGTAATCAAATCTTCTTGCAGATCAGGGTGAGTGTTAGCTCTGCCTGGTGATAGTCGATTGAGCAATTGAGGAATGGCATCCGTTGAGTCGCTGAAAAGGGCCCGAAATGATGGCTTCCTTTTAGTTATAAGCCGAAGCTCTTTTGCAGCTTCTTTTTGATCAGAAAGGGAAGAGGACATCTTTTCAAGCAGTGACTTCAAATAGACTCTGTCAGCATCAGTATGCACATCATCATCAACTAGGGGCTTTGGTAGCTCAATTCCACGCTCCTTGCGCCACTTTGAAATCATTTCTTGCACCAAATGATTAGGAGTCAGGAAAGTATGAGAAATGACTTGCTGGGTCTGGGGACATGTTCTGTGCCCTTCATTTAGCAATCTTTGGATGAATGGTCGATCGTAGGTCTAGAAACCATCAAACATTTTAGTAAATGAGTAACTCGGTAGCCATCAAATCATAGAACAAATATGAAACCAGCTACTATACCACAAAAATTCAAGTAAAATGAACATGGACATGTACATTCCTATTTCTACTTCTGCAAGGTCACTATCACAAATAAAAATCAGTCATAGCACAAGAGCATCTTCACTTTGTTGGTGACAGGTTCATTAATGCTCGAGAGCAGGGTTCAATTCCTAGTCCTAGTCTTTGACTCCTCTATCGAAAATTAATTGGCCATCAGACTAAGTTATCTCTAATATGGAAAACGATGGCAAACGGTTTAACCAAAATTATCAAGGCTGTATAAAGAATCAAAACTGGAGTTTCCTTTAGCTCTCATCTCAAAATCATGGATGCAGACAATGATCAATAACCAACCAGATTTTCGCCCATAAATTTCTTTCTTTTTCCAATAAATTTGTTAACTGAAATCATATATACAAAAAACCAAAGAAGAAAAGAAAACAAGAACCAACCAACCCCATTGTTTGAAAAATTTCAGTACTTGCAGAAATTCCATCAAAATAAAATCATGCAAATCCAAAGCCTCAGCAATTTTGAAGCAGAACCCAAAAAAGAATCCGTATGTGCAGAATACTTGAAAAATCTATTACACTCAAATTCCAACATCAAATTTAGCATTAAACCCTTAAAATAAATCCCCAGAGATAAAGAATTTCTTGCATGCACATTCGAATAGCATCCAAACCAATAACAATTCAACTTCATACAACTCTCAAAATCCAAAAGAAATATAGGAAAAGAAATCCCAAATGCATATATAAAGTAAAGAAGACAAATTTTCTTGGTCTAACCTGTCCAGTTGCCAGGACAACAGGGTCATTCATTATCTTCTTTGAAATGGGACATATAAATTCTTCAGGGATAACTGTATTATCCACCACCTTCGAAGATTTCTCGAATTTCAATTCTTTCAAGACACTCAAAATCCTCATGGCCTCATCAGTAACCTCCACTCTATAATCCTCCTCGACAAGAATTGTCTTTACTAGTTTCTCCAATTCTTTCTTTAACTCTGTTTCCTTTGTCATTGTACGTTGCATCGTTTCAAGAACTCCAGATTCAGCCATAAAAAAAAGAACAAGAACGAAAGGAAGGAACTGATCAGATAGGATTTACGAGTGGAAAGAACTGAGAAAAGAAAGAACTATGCTTTGGGTGATTAATCAGTTTTTTTCCCTCTTTCTTGCTCTCGTTTCTCACTTTCTTTCTCTCTTGCAGTTTCTTGTGTTGTGATTTCTCTCTTTCACCCCACTGTTCTTTCTTTCTATGCACGGTGAAAAGGCTAAGAATTATGAGAAGGAATAGTTGGGTTACTTAACACTTGGACTTTTGAGAGGGATATATATAGTGCCCACCATATTCTGTACAACCAATTATTTCTTGCCAAGCAAGCAGTTTCTCCTAAGCTTTGAATGACATTGAAGCTTGCTTTATACCCTCAAAATTTCAGAGTACTTAAGAAGTCACAAGATTCTGATGGTACAATCTAAGACATCTTATAATTACCCTATAGTGCTTTTTAAAAAAATTATATATATTTTACTCCTGATATTTAAAATTAAAAAAATACTAGTCAAAATGGTTCTTACCATTAAATGAAATTGAAAATTTAATATTTGTTTTTAAAATAATTATATAATAGTTTTCAGTTTTCTTACACTATATATATATTGCAAGAGTTAAAAATACTAAAGAAATATTGCATTATATTTTAAAGAACATTATCTTTTATTCAAAGAAAATGTTTACCACTAAAGTTTATAATAAAGAGATAAGTATTTTATAGGATCACACAATTTAATGAACAGAATGGTCCAACACATAAAAAGCGTAATAATTAATCATATATAGATAAAACAAATTTACATGATTCAGATATGATCATGTTCACAAGGAAATTTTATTATTATTAAAATTGATTTAGTTTGGAAAACTATCAATCCTAATCTCAAAAAAAAAAAAAAATATTATGGCCATAATATATTTTATTATTCACCATCATAGTGTAATTGTTTTTCCTTCTCATGAAAACCCAATGATCTTGGTATTGGAGATATTTTGGTTTTTTTATCATAGTTTATTGGTCATTATCAAATTGATCATGGATGAAATTATCATTTTATTTTGTTAAAAAAATACAATGAAATGACTTAATTACTTTTAAAATTAAAATTATTAAAATTGGTATCTAGGAGCTTTTTAGTCTTTTCAATTATTTAAGAACAGTAAAATAACTTAATTACCCTTATAAAAAATAAAACTTGCATCTGTTTTTTTTGTCTATTCAACCTAATATATTTTTTGTTATTATCATGTTGAATAAGATAATTTGATCTTTTAATAAATATAAGATATTAATAAAATAAAAAAATGATTGGCACGTGACATGCAGCTTAATTTCTAACGATATTTGATGTCTCCTGATGGTAAAAAACATCTTTCCATCATGTGATTGGAATCATTACAACATCTTCTTCCAAGTGGGGAGCACGTGGCAACGGTGGGGACAGGTTGTTGCCAACATGTCTTTTTTCTTTTCCTCTTTTCTATTCTTGAATTTTGTGATAGTCATTCAAAATTTCAATGTTAGTCTCTTAGTTATTGGTATTTAAATTTCATTCCTTATTCTTTTGATTTTTATTTTTTTTTTTGAACGTTTTGTACACTTTTTATTTTTTTTAATTTTATTTTTCAATATAAATTTATGATATATATATTTTTTCCATTTTGGTTCTCATTTTTTTTTATTTTTTGTCCTATTGTTAAAGTAATTTTTCTTTTCAATTTCACCTTTCTATCTAAAATTCATCATTATATTTATTTTTTATTTCAATTTTGATCTTTATTCTTTTAATTGTTATTTTTTTTTTGATTTTTTTTGCATAATATTTTTTATCAATTTTATCTTTTAATATTTTATTAATTAGAAATTGAATTTTATATTTTATCCATATATGACGTTTTTAATTTAATAACCTCGGTCACATATAGTAGCTTTCAATTATGGAAATACCATCGTCATGATGGAATTAGACTAGAGCCTTTGTTGGTAGGATTACCTAATATATGCTAACTAGTGGAATATGACATTTGCGATTGCGACACATCAATTACAACAAATTTGCGCACACAAAATATTGTATCTAATTCTTCTGGAGAAATTGACCTGCAATACATAATTATTATATCATGAAAATAATAATGATAAAAAAAAACAATACTACATGATTTTATAGTTTTACCAATAAACAATTTTATCAATATAAGATTCAGAGTTTATCGGTAATTTTTTATCAACTAAATTATTGACAAAAAAAATCTGTTTAGTGTTTGTCAATAATATTGCATTTTATTGCTAAATCTGTCGATAAAAGAAAAAAAAACATATTACTGATAGTTTTACATATAAATTGACGTGCAACGAAAATTACTCAAAATTTGTACCCCGGAAGCAATTTTGTTTTTTATTATTTATTAAAGAAGGATACAGCAAATTATGAATAATTATAGAATATATCAATTAAAGAAGGAAGGCTTTTCACTGGACCCCTACCACCCACATGCATTGTAGACGTCGTTGTAGGGGGTGTTTAGTGTTATAAGTTTGGAGTTTTTTTTAATTTAGTCCCTAGAGTTTTATACTATTATGTTATAGTCCTCAAACTTCATTTTCATCAAGTTTAAGCTCATGAGTTATGAGAGATAAGAGAGAAATTCATTAAAAAATTAAGAGGAGAGAGAGACTTCATATTTTGGCCACAAAAGTTCAATCATGATTTTTCACATCAACCATGCAGGAAAAAAGACGAATATAAATACTCAAAAAAAAGTTTTGGATATAGTTTGAATTTTTTCTTTTTATGGTGATTTTAGAATATTTTGTGGTTATAAATGGGATAATTTCGATTTCTAGAATGTTTATTTAGTCCAAATAAATTGAAAATTATATTAAAAAAAAACTCAACCTTGATTTTTTTACTATCATATATGGTTAGAAAATTGTTGCAGCGAATAAGATATTATCTTTTAATATTAAGTTGAAAATACATCATATTTTTAACAAATAAATAAATAAATAAATAAGTTGCGAGTGCCTGATTCAAGCAACGATTTTTTTTTTTGGATTCGAGGAAACCTCACCCACCGGAAAACGCACTTTGTGGACCCAGGTAAGCGAGTAAAACCCCGGCTATTCCAGGCTCTTACAAGAGATGCACGCCATGGTCATTGCATGCATTTAAGCCTTTTAGGCCTGGAAAACTTTTTTTAAGAATTTTAGATAAATTTTTATTTAAATTAATAATTTCAGTTCTATTTAAAAAAATATATGGTACTTTTCAAATGAGATTAAAGCTTTTAATGTTATGTTCGCAATAATGTTTTTTAATAATTATATATAAACTTAATATAATTAAATTGTAAAAAAAAAAAACAATTGCACATGAATATTAAATGAGAATAAAATTAATTTTATTCTTGTTTTTATATAATTTTCTTGGATTAATTATTCTTTATTTTTTTACACGATCACATGATTTTTATGAAGATATTGCTTTTTTATTTTTGTTTGGAACTTGCTTTCTAGCTAGATCCAAGTAAGTTTTTGTGCAAATAAACATTCTAATAATAAAAAATGAATTTTCATTAAAAAAATATAAATTAATAATGAGATGGGAGTTTTGCCACCATAAATAAATTTCTTCACCCCTTAATTCAAATTTTTGATATTTTTGTGAATATTTATTTTAAATACCTTGAATTTTTATTAAAAAATAATGTTGTTAACAAAAGAAATTTCATCAAAAAAAAATGCATAAATAAAAAAAGAGATTTTAATTTAATAAGCACATTTCAATTTAATAAAAAAAGAGATTTTTCTATGCATAAATAAAATGCATAGAAAATCTAATTGGTCTTTAAAATAACTGTTACTGGCATTAAGTCACAAGTCCACGAGGAGATGTGCTAAGACCTGATTGGTATTATAGTGATATTACTTTTTAAAACACAACTAAATTTATTTATTTATGGTCTGAAAGCAATATTTAGTTAAAAATTACTTCGTTTGAAAAGCAAAACACATGACAATAATATTTTAAAAATTATTCTAAAATAATGCTCTTCCTAATGTTTATTTTCTACTCACAGTGCAATTGCTAAATCACAACCTATGATGATATATTAACAAAAAAGAAAAAAAGAAAAGAAAAAAGAAGCAACGTATGGCCCTCTCCAGAGAAATAGACTATTCCTTTATTTTCTTGGATTGTTTAATGTAGTATCAGAATGTGCCGCGTTATCATTTTCTATATAGCCAATTATAATTATTAATAAATATAAAGTTATTTTATTTTATTGTTTATTAAATATAGAATAATTTTTATTCTATTTTATTTAGCTTATGTTTAGGTTTTTTTTTTATCTAGATTAAACCTATTCCTTTTAATTATTTTAATTACATTATGCAGTATCAATAAAATCCTAATTTTCTTCTTTATTATTTTTGTATTTCTCTTTATTTTCTTGGATTGTTGAACATGGTATCAAAGCCATGTTTTATGGGACGAGACTTAATCTTAAACATAGCTTTCACAGATCCAATTAGTATTTTGTTTTCTCTTGTTTCTACAATATGGTATTTCATTTTCTTTTTTTTTTTGTGTTATGATTTTCTTTGTTTGTTGATTATGGCTACTGAAAGATATGATTTGCTTCATTCTGTGAGTGTGAGATTGAATGAAAAAAATTATTCGTATTGGAGTTATGTAATGAGAAATTTTCTTAAGAATAAAAGATTGTGGGGATATGTTAGTGGAACTTTTATAAAACCTATGAATATTAATAAGGGTTATACTGCCTTGATAGATGCTTGAGAAGCAAACAATGCAAAAATTATTAATTGGATTAACATTTTTGGTGAGCAATCTATAAGTGCACAATTGACGAAGTATAAGACAACAAAGAAGGTTTGAGGTCTCAATCTCTATCAGAAAATCGATAAATACAAACAAAAATATCGAGGGAATATTTTCATTAGTAAATTGCCGACGGATTTTACCGATGAAAATATTCCCTCGATATATACTGAGGGAATTCTAGTGGGGAAAAAATTTAAAATGAAGCAAAAAAAGATGACATGTCATTTATACCAACGAAATAAATAATGTCGGTAAACCGTAAATACTGTTCATCATGTCAATTACAAAAAGCATCAAAAATAAAAAATTCCATTGGTATTTTTTAGAGAGCTCTGGAACTATTCACTTCCTAATTGAACTATTAATTACTATTCTTTACAGACAAAATTACCGACGGAATGAAAAGTCGTCGGTGTTATTTGACGGTTTTCTGAAAATTTTCAATTAAATTAATATATTGCAGACAGAATCATTGACGGAATAATTAAAAATATTAATATTTAATTATCCATCAGTAAAATGCCCCAATAAAAAGCCTAGAATCCTTAATTTCACAACAGACGGGGCTCCTTTGTTCTTCTTCGTATTCTTCTTCCCCATATGTAAAAAAACATCAATATCCATTTATTTCTCTTCTCTTCTCTCCTCAACTCTTTCTCTTCTCCTCTATACTCAGGTATGTATTCTTCACCTTTCTTCTTTTTTCTTCTTAATTTGTTTAATTAATATACTTTACAAATTTGTTTTTTTTTCTCTTCTTAACTTCACTTGCAACCACATTAAGGTAAGTTTTTTCTTTTTTCTTCTTTTTTCATTTTTTTACTATATTTGTTTATTTGATTTTATTTTTAATTGTTTTTGTTCTTAATAATTACATGAATATCGTTGTAGGATTTTTTTTCATATGAGATCAATTTTTAGTTGATTTATTTATAGGATTTTTAATTTTTTAGCAATCACAACTTCATTGTTTTCATATGAATTTTTTTAGTTGAATTTATTTTTTCATGTTATTTATTTGTTGCAAATTTGTTTGAGTTGATTTTCTTGTTTTTTTTTCCAAGTGTTTTGAGTATTATAGAGTGTTGATTTTATATTAATTTAATTATTTTATAGTTTTGTAAAATGGATTTTTTTAAAAAATACTTTTAAATAATTACTGACAGAATTACATATGGTATTTTTCCGAGAGAAATACCAACGGAATAAAGCGGGTAAATTTTTTTTTCGCTCGCTTTTTTTGTCAGTAAATCTATCGGTAATAATTTTTTTTATTACCAACGGACTTACTAAGAAAAAAAAAATTACCGACGAAAGATTCACCGACAGAGCATTTCCATCGGTGATTTTGTTTGGATAAATTAATTACCAACGGAATGATAGTACAAATACCAACAGAAAATTATGTTGGTAAATATAAAGATTGTGGTAGTGAATCTTCAACTGAAACAAAATATCATGCTATGATATCTACTATCAGAGATTGTTTGGTTACTTGTAGATATGAGAGTTTCCATTTCTCATCTTATTTTAATGTATTGTAACAACCAGAGTTTTATTCAGAATGCTTATAACTCAGTTTTTCATGAATGAATTAAGAACATTAAGATCGATTGTCATCTTACTCGTCATTATCTCAAGCATGATACAATTACTTTGTTCGTTGTTTTTTTTCTTTGCAGATTGTAGATTTCTTTACTATGTCACATTCTATTTTTCGCTTTTTTTTTGTTAGCAAACTCTCGATACTTGTAGCTATCATATCATGAGTTTGAGGAGATGTTAAGAAAATTATGGTTATTTTATTTTATTGTTTATTTATAGTAGAATAGTCTTTATACTTTGTTTTTAGTTTCCTTTGTTTATTCTATATATAGTCTCTTGTATTTAGGTTAAACCTATTTATTTTGATTATTTTAATTGAATTACACAGTATTAATGAAACACTAGCCTTTTCCTTTGTTATATTTATATTTTTTTCAATTTTTTTGGATTATTTAATAATAAAGATTTTTTTACTGGTGCTTCTTATCTAGATCACAAGTTGAATGAGGATCACGGGGAACATGAATATATTTCGGATGATGAGGAAGTGGAAAAGGGAGATGAGGAGTGTCCTTTGATTAAGTTGTCTGCTGAAGAAAAATAAAAACGGATCAGGGAGCCTTGGAGACAAACTTTAATAATCAAAGTCATGGGGAGGAAGATTGGTTATATATATCTAATGGAAAGACTCCAAGCACTGTGGAGAATCCAGGGCGATTTAGGTCTGGTAGACTAGGGGGGTGGCTTCTTCTTGGCTATGTTTTCCAATTCAGATGATTGGGAATATGCCTTATTTGGAAGTCCTTGGATGGTGGCGGACCATTATCTTACAGTGAGACAATGGCATCCAAATTTCAATCCCAATGAAGCCACAATAGATAAAGTTGCATTGTGGATGAGACTCCCAGATTTGGCAATGGAGTCTTGTGATAACAAGATTTTGTGGAGAATTGGTGATAAAATTGGCAAGACTCTGAAAGTGGACGGGACAACATCAATTGGTTCTCGTGGGAATTATGCTAGAATCAGTATGGAAGTGGATCTAACAAAGCCTCTTCTGGCAAAGTTCCAGCTGAGACGAAGGGTTCGCAAAATAGTCTACGAGGGCCTGCACCTTATATGTTTCCATTGTGGCCAATATGGTCATAGAAAGGAGGCATGTCCTCATATACAACATGCTGCCAACCTGAAGAGGTAATGCACCAGAAGGAATGTGGAACTACACTAGAGATAGGTAATGGGAGCACGTCATAGTCAGTGGGTATGGTGGTCAGATCGGAAGTGGTTGAATCCTACGGGGACTGGATTGTGGCGAAAAAGCCGGGGAGGAGATTGGGCATGAAATCTGAAAACACGGCTTCTCCTAAATTTTCAGATTCAAAGCAAAGATCTCAGGAGGGTGACAAGGCTACGAAAGCTTAAAAGACGGGATATGACAACAAGCATGATTGAGGGATCACGTTTTAATGCTTTACAAGATTTGAATATCGCAGTCATGGCCTCTAATGAGGCAGGAAATAAAGGTAAAGCTACTGCTAATAATTCTACGAAGGCAAGGAATATATTTGATATAAGAAGCCCAATCAGTAAACAGGATGGTAGGGGGGATCCAGCCCATGGGCCTGATGCCCCTAGTACAAACAAAGAGGCGGTAATAAAGAGGGCTGAGTCTTCTTACTTTTAGTTTGTTCCAGATAGCCGAAGCTAAAACCCAGGCACAAGAAATTTTACAAGCAAATAATACGTCTCAAAATTGCATGACGATGCAACATGCAAGCGAAGGGTTTATCAAGGCACCTTGTGCTGTGGGAGAGCAAGTTTAAACATGGTAGCTACAAAGTGGAGGCAACCACCGGTTATCTAGGCCACCTGATACTGAGTTGATGACAGAGGATGAGAGGGACACCAATACAAAATTAATGTTTACCTGATAGCGTGAATCATGTTGTAGGGGGAGGACACTGTTATGATTGAAACGGAGGTTTCCGATAGGATTTGATCAGATGATGTTCGAGTTTGTATTTTCATTCAAACCTTACAGTGTTTATGACGTGTGCATATTATATATTGGAATTGCAGAGGGGCTGGTAGCAACCGTTTTTGTTCTATTATGCACGACTTCAAGAATGGAACAAACAGGTATTTGGGAATATCTTTCAGCGTAAAAGGAAGGTGCTAGATCGGCTTGGTGGTGTTCAACGTACTATGACAAATGGAGGAAATCCATTTCTGCACCGGTTGGAGAGAAAGTTGACAGAGGATTATAACCAGACTGTGTCACAATCAAAAATCAAGATGTCAGTGGATTTCCTACGGGGATAAAAACTCTTCCTATTTTCATACCAAAACAGTTATTAGGAGGCAGAAGAATAAGATTAAAGCCCTAAAGAATGCTAATAGTCGGCGGGTGAGGGGTGATGAAGCTCTTAAGCACATGGCTGTATAGTTTTACAAACAGTTATTCATTAGTGAGGACAATTCGGGACAAGCCTTTCCTATCCCAGGGTGTGGAAGTTCATTATCAATTTGGATTTAGATTAATAAAATTTAGAGTTTATAAAAATTTTAATATTAGCTAAAGAAAAAATCCTAGTTAGTATAAGAATATTTGATGAAGAAGGATTTGTAATAAACTAATTGATTACAATCCTTGTTTAATTAGAATGTTAAATTCTTTATTACATCAAGATTTCCTTTAAATAGTTTAATTCCTTAATTAGGTAGAACATGAGGCCTATAAATAGGCTTGTAATCTTAAGCGTTATACACAAGTTGAGAGACATATAGAGAAGAGCTAGAAAAGTATATCTTTTGAGAAAACTCTTAATAAAATATTATTCATTTCATTCTTCTTCTTGTTCTTTAGTTTTTTTCTTATGTTTGTTCTTATAAATTAAATACCACACCCTATTCTTCTTTTCCAACAAGTGGTATAGAGTTTATATTTGATTATTTAACATGGTCAATTCAAACTTGCTACTTCAATATCATAGGTTGACAAATGACAATTATCAAACTTGGTGTATTCGAGTAAAAGGTTGGCTAGATTTTCAAAATGTATGAGAGACAGTTGAAAAAGACTTTGAGGAGCTTATAGATGGAACAATGTTGACTTCAGCCCAAAGAGAGGTCGTGCAAAAGACATGAAGAAAGGATCAACTAGCACTAACAATCATCCACCAATGTCTGGATGACTCCACTTTTGAGATAGTGGCTAACTCAACCACTGTAAACCAAGCATGGAAAGTTTTGCAAGAATCAAACCAAGGAACTGACAATGTGAGAAAGGTACGTTTACAAAAACTATGTGGTGACTTTGAAAAGTTACATATGCTTGAATCAGAGAATATTTCAAAATACTTTGCAAGAGTATTGGCCATATGTAATCAAATGAAAAGATATGGGAAGAAGATGGAAGAGACACGTGTGGTAGAGAAGATCCTACGCTCGCTGCAAAAAAAGTTCTATTATGTGGTGGTTGCAATAGAGGAATCATAAAATATGAATTTTCTTTCAATACAAGGTCTCATCAAAAAATTACAAGCCCATGAGACAAGAGTCAATGAGATTCAAGAGGATGTGGGTGCACAAACACTTTTTTCAAAGCAAGATGATTTTGGATATTCCCAAGGAGAAAGAGAACGATTTGGAAGAGGAGGCCGAGGCAGCCCCAACAGATTAAACAGTCGATCGAATGAAGGGAACTGATCGACCGGTTCAATTAGTAGTAGCAATTCAAGATCCAGATTGGACAACATGTTTGATAAATCAAAAGTTAAATGCTATAATTATCAAAAGACATGTCATTATGCTAGGAATTGCTAGAATCCAACCAAGAGGGTTGAAGAGAATGCTAATCTTATGATAGAAGAAGAGAAGGAAGCCACTTTACTACTAGTGCATAATGAGAGAATGTAACACAAAAAGAACACGTGGTACCTAGACAATGGAGCCAGTAACCACATGTGTGGAGACAAAGACAAGTTTATGGAGCTTGATGAAGCAATTAGAGGTAATGTCACCTTAACAGATCATTCAAAAGTTGCCATAAAAGGAAAATGTATGATTTTGATTAAATTAAAAGATGGAAGTCATCAATTTATTGGTGATGTCTATTATATACCAACAATGAAAAGCAACATATTGAGCTTATGATAATTGTTGGAGAAGGGATATAAGATTAAGATGAAAGATTGTTCTTTGACATTAAAGGAGATATGATTGCAAAGTTAGTCATGACAAAGAATAGAATGTTGCTAAGTATAGAGATGAATATGCCTAAATGCCTAAATGCATGTGTGAAAGATGAAACTTAGCTTTGGTATATGAGATTTGGGCATGCAAACTTTGATAGCTTAAAGATGATGGCAGAAAAAGAGATGTTGAAGCGTCTACCATCCATTATACATCCAAATCAGTTGTGTGAAGGATGTTTAGTAGGCATGCAATTTTGCAAGAGTTTTTCGAAGGAGTCTACATCAAGAGTAAATCAACCTCTACAAAAAATACATGTCGATGTTTGTGGTCTTATTAAACCATGTTTATTTGGTAAAAATTTATATTTTCTACTTTTTATTGATGATTATAGTAGAAAGACTTGAGTATACTTCTTAAAAGAAAAATTTAATATGTTTAGTTGTTTTAAGAAATTTAAAGCATTAGTTGAAAAAGAAAATGGTTATTCTATAAAATCATTTACGACAGATATGAGGGGTGAATTTTGTACGAATAATTTTAATGAGTTTTATGAAGATCATGGTATAAATAAACCCCTAACGGTGCCCGGATCCCCATAACAAAATGATGTGGTGGAGAGAAAGAATAAAAGCACCCTCAACATGGCAAGAAGTATGCTCATATTGAAGAAGATGCCTAAAGAGTTTTGAACCGAAGCTATAGATTATGCTATCTACTTGTCAAATAAATGTCATACTAAAAGCTTGAATGGCATTGTTGTTATCCATTTTTGGGTTCCCACACAAAAATAAGAAAATACAATATATATATATATATATATATTCAGAAGAAATCCAAAAAATAATAGGAGTGAGAAAAAGACACTGGAATGCCCATAAAATGGCGAGCAATTGGTTGAGGAGGTTCAAAAATATAAGAATTGAAATTTTAACGATATATTTTTGACTGATAAAAGCCCTGAGGATGAGGAAAATTGAATTTGAGAAAAGAAAAGTCCATAATCAGATGTTTATTGACTCAATTAAATTTTATTCAAGGTTTAATTGAATTTATGGAGGGTTTGATTGCAAGAAAATTGATTTTTTAAAGTCAATTTAGGCTTTTATTGAAAGAAATTAAAGTTTTGGGGTCCAATTATAATTTTAAAGAGTTGATTTAGTTAAACTAGGGACTTAGTTGCATAATTATTGAAGTTTGATGGTCAAATAGGGACTTAATTGAAACAATCTGAAACCAAGGACTAAACTAGAGCAAGCGCTAAAATCAAGGACCCAATTACAATTTATTCGGGGGCTTAATTACGAAATTGCAAAAACATCCAAGGACCAAACTGGAAATATTCTTTGAATTTGAAAACGGCGCCGTTTCCTTGACAACTGCTCATCATCTTCATCCGCGATGATTTTGACAGTAAATGAACGCCATCAATGGAGCCGTTTCAGTCTAGGGAGGGGAGGGGCATGTTTCACGCCACCATGATGCACACCGGCTGTTACCAAGAAATGCCTGCGTCCTCTAGCTATAAAAGCCAGAGGAGAAACCGAACCAGAGGGGGGGGGGGGGCGGAGATAACGAAAGAGACAGGAAACAGAGGGGGAGAAAGGAGAGAAAAAAAACAAAAAAAGAACGAGACAGTAAGGAGATCGAGAGAGGAGAAAGATGAAGAGTAAGGGAGAGCAGGGGCAGAAAGAACACGGGGAGAACAGAGGAGGAGAGAACGTGAAAAAAAGAGAGAAAAAACAGAGAGTAGCCCGGAGAAAGAAGGAAAAAGAACAGTGGGGGAGGGAGTAGACAGACGAAAGGGAAGGGAGTGCAAGAAGAACTGAAAACAGAAATAGAAAAAAGGAAGAACCAAAGGAACCAAAAGAAAAACAAACGAAAGGAGAGGAGAGAGGTCCAAAGCATGTTGTTGCTTTCGTCTTGCTTCCAGGTACACGTCTCCAACTTTGCAGATAATGCACAAACACTGTGCACTTGAAGGTTAATTACATCGTCACTGTACCAGACATGAATTGTTCACGCACGCTTGCGGGTCTAAACCAACTAGGCCCAGCCTGAAAATAAAAAAAATTGAAAAAATTCTTTTTAAAAATTTGTGATTTTCCGCAAATATTTTACTGCATTTTAATAAATAATGGTTTGTATTTTTATACTGTAAAGATATAAATCTGGTATTAAATACCTGGTTTTTATCAAAATAAAATAAAAATTGAATAAAATAAAATAAAATGTTTTGTTTTCATGCATATGGCGCCCAAAGTCTCTCTAAAAAATATAAAAAAAATAAAATCATATTGTATTTTCATACAACAAAGAAAATTTCAAAAATATATATTAGCATGCATTTTGGCTTTAATAACCAATTTATTAAAGTCGTGAGAACTAGGCCAATATCTCAAAAATTTCAAAAAATATATTTTGTTTTCTTTTAATATCTGAGGTTGCGACCTTATACGTAAGGCGCATTTCAGATATTAACTTCTTTTGTTGACGTTAGAATGGTTAGGTTTTACCCGATAAGATAAGAATCTCCTTTCCGAGGAGAACTTTTTTTAAACCACAGACAGACCAACAACAAGAAAACACGACAAGACTTTAGATTTTATCAGACAATAAAACAATGCAGCCTACCTTAGGTAGGGCGTATGTGGGGTGCTAATACCTTTCCTTTATGCAACTAGTCCCCGCACCCGATCTTTGAGACTAGTTAAGGTTCCTAGTAACCAAAATACTAGGTAACAACTCCGATTCTATTTTTATTTTTCCACTAATAAAAGACAAGAATTCCTTGTCTCCCCACATTTGTTGTATTAGATAAGATTTTGAGGGTGGATTTTTTGCCGCGACGCCGCACACGTGCAACAGGTATAACTCCACAAGAAGCATGAAGTAGAAGAAAACCAAGTGTCTCTCACTTGAAAGTTTTTGGAAGCATTGGTTATGTGCATGTAGATGATCAAGTAAGGACCAAACTAGATTAACAAAGCAAAAAGATGATCTTTGTGGGCTATGACCAAAAGTCCAAAGGATACAAGCTTTACAACCCTAATGAAGGAATGATGATTAGTAGAGATGTTGAGTTCAATGAAAAAGAAGCATGGGATTGGAAGGTAAATAATGGTGAGAAATATGATTTCTTACTGATTCTTGATGAGGAGGAGGGAAGATACGAAGATCATCAAGAACTTATAGTCATACCTCCACAAACATCAATGAGCTCAACTTCTTATTTTTCTTCTTCTTCTTCTAGTGAGCTCAAGTAGTGGTACTCCACCAAGTCCACTAAGAAAGATGAGAAGCCTTAATGACTTATATGAGGTAACTAATCCTATTTATAATGATGTAACACTATATTGTCACCTTGCTACATGTGATCCTATAGTGTTTGAAGAAGTGATAAAAGATGAAAAGTGGAGAATTGTTATGGATGAGGAGATTGCATTAATTGAGAAAAATAACATATGAAAATTGGTTCCTAGACCAAAAGAAAAGAAGCCAATAGGTGTTAAGTGGATCTACAAAGAAAAAAAAAATATCATAAGAAAAAAAGAGAGGTACAAGACGAGATTGGAAGAAAAAAGTTATAGTAAAAAACAAGGAATTGATAACAATAAAGTTTTTGCTTTAATCAAAAACACTAAAAGTAAGCTACAAGAAATTAAAGACGTGTAAGCCTGAAAGTTAATCTCATTTGGAAAAGTCAAGAATCCGGGTGAAAGTTTAGAAACACAAACATGGTTTGGAAAATTAAAATTAATATTGAGTACAATGGTGAAACTACCTTAATTAATTTGTGGTAATGATGGAATACAAACAACATCAATACTATTAAAGCAAGACATCGTGAAGAGAAAGAAAATATGAAAGAATGATGACAATTGATATTGATGGGGAGTGTTGGAGTTCAATATCAACTAGGATTTAGGCTAATAGGATTTAGAGTTTATAAAAGTTTTAATATTAGCTAAAGGAGAAATCCTAGTTAATAGAGGAATCCTTGATAAAGAAGGATTTGTAATAAACTAATTTATTACAATCAATGTTTAATTAGAATGTTAGATTTCTTATTAGATTAGGATTTCCTTTGAATAGTTTAATTCCTTGATTAGCTAGGACATGAGGCCTATAAATAGACTTGTAATCTTAAATATTATACACAAGTTGAGAGAGATATAGAGAAGAGCTAGAAATATGTATCTTTTGAAAAAAATCTTAATAAAATATCATTCATCTCATTCTTCTTTTTGTTCTTTAGCTTTGTTCTTATATTTGTTCTTATAAATTAGCTACCACACCCTATCATTTTTTTCCAACAAAGGTGCCTTCCCGAATCTAGATCGGCTGCATAGAGATCAGCTATTGAAACCAATGGCAGATGAGGAAGTTGGGAAGGCATTATTTGATATGAAGCCATTTAAAGCTCCTAGGCCAAATGGTTATCAACCTTATTTCCATCGGTCTCAATGGCATGTAGTTGGGGGATCAGTTTGCAGATTCATTAGAAATTTTTTTGAAGGCACATTATGTTAAAAGTAAATCAGATTTTAATTCTAAAAAAATAAAACAATTGATCTATTAATCAACTAGCTGAAATAAGTTGAATTGGTTGATCGGTTTTGTCGGCAGAATACAATTTCTATTCAGTTAGAATTTCTATGTATTAGTTTATTTCCTTAATTGTTTACAATTTTATGGTAATAAAAAAACTTGTAATTCAACATTATTTAACATGCTTAATCTAAATTTTTCACTTCAATGTTTTAGGTTGACAAAGAATAACTATAAAACTTCAGTTTTTTTTTTTAACATAATAGTTTTTCTATTTTATTTTTTATAGTTAGCATTCCTAGGGTTATATATATTTTGTAATATGTTTTTGGCAGGTAAAACATAAATGAATAAAATGAAGTATTTTAGGAGTCTCTATATATAACTATTCTTGGTCTCTGAGAGTTTTGAATTATAACAAACTCTATTATTATTTACTCTCGTCTATATCAATTGATATTATAACTAAATAATTCTTAGTGATTTTGGTTAGAGGTTATAAAAAACATGTATGAAAACTTAACAATTACTAATAATTAGTTATTATATGCTATTGAATAAACATAGCTAGAAGTGGTCGTAGAAGATGACTTGTTTGTACAAGAAAGGATAAATATTTTAGTTGGATAAAATAGTTGAAAAAGAAAAATGGTTGATTATTGCTGATCGTTTGGCTACTATGTGTTTCGTTTTATATTTCGTTTTTTCCTCTTAATTAGTAATGGTTTTTTTTGAAAAAATAAACAAACTTTTAGCTGCTACTAAATCCTTGGCCAGGCTATACTATGGATCTAGTTAAAAATTTTATGAACATAGAAAAAAATTGTTCAAGCATTAACCGAGTTTTTTAATAGGAAGAAACTTTTTAACCATAAACTCCAAATTTAATAAATATATTTAATAAAATAGATTGAAGATTATATATATAAATAAATAAATGTTAAAAAGATATTCTAACTATAACTAAATACTAAGTTATGAAGTTGAGAAACATTTATTAAAAAAGATATTCAATCATGTGCTGCAGGGAGACCTTTAATTTTTTATATTACACTAATTTTTTTTTATAAGAAGAGTAATAATTTAAATTTCATTGAAAAAAATATTTTTCTAATAAAAGTCTCCATTTTTTTTATTAATGTCTTTGATTTCAAAAAAAAAAAAACATTTTGTTCTATGTCATTTATTTAATTAAAATGAAAAGCATTTAGAAGACAAACTACAAAAAAATTGAAATAATTAAAATAAGGATATAAAAGATATTCTTCCAACAAAAATCCCTTTTATCTTATTAACATGCTAAATTTTTCGCAGTTCTATCAATTGGAAAAAAATAAAATATAAATAAAGGCTCCAACAATTAAAACAAAGAGAAATCATCTACATGCGTTTATCTGGTTAGATGATTGCTTTTGCGGAAGGCCATCATGCTCAATAATAGCTTTGTATTTTCAGCCATCCTACATAAAAGGTGAGGCATGAGGAAATTATATTGGACTCCTGAGTGAAACATATTACAAGCAAGAACAACGAGAAAAAGAAATAAGAAATTATCTTGGGAGTTGTTGAGGAATCCATAATCCTTTGATTATCAAAAACCCTTTTGCTCCCTCCCCCAACTAGCCCCGAGATTCACACATTCAATGAACAAAACACCGGGTAAACTAAAATCTCATTTCGAGCTATCTAAATCATTTAAGTTAACAGCACCAGGGCACTCATTGTAAGAAAAAAATGTGAACTAAACTTATTGTAATAACTATCTAAAGAGAAACAGAGTTCAGTTTTATTCGGGTCTTGCATTGATTGAGTAAAGTTTGAATCTTTATGTGGGCAATGAGGGTGAAGTGTGTTGGGGCAGTGGAGATAGTCAAAGAGGGAAAGTGGGTTTTGAAAGAGAGGAACCAGGCAGTTAAGAGAGTGAAGAAAGAGGGATTCTGGTGGCATATGGTGGATTGAAAGGGCAAGGAATAGAGCTAGCCTATTCGTGATGAAGATGAAAGTAAGCGAGGTGGTGCAGGCTATTTGATGGGCTTTCAGAGAAAGAAACAAAAAGAGTAGAAGAGAACGCATGACTGAGTAAATTAAATGAATTATTCAAAATATTCATAAAAAAATCAAGTTAAAATTAATTTTTAATTTTTTTAAATAATTTTAGTTAGAAAATTAAAAACATCAATTTGATTTTATAAACCAAAACCAAACCAAATTAAACTAAATCGATTGGAAAAAAACACATTATAAATTAAAAAACTAATTAAAAATTAAGGATCTATTAAATCAATGTTTATCAAAATAGTATAACCGAATCAAACAGATAAAATATACTCTTAATATTTTTATTCTAGACTAGATATATTTTAATATAAATTCAATTTAAGTATAGTTGTAATCAAGGATATGGTCAGAACTCTTGAAATTGAATCGAATATATTTATATATTAATTTTAATATCCTTAAAATGAGTTTTATAGTTAGAGACTAAATCCCTCAACAATGGATTCAAAAAATTACATTTTATGATAACTTTTAAAATTTAAATGTTGATTAATAAAATATAGATCACATTCATCTACCAGCTAGACCAAATCTCTAAGAGAAGAATATGAATTTCAATAGCATATGGGAATTTATTTATTTATTATTTTATTTGGCTGAAGAGTCCATGTATTTAACAACAAAATTCCTGATTTTTTTTTATAGCGCGATAGAGGTTTAAAATCATCTTTCATCCCTATCCATTTCTAATTTCTATTGGATAATTAGATCAACTCCTATATTGAATAGTATATCGATTTATTAATTGGAGAATATTATGTCTATTATTTGCTTTCACTGAACCGTATACTTGGCTTGATTTGTATCCTTCGTATAGAAGTAATATGGTTTGACCTTTTCAATTACTCGTTAATTTGATGTGCAGTAAAAAACTTTTATAACATGGTTTGACCTTTGATTAGGCTGAGGTAGGAACGTGAAAAATTCTGATATATCATGATTATAAATTAATGGAAAAATGACCAGTTCCATTCCAAATGCACAAACTGTGCTGTTGTAAGCATAGAAATATATAATAGTGTGTAGTTGCTGCAGAATGGTTCTTCATGAGGGATAAAAAATAAGAAAAAGGGAATAAAGATAATCATTGCAGACTTGGCCAATCTCCATTGGCTTCCCTTGTGGAGAAAGCAATGCAGAGACTATTTCAATGATCACCATCTATAAATAATCTTGTTTCCCATGCAAGATTTCTCACCCCTCAACTCTAATACACTTTGAAGAATTAAGCTAGAGATAGCCTGATTACAATGAAAAGAGTTCATTTTCTTGCAACTTTTGTCTTTCTGGCTTTCGCTGCCTCATTTGCCTTTGCCTCCGACCCTAGTCCTCTACAGGATTTTTGTGTAGCCATCAATGATACTAAGGATGGTGGTATGCTATGTTACTATCTGAAATTCATGTTTTTTCTTAACAAACTTTTCTGATGAATTATCTGCAACATTGCTTTCTTTTGATTTGTACGAAGAACTTGATGCTAACATAAATTCTTTTATGCAGTGTTCGTGAATGGGAAATTCTGCAAGGACCCAAAGCTTGCCACAGCAAATGATTTCTTCTTTTCAGGGCTCAACATTGCCAGAAGCACCTCCAATCCAGTTGGCTCGGTGGTCACTCCAGCTAATGTTGCTCAAATTCCAGGGCTCAATACTCTTGGAATATCGCTGGTTCGCATTGATTATGCACCATACGGTGGCCTAAACCCACCACACACACACCCTCGTGCCACGGAGATCCTAACAGTCCTGGAGGGAACTCTCTATGTTGGCTTTGTCACATCGAACCCTGATAATCGTCTCATCACCAAAGTCCTAAACCCGGGAGATGTTTTCGTGTTCCCAGTTGGACTCATTCACTTCCAATTCAATGTGGGGAAAACCAAAGCTTCGGCCATTGCTGCCTTGAGCAGCCAGAACCCTGGTGTAATTACAATCGCAAATGCAGTCTTCGGATCCACTCCACCAATTAGATCTGATGTTCTCGCCAAGGCCTTCCAAGTGGACAAGAATATAGTGGACTATCTCCAGAAGCAATTCTGGTATGACAACAACTAGAAGAAAATCCTATTGGTAATATAAGCTGACTGGAGGCAATATTGCAGCATGCCATATTGATTGTGTTTGTTATCTTTTCCATTTGTTATGATTATTGTTCGTCTTTGTTGTTACTTAATAAAGAGCTGGATTGCTTGTTTTAAGCTCCATATTTGTTCTACTATTTGTTAATTAAAAGCTTCTATTTTCTTCATTTTTATCTTTTTTCGGTTAGGATGCACACAAAATTTACTGTTAATTCGAAAATGTAGTAAAATTTATAAGTGCATCAAGTTGAGAATAATTAGGAGGCTTAACCTATTGGTTAACTAGTTTTTTTTTTCTATATATATGTGTATGGCAATGTACAATAGTAATAATGAAGATTATAACACAAGAATATGACTAAAATATTTCTTATATAGTATGCCTATATATATACACACACACACATTCTATAATGTGCCCCCTCAAACTGAGGGTGGAGGATCGACCTGAAACTTGAATCGAAAATAAGTAAACAGAGTAGTTGGAAGCGGCTTAGTAAAAATATCGGCAAGTTGATCGTAAGAGGGGATAAACCGAATCTGAATCTCTTTCTTCGCAACCCTGTCTCGTACAAAATGATAATCAACCTCAACATGTTTAGTACGAGCATGAAAGATAGGATTTGCAGATAAGTAAGTAGCGCCTAGATTATCACACCAAATAGTAAGAGCAGAGTTAGAAAGAATATGCAGATCTCTTAATAGATACTGAAGCCAGATAACCTCAGTAGTGCCACCTGCCAATGCTTTATACTCAGCCTTGGTGGAGGAGCAAGCAACTGTGCGCTGCTTACCTGATTTCCATGAAACTGGTGTTTGACCAAAGAAGACAAGATAACCACCCGTAAACTTGCGATCATCAGTACTATCTGCCCAATTTGCATTTGTAAAACCATGTAGAGCAAATGAGGAACTGTGAGTGATATGTAAGCCATAGATGACCATACCTCATAGATAACGCAAAATGCGCTTAACAGCATCTCAATGAGAATCTGTAGGAGCATGCATAAACTGACAAAATCTGTTAACAGCAAAGCAGATGTCTGGTCTCGTAAAGGTGAGATATTGAAGAACACTCACAATTTGACGAAACCATATAGGGTCAGAAAACAATGGATCTGGCAGTATAGTGACTTTGAAAGTAGAGATAGGAGTATCAACTAATTTACAAGAGGTCATACCCGCTTGAGTGAGGATGTCAAGAATATATTTATACTGGCGTAACATCAAACCCATAGCAGTGGACTCAACCTCAATGTTCAAAAAATAGTGAATGATGCCTAAGTCACGAAGTTTGACTTTGAACTCAGTAATTGTATTAGGCGGTGAAGCATAGCAAAGTTGCTACCTGTAAGCAGAATGTCATCAACATAAACTAGAAGATAGAAGATATCAGCACCAACATACAAGATAAATAAGGAGGTGTCAAACTTGGAAGCATGAAAGCTAAAAGAAAGCAGAAAATCACTCAAACGAGTGTACCATGCCTATGAACACATGAGATGGAAGAGCAGAGTCAACAAAACTTGGAGGTTGTTTCATGTAGACCTCTTCGGCAAGAACACCATTGAGGAAGGCATTATGAAAATCAAAATGATGAATCTTCCAATTACGCGAGACCGTAATGGAGAAGACTAATCTGACTGTCGCTTGCTTAACAACTGGACTGAAAGTTTCGGAATAATCAATGCCTTTTTGTTGAGTAAAGCCTCTAGCAACCAAACGTGCCTTATACCACTCAATATTGTCATTCACACGATGTTTTATCCTATATACCCACCGACAACCAACAACATCATTGAAGGATGAAAAGGAACTAAGGACCAAGTGTTATTAGAACATAAGGCCTGAATTTCATCTCACATAGCACCATGCCATGCCTTGCTCATACTTGTTAGCATCAGAGAATGTAAGGGGCTCACAAGCAGGAGAAGACATTAGATGACAGTGAGGAGCAATAGAGGTGGCTGCAGATGCTGTGAGGAGTGCAGTTTTCAACAACTGAGGGCGAAGAACCATCAAATGCTGACAAGCAGTAGATCGAGGGGAAAAATAATCTGAATTGGGGAGCTACTGAAGAGGATAAGATGAAAGATCAATAAAGAGTTGTAGGCCTGCAGGAGAATTTGTTGAAGGACCAGAGCTTACAGCAGCAGATGTAGGAGAACCTACTGCAGAATTAGAGGTGGCTGTAGTGACAGACGTAGAACTATGCAACTTTAAAGGAGGTGAACTTGTTCCTGCATAATGATCATTATAAAAACATGCAGATGGTGATGTAGGGGTAGGGCCGGGTGCGGTGGTATAGTGGCAGGCAAGAGTGGGGAACAGTGGGGCTGTATGGGTGGGGCTGGAGGGGTAGCAAATATGCTAGGTGTGGTATTTTGCGGTTCAACAGGGATAAAATTTGGGGGGGGGGGGTAATCAAGGTGGGCAAGTGTGTGGACTGGGAAGGAGTGGCTGGTGGGTGGGCTATCTGTTCAGATTCTATAAAAGGAAACACACCTTCATAAAAACGAACATGACAGGAGACATATATACGTTGAGATGTGAAATCGAGATAACGATAACCAAGATGAGAGAAACTATAACCTAAGAACACACATGGAGATGAACAGAAATCCAACTTATGAGCATGATATGTTTGCAAAAATAGAAAACAAAGACACCTAAAAGTATGTAAAAAAATCATAATCAAAAGTATGATTAAACAGACATTCAAAATGAGATTGATTTTGGACGACAAGAGTAGGCATGCAATTCATAAGATATATTGAGTATTCAAACGTATAATTCCAAAATCATAACGAAGCACTACATTGGCCTAGGAGGGTAAGACCAGTTTCGACAATATGGTAATGGCGACGCTCAACTCTGCCATTTTGCTCATGTGTATGAGAACAAATTAAACTATGATGAATACCAATAGTTTGAAAGAAACCATTTAACTTACGATATTCACCACCCCCAATCAGTTTGAATAGCTTTAATTTTGCGGGAAAACTGACGCTCAACAAACACTTAAAAACATTGGATATAGAAAACACATCGGATTTTGCAACAAGAGGATAATACCATATATAATTTGTATACACATCAATAAATATAACAAAGTAACAAAAATCATTAGAGAAAAACATAGAAGCAGGACCCCAAACATCACTAAATATTAAATTAAGTGGGGTAGTAGTTTTGTGATCCTTAGGTTGCAATGACAAACCCGAAGACTTGCCAAGTGGACAAGTTTGACATTGAACAAGAGAGCGTCTAGAAGTACACATTATTTTATTTTTGGAAACTAACAAATTAAAAATATGGGAAGTAAGATGACCCAATCGACGATGTCATAGATCAACAGTTGCAGAGACGCAAGGAGACCAATAAGCTTGAGGAATGGTGGTGGCAGAAGATTCAGAAAGAATATATAAACCATTATTGCTCTGATCGGAAAGGAGCATTGCTTTAGTGGTGAGATCCTTTACATAAAACACATAGGTGTGAAATTCAAAACAAACATTATTATCACGATAAAATTTTGAACAGATAGCAATTGTTTGGTAATGTGAGGAACATGGAGAACGTTAGTGAATGTAAAGGTGCATGTAGGGGAATGTAATATGGTATGCTCAATATGAGATATGGAAAGACCCTTACCGTCACCAACATGCAAGCGATCATTACTAAGATAGGGTGCAAAATCGGTCAGAATTGCAAGATCAGGCGTAATATGTTGGTTTCCACTAGTGTTCGGGAACCAAGTAGGCCAGAAACGGTAGCAACACTTTTTACTCTCTCTCTCTCTATTCACATTTCATTCCTGCTCTTGAATCCTATACCACCGTCCAAATTTTGTCCAAATTTTAACTTAAGCCGCCGCTTAAAACCAAAATCATCCAGCAAAAGATATGTTTTCTTAGGTTATATGGTATTGCTGCCGACACTCTAAAAGGTGGTGGTGAAGGAACAATTCAGACCCTACAACTGCAATCACTAACTAGCCAGTCTCTGCGAATCACTTTCCAATCAGTTGGCATCAAAGGTACCAACTTGGTTTCAAGTGAAGACGGGAAAACAAATTGAAAAATTCAGAGGGAGGAAGATAAAGACAGGATGTAAGACCATATGATCTTTGCTCATGTGTTACCCATAGATGGGCCAAAACTTTCCTGGGACAGAATAGGAAAAATGTACCGACACTGAACTTTTTACAGTAAATGAGCTAACTGTTGGTCTGTAAAATTAGAGAGTGAAGGAAGGCAGGATGTACAAGAACTAATTGGCAATATCTTCGGACCAAGCGATTTATTTCGTCATAGAGTATGTATGATTGAAGCAGCTCCATTCAGTATCTTGAGAATGCCATTAGCTTTCCTCCTGGCTCTTGAAGTCCCATTCTCAGCAAGTATCGAAAGTGTAGCATTGGCCTTTTCCTCTTCCATGATGGCCCGCCATTTAGTGTGGTCATTTAGACAGATTGTATGTAAAATCGCAGCACAATTCTCCTTGTTGCGCTCAGAACTACTCTCCCTTATAATGTCAATTAAGCAAGGCACCGCACCAAGTAGCCCCATTTCCTCAACAGCCTCCTGTTGGCTAGTAAGTATTGCAAGAGTAGCCAACAACTCATCAACAAGGATGCAATCCATTATCTTTTTTAGGATTACCCTGACTGCCCCTTCTTGGACAGCCCTGACTCTATTCTCAAGGACACGACAAAGGTTGAAAATTGCCAATGCAGCATCCTTCATTGCCGGTGGATGCCCTTCTTCTAAAAGGCCAATTAGAGGTTCTAGAGCACCAGATTTTCCAATAATGAGCTTGTTTGAATCTAGGGCTGATAAGGAGAAGAGAGCAGCAGCAGCATTTCTTCTTGTTTCAATGGTTCCAGATCTTACAGATTCAACAAGCAGAGGGATGACATGTGGATTTTCTGCAAATAGCTGCTTATTATTTTCATGAATGGAGAGGTTGAAAATTGTTGTAATCAAATCTTCTAGCAGATCAGGGTGAGTGTTAGCTCTGCCTGATGATAGTGGATTGAGCAATTGAGAAATAGCATCGGTTGAGTCACTGAAAAGGGACCGAAATGATCGCATCCTTTTAGTTAGACGCCGAAGCTCCTTTGCAGCTTCTTTTTGATCAGAAAGGGAAGAGGACATCTTTTCAAGCAGTGACTTCAAATAGACTCTGTCAGCATCAGTATGCACATCATCATCAACTAGGGGCTTTGGTAGCTCAATTCCACGCTCCATGCACCACTTTGAAATCATTTCTTGCACCAAATGATTAGGGGTCAGGAAAGTATGAGAAATGACTTGCTGGGTCTGGGGACATGTTCTGTGCCCTTCATTTAGCAATCTTTGGATGAATGGTCGATCGTAGGTCTAGAAACCATCAAACATTTTAGTAAATGAGTAACTCGGTAGCCATCAAATCATAGAACAAATATGAAACCAGCTACTATACCACAGAAATTCAAGTAAAATGAACATGGACATGTACATTCCTCTTTCTACTTCTGCAAGGTCACCATCACAAATACAAATCAGTATTAATGCTCGAGAGCAGGGTTCAATTCCTAGTCCTAGTCTTTGAGGCAAACGGTTTAACAAAAATTATCAAGGTTGTATAAAGAATCAAAACTGGAGTTTCCTTTAGCTCTCATCTCAAAATCATGGAGGCAGACAATGATCAATAACCAACCAGATTTTCGCCCATAAATTTCTTTCTTTTTCCAATAAATTTGTTAACTGAAATCAAATATACAAAAAACCAAAGAAGAAAAGAAAACAAGAACCAATCGCATTATTTGAAAAATTTCAGTACTTGCAGAAATTCCATCAAAATAAAATCATGCAAATCCAAAGCCTCGGCAATTTTGAAGCAGAACCCAAAAAAGAATCTGTATGTGCAGAATACTTGAAAAATCTATTACACTCAAATTCCAACATCAAATTTAGCATTAAACTCTTAAAATAAATCCCCAGAGATAAAGAATTTCTTGCATGCACATTCGAATAGCATCCAAACCAATAACAATTCAACTTCATACAACTCTCAAAATCCAAAAGAAATATAGGAAAAGAAATCCCAAATGCATAAATAAAGTAAAGAAGACAAATTTTCTTGGTCTAACCTGTCCAGTAGCCAGGACAACAGGGTCATTCATTATCTTCTTTGAAATGGGACATATAAATTCTTCAGGGATAACTGTATTATCCACCACCTTCGAAAATTTCTCGAATTTCAATTCTTTCAAGACACTCAAAATCCTCATGGCCTCATCAGTAACCTCCACTCTATAATCCTCCTCGACAAGAATTGTCTTTACTAGTTTCTCCAATTCTTTCTTTAACTCTGTTTCCTTTGTCATTGTAACCTCCACCACCTTCGAAGATTTCTTGAATTTCAATTCTTTCAAGACACTCAAAATCCTCATGGCCTCATCAGTAACCTCCACTCTATAATCCTCCTCGACAAGAATTGTCTTTACTAGTTTCTCCAATTCTTTCTTCAACTCTGTTTCCTTTGTCATTGTAACCTCCACCACCTTCAAAGATTTCTTGAATTTCATTTCTTTCAAGACACTCAAAATCCTCATGGCCTCATCAGTAACCTCCACTCTATAATCCTCCTCGACAAGAATTGTCTTTACTAGTTTCTCCAATTCTTTCTTTAACTCTGTTTCCTTTGTCATTGTAACCTCCACCACCGTCGAAGATTTCTTGAATTTCAATTCTTTCAAGACACTCAAAATCCTCATGGCCTCATCAGTAACCTCCACTCTATAATCCTCCTCGACAAGAATTGTCTTTACTAGTTTCTCCAATTCTTTCTTCAACTCTGTTTCCTTTGTCATTGTAACCTCCACCACCTTCGAAGATTTCTTGAATTTCAATTCTTTCAAGACACTCAAAATCCTCATGGCCTCATCAGTAACCTCCACTCTATAATCCTCCTCGACAAGAATTGTCTTTACTAGTTTCTCCAATTCTTTCTTCAACTCTGTTTCCTTTGTCATTGTAACCTCCACCACCTTCGATGATTTCTTGAATTTCAATTCTTTCAAGACACTCAAAATCCTCATGGCCTCATCAGTAACCTCCACTCTATAATCCTCCTCGACAAGAATTGTCTTTACTAGTTTCTCCAATTCTTTCTTTAACTCTGTTTCCTTTGTCATTGTACGTGGCATAGTTTCAAGAACTCCAGCTTCAGCCATAAGAAAAAATGAACAAGAACGAAAGGAAGGAACTGATCAGATAGGATTTACGAGTGGAAAGAACTGAGAAAAGAAAGAATTATGCTTTGGGTGATTCATCAGTTTATTTCCCTCTTTCTTGCTCTCGTTTCTCACTTTCTTTCTCTCTTGCAGTTTCTTGTGCTGTGATTTCTCTCTTTAACCCCACTGTTCTTTGTTTATACACGGTGAAAAGGCTCAGAATTATGAGAAGGAATAGTTGGGTTACTTAACACTTGGACTTTTGAGAGGGATATATATAGTGCCCACCATTATTCTGTACAACCAATTATTTCTTGCCAAGCAAGCAGTTTTTCCTAAGCCTTGAACGACGTGGAAGCTTGCTTTGTACCCTCAAAATTTCAGAGTACTTAACAAGTCACAAGATTCTGATGGTACAATGTAAGACATCATTATAATTACCCTATAGTACTTTTTCAAACAATTATATATATATAAAAATACTAAAGAAATATTGCATTATATTTTTAAGAATATTATCTTTTATTCAAAGAAAATGACACTAATAGATTGTTTTTGCTCACCAAATATCAGATAGATGAAGCAGAATTTACCATAAAATATGGGAGGATTTTGCACCTTTTGAAAGCGCTGATATTACCATCACCTTTTGAGAGGGAAACATGTATCTTTCATTTAAGTCAATTATTTCAATTACTAGTCAATGATTAGGCTGCGGTAAGAACCTGAAGATTCTGACATATTATAATTAATGGACCTAGTTGAGCGAGAGAAAGTGAAAACATGGCAGAAACCTTGATTTCGAGCTATCTAAAAAGCATTAATTCAATTACTAGCCTCTATCTCTCTCTTGCATCACAAGTATATTATTATTGAATCTGACTTTGCTAATATCATTAGTTGGATGAATAATCCTAATAACAGACCAGTTGAGGGTTGCACCCTAATTTCATTTCGATCTCTCTAAATCATTTAAGTTCACTAGAGCACTCATTGTAAAAGAAATGTGAACTAAACTTATTGTAAAGAGAAACAGAGTTCAGTTTTATTCGGGTCTTGTATTGATTGAGAAAAGTTTTAATCTTTATGTGGGTATTGAGGGTTAAGTGTGTGGGGTAGTGGAGATAGTCAAAGAGGGAAAGTGGGTTTTGAAAGAGAGGAACCAGGCAGTTAAGAGAGTGAAGAAAGAGGGATTCTGGTGGCATATGGTGGATTGAAAGGGCAAGGAATAAAGCTAGCATATTCAGTGAAGAAAGTAGGCGAGGTGGTGCAGGCTATTTGATGGGCTTTCAGAGAAATAAACAAAAAGAGTAGAATTAGAGAACGCATGACTGAGTAAACTAATTGAATTATTCAAAATATTCATAAAACAATTAAGTTAAAATTAATTTTTAATTTTTTTAAATAATTTTAGTTAGAAAATTAAAAACATCAATTTGATTTTATAAACCAAAACCAAACCTAATTAAACTAAATTGATTGGAAAAAACACATTATAAATTAAAAAAGCTAAATGTTAAAAATTAAGGATCTATTAAATCAATGTTTATCAAAATAGTATAACCGAATCAAACAGATAAAATATACTCTTACTATTTTTATTCTAGACTAGAAATATTTTAATATAAATTCAATTTAAGTATAGTTGTATGGAGGATATGGTCAGAACTCTTGAAATTGAATCGAATATATTTATATATTAATTTTAATACCCTTAAAATGAGTTTTATAGTTAGAGACTAAATCCCTCAACAATGGATAAAAAAAATATTACTTTTGATGATAACTTTTATAATTTAAATGTTGATTAATAATATATAGATCACATTCATCTACCAACTAGACCAAATCTCTAAGAGAAGAATATGAATTTCAATAGCATATGGGAATTTATTTATTTATTATTTTATTTGGCTGAAGAGTCCATGTATTTAACAACAAAATTCCTGATTTTTTTTTATAGCGCGATAGAGGTTTAAAATCATCTTTCATCCCTATCCATTTCTAATTTCTAATTGGATAATTAGATCAACTCCTATATTGAATAGTATATCGATTTATTAATTGGAGAATATTATGTCTATTATTTGCTTTCACTGAACTGTATACTTGGCTTGATTTGTATCCTTCGTATAGAATTACTATGGTTCGACCTTTTCAATTACTCGTTAATTTGATGTACAGTAAAAAACTTTTATAACATGGTTTGACCTTTGATTAGGCTGCGGTGGGAACGTGAAAAATTCTGTCATATCATGATTATAAATTAACGGTAAAATGACCAGTTCCATTCCAAATGCACAAACTGTGCTGTTGTAAGCATAGAAATATATAATAGTGTGTAGTTGCTGCAGAATGGTTCTTCATGAGGGATAAAAAATAAGAAAAAGGGAATAAAGATAATCATTGCAGACTTGGCCAATCTCCATTGGCTTCCCTTGTGGAGAAAGCAATGCAGAGACTATTTCAATGATCACCATCTATAAATAATCTTGTTTCCCATGCAAGATTTCTCACCCCTCAACTCTAATACACTTTGAAGAATTAAGCTAGAGATAGCCTGATTACAATGAAAAGAGTTCATTTTCTTGGAACTTTTGTCTTTCTGGCTTTCGCTGCCTCGTTTGCCTTTGCCTCCGACCCTAGTCCTCTACAGGATTTTTGTGTAGCCATCAATGATACTAAGGATGGTGGTATGCTATGTTACTATCTGAAATTCATGTTTTTTCTTAACAAACTTTTCTGATGAATTATCTGCAACATTGCTTTCTTTTGATTTGTACGAAGAACTTGATGCTAACATAAATTCTTTCATGCAGTGTTCGTGAATGGGAAATTCTGCAAGGACCCAAAGCTTGCCACAGCAAATGATTTCTTCTTTTCAGGGCTCAACATTGCCAGAAGCACCTCCAATCCAGTTGGCTCGGTGGTCACTCCAGCTAATGTTGCTCAAATTCCAGGGCTTAATACTCTTGGAATATCGCTGGTTCGCATTGATTATGCACCATACGGTGGCCTAAACCCACCACACACTCACCCTCGTGCCACGGAGATCCTAACAGTCCTGGAGGGAACTCTCTATGTTGGCTTTGTCACATCGAACCCTGATAATCGTCTCATCACCAAAGTCCTAAACCCAGGAGATGTTTTCGTGTTCCCAGTTGGACTCATTCACTTCCAATTCAATGTGGGGAAAACCAAAGCTTCGGCCATTGCTGCCTTGAGCAGCCAGAACCCTGGTGTAATTACAATCGCAAATGCAGTCTTCGGATCCACTCCACCAATTAGATCTGATGTTCTCGCCAAGGCCTTCCAAGTGGACAACAAAATAGTGGACTATCTCCAGAAGCAATTCTGGTACGACAACAATTAGAAGAAAATCCTATTGGTAATATAAGCTGACTGGAGGCAATATTGCAGCATACCATATATATTGATTGTGTTCGTTATCTTTTCCATTTGTTGTCACTTAATAAGGAGCTGGATTGCCTGTTTTAAGCTCCATATTTAGCACTACTATTTGTTAATTAAAAGCTTCTATTTTCTTCCTTTTTATCTTTTTTTCGGTTTGGACGCACACAAAATTTACTGTTAATTCGAAAATGGATTCAAATTTATTGGGGCACCCCAAGTCTACCTGACAAAGTATTATCAGTGATGCGCTTGAGCACGACAACCTGTGTTTCTTTTGAGACATATGGGTGAAAGCTAGAAAAGAATAGTATGTAAGATGTGATGTACATGATTAAGACAATGAGCTCTTAAATAGTTTAAGAAATATTAATATTAAAATTGTATTGGTCAATTTAAAAAGTAGTGTTTAACACTTAATTGATATATGATATAATATAAAGTGTTTATTAAAGAAACTAGTTCTCTCTTTGTTTATGTTTATAATTAGAGAATTGGTTACATGTTGTATCTAAACATTAAGTTTAGGAACTCATGTTGTCCATTAAAAAATTAGTGTTTTTCCACTTTTTATGTTATTTCTTAAATGATTTCTAAACAACAAGTTCAAGCAATTCGAAACACATCCGTGTTAACCTTATCCACAATGACAATATCAAGACGTTTAATGATGTTACTCGTCATGTCGAGTTTGAAGAAGATCAACTTCACGCTGATAATCCTGTAAACGAGGCTTTCAAATCTAAGACTAAGATGCGTGGAGTATATGACTCTAAATATAAAAAGGGTAAGAGTAAGGGTTCCACATATGGCAAGAGAGGAATAGAAGCAAGTAGTAGTGGACATAAGGGCAAGCATAGGAAACACGGCGGTAAGAAAAGCAAGAACGTGAATTGTTTCAATTGTGGTAAACCTGGTCACTTTGCTCATGATTCCACTAAGCCAAAGGTAATGTTTAACCACAGTCATCCTTCTAACTTATACTTTAGCAGATGTTCAATGCTTGCTAAATCTATTCCTTTTGGACCTTAGACTCGAGCAACCGACCACATAGCAAAGGATCAAACAACCTTTGTGGAATTTCATCGAATTTCATCGAATTTCAAAGGAAAGTAGATACATATACATGGGGAATAATGTTTATGTTGCTGTGCTTGGGATCAGTACCTGTAAACCGGATTTACAAGGCGGTCACACACTTTATCTTCATGATTTACTCTACGCTCTAAAAGTTCAACAGAATCTTGTGTTTGTTCTTGCTTTACTACAATTGGGCTTTAATATTGCGTTTTTTGGTTGTTGGTAATATTTTTTATGGTTTTGGTTTTGTATTAAATATTTTTATGGTGTTAAACACCATTAATGTATCTATTAATGATGATGCTTCTTTATGTTGTTCAAAATTCCAACACTACTAATAATAGTGATATCATAACTTGGCAACCTAGATTAGGACACATTGGGCAAGACCGATTATATAATTAGACAAGAGCTGGTCTTTTAGGATCACTTACCAAAGAGGGATTGCCTGTTTATGAGTATTGCCTTATTGAAAAAGCAACTAGATTACCATTTGACAAAGCTAAAAGAGCTAATAGTCCATTCAACTAATTTATTCAAATGTTTATGGCCCAATAAATGTGAGGGCAAGACATGGAGGAAATTATTTCATCACATTTATAATATAATTTGTTAAAGTATGTCAATAGACTTAGATTGACTCACTCACATGAGCAATCACCTCTAACACTTGTAAAGTGAGTAGAGATAAGACTAATTGAGTTTTAATGCTCAATAAGTGACTTGGGCACACTAGAAACAATTTTAACTCAAAGTAATTATTAAAATGTCATCTTAGTTAGGACCATGGTGAGGTTCTTAAATAAAAGAATCAACATGAATGAATTCCCACAATTCATGTGTCTATTATGATTAAAGCCGAGTATGAAATTATTCATTTGCCACTAATGACAATGAGCAAATGAGAATTTCTGATTTAAAGTTCATGTTTTTAGCAACAAGATTAAAACTTGTATGATGTATTTCCTCTAATAAGGAGAGCAATGACATGCACTCTGTCTTTAGAAAAGAAAAGAGTAAGCTCCAGTATAGCATGTATTACAAGAATGGATCCCTGCTTCTTTATTATGTGAATCCTGAAGATCATATCTAAGATCTCAAAATCTTACCCTTTGTGACTTTTCAGTATATCAAGAGGTGATTTATAAATGATCGCTACTTTAGGAGTATATCCTATGGTTATGGAATGATTCAACTTAAAGGAATACTCTTAGGAAGGCGAGTTAATTCAGATCTGATTGATATGAGTGCAAAAGAAAAGGTAATTTTAGTTACACACCTATTACTTGTATTCACCAACCGAGATTATATCACTTGAATAAATTTGATATGATTTAGAATACTTGTAATTGTAAGAATGGATTGAGTATGAAATTCTCGAGGGATTGAATTATATCAAGTCAAGTGTAACTAAAAATGCTTGGGGTATATTACTACACTTTAAGGAATAATTAATTATGAGGTTGATGTCTCATATATGACTTGTATTAGGTTTATATATTAGAGCTCCGTTCACTGTATGCTTCAAGTCGCACGGTCTGTTCATCAAGTATGAAATTCTTGTGCAAGTTTGAAAAATAATGTATTAGATAGATTTAGTCCTTCGTGGGCGAATGAGATACGTTGGTTATTGGGTTAGGCCTGGTCCGCCCATAAAGGATGAGCCTGATCCAAGTATTTAGAGGAGTTACCAAAGGAAGTAACTGTTTCATTTACTTACATATATAAGGACATAACTCATATGAAAATAAGAGTTTAGGTTGAAAGAATATAGTTCTCTCTTTCTCTTTTCCTATCTTTCAAGGTAGTATAACATGCAGAAGTTAGGACATGTCAATTTTCTGGTGTCCTAAACCGAGAGGTTTCATCATGGACTTTGCAGCATAAAAGTTCTTTTTCAGCCTGTTCCCTTCAGGTAAAATGCTTCTCGCCCATTCAATAATTTTATCATAACCGGCCTCACTCAACCCATGATCTGACTTGATGGTGAACACCTGTTCTATGGCTGATAATTTACTGTGGTCTATGCAAACATCCTATAATGGTTCATCAAAATCTTTCAACAGATCAAAAAACCTAGCTGCATCTGCATTAGGTTCTTCTTCTACGATTGGACATTGACTGACATTACCTTAATTCATTCTCATTGCATCTATAACTATATTCCTGCAATGATTATTGTTGTCATTTGCAACTTCATGCACATTGCTAGCACTAAAAGTTGACCCAGCCACCCTTTCTCCCTTGCTCTTATTACAAACAAATAGTTCTCCGTATGCATACCAGCACAGGTAATTCTCTATAAACCCTTTGACATCTGGATACAGATACTTTTTATTTTGACACTTCCTGCATGGACACCTAATACCGCCTCCAGTAAAATTCCTGGGAATAGATGTTGCGAAATTAATAAAACCCTGAACCCTGTTAAAATAATCCATCCTTGACAATCCTTGGTGTGAATCTCGATACATCCATGAACGATCATCCATGACTTCTATCGAACCTCTATAAAATTATGATGACAACATGTATTAATTAACTATGTTAGGTAAATTAATTTGCAAAAATATTGGTTTACCTCAAGATTATCCAACAAACTAATTAAAACTTCTCATAAATATTCATTATGAATTATCAACGTTCATACAAATTTATACATATAAATTTACGAAAATTACAACTGTACAATAGCATTGATAAAATTTAAAACGGACCCGTTAAACAAGCTATTAATTATTTCACCACAACACATGTAATTCAGTAATTCAACAAAGTTTTAACAATTTACAAACAAATATAATTTTACAAAATCTAAAACAAACCGTAACTAGTATAAAATTATACATTCATACTACAAGTTTGTTTGAGAAATAACAATAAAACATGTACATACACTAACAAAATACATATAAAAAAACCAATAAAATTGACATTAAAATGTTAAAATTAAAAAAGATAGATTTACGAACAAAAAATGATAAAATCCACAATAAATCAGAACACGGATGTTGTGACCACAAAACTTAAAGAAATATGACTTGTGCTGAGAATAGAGGGATTTTTGGGGTGAGGGGGTTGTTTGTAGTTTGGGAAGGGAGAGTTGGGATGGGAAAGAAGAAGGAGAAATAGGGGAGGAGACAGTCGGCAGACTTGTGATATATTAACTTTTGCCGATGGAATCACCGACAGACTCATACTGTTAGTGGTTCCGTCAGTAATTTTGATGGTGAATTTGTAATGTCACTGTACAGAGATCCCGGTTTGAATCCCTCGATAATTCTGTCGATAAAATCGCTCACAAAAACTTCCATGTTAGCTAACCACCTTTTTAAAATATATATATATATATATATATATATATATATATATATATATATATATATATATATATATATATATTCCGTCTGTAATTTCGTCGGTATATACCGATCGCATTACTTCGTCAATACATACCGACCAACTTACAAACGGAATAGTATCCGTCAGTATTTATCTTCACAATGTACCGATAAAATTATTTCTTCGGTAATTTTGTTGGTTTTAGGCGAATTTTTAGTAGTTTTCTCCTTGTTTCTATACAGCGGCAACAGCAGCTCCAGCAAACTGACAATCGCCACCATTTAGTTTCTTTCTTCTCTAACACTGGCACGTCAGACCGGGGACGCCAGCTGCACCACTGCTGCACCAAGTAAACACCTTCTTCTCCCCCCCGCAATTTTTTATGTATTAACTTTTGTAAATAAAATAACGCTCATCAATACAACGGGTTATTGAAAGAAAATAAGGAATAAACATCCAAACAAACATAGATTTTCAATAAAAACGGATCCACAGTAACAAGATCAAATGCAGTAATCTCTTGCTGCCTATGGACAATATTAGACCTAACTAGGTTTTTGTGGGACCATGTAGCGACTTCTCCATATTCAAATAACATTTATAAAAATCACAGGAAAAATCAGCGACGATTAAACTTACATACACGAAAATCATCTGAAACTTCCATTGAATTAACTACCCCAGGACCATAAACATTTTGCAACCAAACAATCTTTAGCTCTCGACCAACTCCCACATTTTCACCAGAGTTCTTTAATAAAGCAGGCATTACACCCAGTCCTGAAACTTTTGGTAAAAAAAACTTTTGGTAAAAAAAGAGACAATTAAATCTAAGAATAATCAACGACGATTAACCTTATATCCATTTAAAATCATCTGAAACTTCCATTGAAGTAACTACCCCAGGACCATAAACATTTTGTCACCTAACAATCTTTAGTTCTCGACCTACTCTGATATTTTCACCAGATATCTTCAACAAAGCCTGGTGACACGAGGCACTAGTCCTGTTAACTTAAAGGAAAAGTATCATGCTGGAAACAGTCTTATCAAGAAAATATTGGCATGTGATTGATATTGTCAAGTTTTTTGAATCTATGGAGGAATTCATGAGTGATTTCTACTATCTTGTCAATCGGTTTCATCATTGCACTCAAAGAACGTGCAACTACTACAGACTGGAGCAAGTCTTCGTCGGCTTCATTTAGAGATAACGTCGACCAATTCAATGACTCTAATCTATAAATAACCTAGCATCCATGCAAGATATCTCACCCATCTCCTTAAGAAAAATCAGCGTGGAATCTAATGGAAGGGCTAAAGTTTGTACTAGTTTTTGTCCTCTTGGCTCTGGCTTCTTCATTTGCCTCTGCCTTCGATCCTAGTCCTCTTCAGGACTTCTGTGTAGCAGTGGATGAAACCGATGGTGGTATGCGCTCTTGAAGTATTTCGTTAAGAGTTACATGATAGTATTGCACTGAAAATATCATGCATCCTGCATATGTTTTATTATTCCTTTACTTTCCGACATGTTCAATATTCTCTATTAATTGATGACATTTTAAGGGTATCGAATGTCTTTCTCATGCAGTGTTTGTGAATGGCAAATTCTGCAAGGACCCAAAGGATGTTACTGAAAAGGATTTCTTCTCTTCTGGACTCAACATTCCAGGGGACACTTCCGGTCGTCTTGGTTCAAATGTCACTGCTGTCAATATTGAAAAAATTCCAGGACTCAACACTCTTGGCATATCCTTAGCTCGCATTGATTTCGCTCCATATGGCCTGAACCCACCCCACACTCACCCTCGCGCCACTGAGATCATAGTAGTTGTGGAGGGTACGCTCTATGTTGGCTTTGTTACGTCAAACTTGGCTAACGGAGATAATCGCCTAATCACCAAAGCCTTAAAACCTGGAGATGTTTTTGTGTTTCCAATTGGACTCATTCATTTCCAATTCAATATGGGAAAAGCGAAAGCGCTTGCTTTCGCCGGCTTAAGCAGCCAGAACCCTGGTGTGATTACAATTGCGAATGCGGTGTTTGGATCGGATCCACCCATTAATCCTGATGTCCTCGCCAAGGCCTTCCAACTGGACAAGAAGATAGTCGACTATCTTCAGAAAGCATTCTAGTCGAACAAGAACAAGACATGGAGCAGTAGCCCTGCGATTTCTGATTATATTTGACATGTTCTCATCCTTATTTCCTCTGTCGTATCTGTTTTCATAAATAAAGAGGTTGCTGAACCTGGATGTTATGCTTATTCCATAATAATATAGAATGCGTTATCATTTACTTTACAAAATATTTTTATTTTATAGACTTTATATTTACTCTAGATTTATTAATTAAATACTAGATTCATTAATCATATATAAAATAATATTAAAAATAAAAAATCTTAAGCGTAAATAATTGCATAATTTTGGATTCCTAGTTTCTTTTAACTATTAGGTGAAAAGTCTTCTTTTTTCTTTTTCTCCTTTAAATTTTGGAGGTACCAATATGTGTCGGGTAATGACAACATGACGACTCCATTAGGTATACTAAGGTTGAGGTTGTGTGCATGTGTTTTCTTGTCAATTTATTTCTAAGCATTTATTTTATTTTACTTTTTCTATTATTTATTGTGTTTATTTTAATTTGCTATATTGAATGTGCATGCATTTTATTTTTCAAGTTCTTACACACTTCACAAAAACCAATAAAAAGCTTTGGGCTCGTCACTTTTTAGGATTAAACAGGAAGATTTAGATGATGAGTGTGACTTGTATCCATTAATACTCGCTTAAACTTTCACTTAAATTGAAACTCGCCCTATACTCAAGGTATCATAGAGTTACTCCTATGCCGTATTGCATAAGGTTAAAAGCCAGAGTTACTCCCTAGTAATTCGTGTAATCAAGAAAAACCTTAAAAAAATCTTTTGGGATAAAGAAGCCGAGCCAAACCCTTTATAAATTAGATCATATCCATAGGATTGACCGCTTAATAAGACTCGAATAGTAAGATGACATATACATATTTGTTTATACAATGATCTTATGAATTTCTATAAAAAAAAACAGAGAGATTTCATCTATTTTAATGTTAATACCAAAAAAAATTCATTGATTTTTTCCTTTTAACATTTTTTTATATTAATCTCTAAAAATAGATATTTCATTGATTTTTTATTGTTGATGAAAAGTTTTCATGTTAATCCATAAAATAAAAGAATTCATCAAGCTATAAGACTTTTGACAAAAAGTTGTGATATTAATTCCTGAAAAATAAAAGATTTTGTTGAAACTTTTTCTAAAACATTGCTGAAATAACAAACTCATCATTTTATTTTTTATTTCAAAAACATATGAAGCAACCACGTATTCAAGACCAATAAACTAATAATTTTCAGCATATATTTCAGCATACGAAGTAAAATTCTATATGTAATCAACTAATTAACTATGAAGCAAATTTATTAACAATTTCTTATTTATACTAAAGTCAATTATTCATGTATCTAATACTATATCCCTTCATCATATAATGCTCATGATTGACTATGATGCATATTTATTAATAATTTCTTACTTACACTAAAGTCAATCATTCATTCATGTATCTAATATTATATCTCTGTGCTCATGTTTTTATTGGACAATGCCTTGGTAAGAGAATTTACACGATTATATATCTTCAAAGCAATGAAGGAAAAGATGATTAACATGCTCAATATTTTCCTCACAAAAGGACACACTGCTTGGCTTTGTCTTGTACAAATTAAAATGTTAATATGACCAAGACTGTTGTAACGAAAACTAATCTTATCAAAACCAATAACTCTGCCATATGACGACAGAACCTTGTTGATGCTAGTTACATTCAAACAAATATTGGTAGGTCAGTGACCTCATGCCAGGCAAACCAATCAATAGGACCATCCATCACAATGCAAGGTCTTAATTCATCAAAGTAAAATGATATGGTCGTAATTGCAATAATGATTATTCTGAGCACTTAGATGTGGATATGTTATAATACATAAGAATTTACCAGATTATACGGATTACTTGATAGATGCATTTATGGACAGACTGGGGATGGACATTAATTTTTTTCACAAATCACCTAGCTAGCCAATGAGTCTCCTATTTTTATGGATTTCAAAAAAAAAATGTGAATCGTCAAGTCGACAGGTCTTTTATTTTTAGGGACCGACGTTGATTTTTTCATAAATAATTAGAAAATAAATTAAAATAAATCATGAATAAACTCATAAAATAATTAAGATAGTTGATGTCATGAAAATGTATTTAAGAAAAACCATATAGTAAATGTAACATTTTGTTTGGAAGGATGTGGTAAGGATGTCGACGTCTATATTTTCCTTTAAGCATAAATAATTCTTTACTTGAATCTCTAGAATTATTGCATAATTTAGGATTCCTAGTTTTCTTTAACTATTATGAGGAAAGTCTATTTTTATTCATTTTTTCTTTTAATTTTTGGAGGTACCAATTTATGTCAGGTAATGACAGCTTAGCAACTCCATAGGGTATACCAAGGTTGAGGCTATGTGCATGTGTTTTCTTGTCAATTTATTTCTAAGAATTTATTTAATTTAATTTTATCTATTATTTATTGTGTTTATTTTAATATGGTAGATTGAATGTGCTTGCATTTTATTTTTCAAGTTTTCACACACGTCATAAAAACCAATAAAAAGCTTTGGGCTTTAGCTCATACTGTTTAGGATTAAATGGGAAGATTTATGGAAAAATGTTGGGTGTCACAACCCACTTTTAGATTATTCCCAGATTCATTTTTTCCAACCTAAAAAAAAAAAATGGGACACGACACAGTGTCGTTTTGAACAGCACTGTGCTACTTCTTCTTCCCCTGGACGCGCAGAGGCAAGGGAAGAAGAGTTTTGTTCCCCTGTATTTTCCTGCTCCCTCTCTCTCCCAAGACCTGAAAAACCAACAAGACACACACCCCTTGAACTGCCAAGACAAAATTACAGAGGAGACAAGTCCTGCAGGCGGCTCTGGGGGGGCTGCCCAATGGCCGCTGGCCACCCTACCCCTGTGGTAGTAGCCCTCTCTCTCCTTTTTCACCCTTATAAATAGCAGGGGAAAGAGAGCAAATGGGGGGGAATTTTGAGGAGATATTGGAGGAAAGAAACGAAAAAACCAAAGAGGGGATATTGGAGAGAAAACAGAGAAAGACGGGGGGAGGATGAGAGATTGAAGGAAGAATTGATTGAGATACATAAGGGAGAAAGAGAAGAAAAACAGAGAGCAAAAACATAGAAAAAGAAAAGGAGAATGAAGAAGATTAAATGAAAAAAGAAGGAATAGCCAGAACAAAGAAACAGAAAAGAAAAGAAAAAAGAAGGAAATGAGGGAAAACAGAAGGGATAGAAGAGAGAAACCAAAAAAAAAAGAGAAGCAAAGGAAAACAGGGGAGAACAGAGGAGAGAGAGAGAGAGAGAGAAGAGAAATAGAAGCAAAACATACCAGAAAAAGAGAAGACACAAGGATGATGGGAATGAAACAAGGACGATAGGGGAAAAAGCAATCAAAACAGAAGGAGATAAGGAAAAACAAAGGCTTGAACCTCTACACAAGGAAGAAGAAGAACAGTTACTGCCGTAACAACCACCATCATTTTTTTTGCCATCTCAAACCACCGCCAATAAAAGCGAACACGCTCCTTCACTCCATGTAATCTTCTCTCCTTCTCTAATCCGTCTTACTGGTTTGTTTCATTTGCATGCAGAACGTGAGCAATTCACATTCTGTAGCGAATGAAATATAATTAGTCAGTTACCATGTTATAATTAACTGGTTACTCTGCTCAACATAGTAACCAGCTATCTTCTCGGGCTGGACTTTAGTAGTGTAGTCCACACGACTGGGCCGAGTCCAGCTTGGTAGAAAGAAGGTTTTCTTTTTGGGCCGAGTCCGGCCTCGCTAAAAAAATTCAAAAATCCTTTTAAAAAAATTTTGGTTTTTCCGTATATTTTTTTTAATATTAGTTTGTATTTCTATATTGTAAGGATACAAATCCGGTATTAAAATGCTCAGTTTTCATCGAAACATTGCAAAAATTATGAAACAAAAAAAAATTGTTTTCATGCATACGATCAAGTTTCAAAAAAATCATATCCTATTTTCATACGATAAAATATTAAAAATATGTGTTAGCAAGCATTTTGACTTTAATAACTAGTTTATTAAAGTCATGAGAACCAGGCCAACATTTCAAAAATTTCAAAAAAAATATTTTGTTTTCTTTTAATATTTGAGATTAAGAACTTACATGTAAGACGTACTCTTAATATTAAAATTAATTTCTTTGATTGACATCAGAATGGTTAGGTTTCACCTTATAAGATAAGACCTCCTTACCAAGAAAAACTTTTTTTAAAACCATAGACAGACCAACAATTAGAAAACACGACAAGACCTTAGTTTTTTATCAGACAATTAAACAATGCAGCTTACCATAGGTAGGGCGTATTTGAGGTGCTAATATCTTTTCTTTACACAACCAGTCCCCGTGCCCGATCTTTTAGACCAGTTAGGTTCTTAGTGATCAAAATACTAGGTGGCAACTCTCATTTCTGCTTTTCACTGATAAAATACAAGAATTTCTTATCTCCCCATATTTACCAGATAGATACTTACGAGAGTGGACAATTTCCCCGCAACACCGCACACATGCGACATTGGGGAATTTCTACTTTCCTAGAAAGTTTCGTCATCAGTTGAGCTTATTTTCATGTTCTAATTGGGGTCATTTTAAGTTTTTTGTGCGCACCATCAATTATATAATTTTAAACCTTTAACCAGTTCTAATAGATGTTTGAAATATTAAAATGTTTTTTAGTGATTTCCATAGAAACTTCACAACTGCAAGTTCAAAGATAACTCGAACGATTGAAAAAAAAAAGTTTGTTAAAAAAATTCTAAAGTAAATATCTTTTTTAAAAAAATATTATGATGATAACATATTGAATCGATCAGCGTCAATCCAAGTTAACATATAAAATCTACAACTTAGATTATGAAACCTTGATAACCTCAAAGAAAGCTAAAAAAAAATTATATTGAAGCTCAATTTTCAATCAACTCAATAGTGATGATTGAAATTGAAAAAAAATCAATCAAAAAAAGGATATAAAAACCAAGTCAACCAGGGTTAACCTCCTAAGACTAGATCATGAATTCAGGATAACACAATAGAAAGCAAATCAAAAAACAAACTATAAAGTTGAATTCTCAATCAGTCCACAATTAAAGGATGAAATTGACAAAAAAATGAATTAAAAAAACAAAACCTGATTTAACATGCCAAGCCATTGACTAAAATCATAACATTAGGATAACCTCATAGAAAGCAAACAAAAATAAATTATGAAGCTTAATTTTCAATCAACCTAAAAGGTGAAGGATAAAATTAAAAAAAAAACTCATTTATAAATAGAACCAAAAAAACTCAATTCAACAAAGTTAACCTATAAAACTCGTGACTTGTGTCATGAGATTGAGATAACCTTATAAAAAACAAAACAAAATAAATTATGAAGAATAATCCATAATAAATCCAATGTTAAAGGATGAAATTGAAAAAAAAATATTTTTCTAATGAACAATACTTTATAAGGATGAGAATAACGATTTTCTCTCCTCAATTAGTTCTTGTTAATGTTTTAGATGGAAGAAGAAAAATCATAGTGACCTACTAGATTTGTGTCTTATGCTATGCCATGGGCTGAACCAAATTTTACTTTTTTTTATGTAAAGAAAAGAATATTCATGTATTGCTAACACATTTTAAAACATGAAGAAAAATTTGTGACTCGGATCATAGATTCAAATGAATTAATTAAGGAGGTTTAATTTGATTATATGAGAAAAAACAACCAATGACAGTAGACGATTCAATTTTTAAAAAAAAAGATGACCATGATAACCTGCATAAAAAGAATGCTTGTCAATTTCTAAAAAGATATCTATCAAAGATTTTGATCAGATCTCTATAATCTTACTTGATAAAAAAGTTAAATTAAATGGAATTTAATTTATATATATATATATAAGAATAAAAAAAAGAGACAAATCAACAAAATATTTAAGGGTGAAACTTGAAAAAAATTAAAAAAAAAGGGCCCAATAAAAGACTTGAGTCATCACTAGTTTAAACGTCAAACACAGGTCCCAGGTCATAAAAACACGACAACCCCATATAAAGAAAAATTAAAAAAAAAATATGAAGCTCAATTCCTGACCAACCAAGTGAGTTTGAAAAAACGTCCCGAGCTAATCCGAGTTAGTATGAAAAATTTGCTACCTGGGTTGTAAGATTACGATAACCTCATAGAAAGCAAATAAAATAAAATTATGAAGTCTAATTCCAAAAAATCCCAATGTAAAAGGATAAAATTAAAAAAAAAAACAAGAAATTAGCAACACACAAAAAAAATATCTATAATGGGTAAGCCCAACAAACCCCACGACTGAGATCTTTCAAATAGGATCAACTAATAGAATGCAAAAAGCAAAATATCACGAAGCTCAATTCTCAAACCAACATAATGTTGATGGATGAAACTAAAAAGAATCAATTTAAATAAGGAGACCTAAGTCAACCCGAATTAATCCGCCAAACCTGCAATCCAAGTCATGAGATCAGGATAACTCCAAAGAACACAAATAAGAGAAAAATTATGAAGCTCAATTTCATATCAACTTAACGTTGAAGGGTGAAATTAATAAAAAAAATCAATTTAAAAAAGGAATTTATAAAAAGAACAAAGTCAACTTGAGTTAACCTTTTAAACCAGTAACTCGAGTTATGAGACAGAGATTACCCCATAAAAGGCAAATCATAAAAATCATAAAGTCCAATTCTCAATGAACCCAATGTTGGTTAACTTTGATAAAAAAGGACCCAAAATAAATAAATTGCAATGAAAACAATGAGGATCAAATTTAACATAGGACAACTTGCCAAGTCGCACCGTCAGTCTTCCATCAACACTCACCATCTTATACAAATGTCATTTTCGCTCCAACTCCAACACCACCAAGGATGATGGCATTCCCACATCGTAAGAAATCAAACACGCCGCTGAAACACGACAACTTTCTTCACATACTGGTGAGTGGACCGCACTCGTCGTCCAATGTTCCACTTCATGTTCACTTTTGTCACTCATATTTATTTTAGTTTCAAATTTGATCATTGAAGCCTCAATTATTTTAAATCAATAGAATTTTATTTTAATTATCCAAATTAAGTATCAATCAAGCACCAAATTTTTTTCTTTATATTGCTAGATCCTCAAAACTTGGCAACCAATATAAATCATTAAGTCCAAACTCAAAAAAACTTAATGTCAAAGGATCTAATTAAAAAAAAATAAGTCGAGCAACAAAAAAAATTCCCCTACCTGTTTAACCCAGTCCCTAATGTTAGCAAATTAAAGAGGATAAACATTTATCTAAACTTCAAATTTAGTCTTAAAAGTTCTGATTATTTTAAATTAATAAAATTAAATTTTATTTTATCAAAACAAATATTAACCGATCAACAAAATATTTTCTCTACACCTAAAGATACTCATGCATAGGCAGACAAAACAACTAGTGATGCCCAAACCTGAATTAATACAATATTAAACGATTAAATTAGAAAACAAAAATTAAGAAACTAAAATAAAAAAAATAAAGGATAATCTTCTTTTTTAAAAAAAAAAGAGAGAGAAAGAGAGAACATTGTAGAACTGACATGTTACAATCTATACTGTTTTCTCTCTTTGGTTACACTAATTTCAGGATTAGTTTGTTTTTTTAATTTAATTTAATTAGTAACTTCAGAAAAATTGTAATAAAAATCAAACAATTACATCTAGGAAAAATCACTACCACTATCCAAACAATATTTGTTTTAAGAAAAATTGTCAAAGATATTAATATTTATTAGTAGTTTAATTGGTCAACTAATGATATATTTTTAAATAATCAATGACCCATCGTTTTGTGGTAACAAGATCAAATGCCATGGAGACCTTAAGCCCACTCCAATAATGGACAATGGAGAAATTGGTGGCTTCGCCATGTTCAAAGAACATTTAAAAAAAAAAAAAAAAAAACCTTTTGGTAAAAAAAGTCACAAAATTACGTCTAGGAATAATCAACAACGATTAACCTTATATCCATTTAAAATCATCTGAAACTTCCATTGAAGTAACTACCCCAGGACCATAAACATTTTGTCACCTAACAATCTTTAGTTCTCGACCTACTCTGATATTTTCACCAGATATCTTCAACAAAGCCTTGTGACACGAGGCAGGCCTGTTAACGTAAAGGAAAAGTATCATGCTGGAAACAGTCTTATCAAGAAAATATTGGCATGTGATTGATATTGTCAAGTTTTTTGAATCTATGGAGGAATTCATGAGTGATTTCTACTATCTTGTCAATCGGTTTCATCACTGCACTCAAAGAACGAGCAACTACTACAGACTGGAGCAAGTCTTCGTCGGCTTCATTTAGAGATAACGTCGACCAATTCAATGACTCCAATCTATAAATAACCTAGCATCCATGCAAGATATCTCACCCATCTCCTTAAGAAAAATCAGCGTGGAATCTAATGGAAGGGCTAAAGTTTGTACTAGTTTTTGTCCTCTTGGCTCTGGCTTCTTCATTTGCCTCTGCCTTCGATCCTAGTCCTCTTCAGGACTTCTGTGTAGCAGTGGATGAAACCGATGGTGGTATGCGCTCTTGAAGTATTTCGTTAAGAGTTACATGATAGTATTACACTGAAAATATCATGCATCCTGCATATGTTTTATTATTCCTTTACTTTCCGATATGTTCAATATTCTCTATTAATTGATGACATTTTAAGGGTATCGAATGTCTTTCTCATGCAGTGTTTGTGAATGGCAAATTCTGCAAGGACCCAAAGGATGTTACTGAAAAGGATTTCTTCTCTTCTGGACTCAACATTCCAGGGGACACTTCCGGTCGTCTTGGTTCAAATGTCACTGCTGTCAATATTGAAAAAATTCCAGGACTCAACACTCTTGGCATATCCTTAGCTCGCATTGATTTCGCTCCATATGGCCTGAACCCACCCCACACTCACCCTCGCGCCACTGAGATCATAGTAGTTGTGGAGGGTACGCTCTATGTTGGCTTTGTTACGTCAAACTTGGCTAACGGAGATAATCGCCTAATCACCAAAGCCTTAAAACCTGGAGATGTTTTTGTGTTTCCAATTGGACTCATTCATTTCCAATTCAATATGGGAAAAGCGAAAGCGCTTGCTTTCGCCGGCTTAAGCAGCCAGAACCCTGGTGTGATTACAATTGCGAATGCGGTGTTTGGATCGGATCCACCCATTAATCCTGATGTCCTCGCCAAGGCCTTCCAACTGGACAAGAAGATAGTCGACTATCTTCAGAAAGCATTCTAGTCGGACAAGAACAAGACATGGAGCAGTAGCCCTGCGATTTCTGATTATATTTGACATGTTCTCATCCTTATTTCCTCTGTCGTATCTGTTTTCATAAATAAATAGGTTGCTGAACCTGGATGTTATGCTTATTCCATAATAATATACAAAGCATTATAATATAGCACCTGGTAATAATATAGAATTCATAGTAATATAACACCAAGGAACTGCAGTTATCGCTCTTTCTAACTGGTCCTTTTTGTGGTTGAACATGTTTTCTCCCTTTTTTTTTCTTCTTTTTTTGTTTCCTCTCACATGAACGAGCAATAATTATCACTTCGTGTGATATTTGATAGAGAATTATTTCAGTAATTGCAAAGTTTGACTCTGAGATATAAGAGTGAAGGATTGCTATAATAAGATGGAGATTGACATGGTTAAAGCTAATGTTGTCAAGGATTGAAAGGCTATAATAACAAGATTTTTTAATAGTTTGAATAGAAAAGTAGCTAATATGATTGAATTACACCATTATATTGCGATAGAAAATATGGCTTATATTGCTATCAGGATAGAGAGATAGTTAAAAAGAAAAGATAATACACACTAAAAAGGTAATTTAGATTCTTTTTTATCTTAAAGGTCAAATTATACAAAAGAGGGGGCTACTTTATTAAAGATGAATATAATGGAAAGCAAACCATCTAGGTTGTGACCTAATAGTAAAAGCTTGAGACCAAAAGGTTTGCTCCCTCTGTGGTCTCAGGTTCGAGCCCTGTGGTTACTCATATGATGGCCACTAGAGGTTTACATGGTCGTTAACTTCAGGACCCGTGGGATTAGTTGAGGTACGTACAAGTTGACCCGAACACTCACGTTAAACTAATATATATATATATATATATATATATATATATATATAATGGAAAGCAAAGTCAAACTACATAAAGCTATAAATAAGGATTCAACTAAGACTGTCTAAGGTAAAACCAAAACTCAAACTAATTGTAATCATGATATTAAATATTTCAAGTATTTAGGTAATGGATATCTAGCTTTATAATATCCAAACAATAAAGGCTTTTTGTTTTTAATACGCTCGTCATGATGTCAGGTGCAATATTTGTATTGCATGCATCATAATAAGGTATTTATTCTATACAATGGTGGTAAAGCTTCTTTTTTTATTGCCACCAAGGCTTCTTTCCGAATCATTATTTATTTAGAAATAACAAAAAAGGACTTCTTGAAAGATAAAATTGAAAGAGATATTGCATCGCTGGTATTGTCAAATGAACATTTGTATGATGAAATTTTCAAGTATGAAGGCATTGTTTTTTGTTTTCATTCAAGTAAGCAACAAAAGTTTTATGGTTTTAGTGAGACCTATATTTTTTTAAGCTTAATTCTTTATTGAAAAGCAATGTAATTGGTCATAATTTGAATGGCATGCATATTAGGAAGAATATATTTGATAATATTTTTAACACAATTATACATGTAAAATGAAAAACAAATGACAGTATAAAAACTAACTTGAATTTACATTGTATTGTGACCGTGAGAATATAAAGTTAATTAATGATGAGTTTTATGTTGCAAAGCTCTAGACTATAAAAATAAAAAGTCATAATTATCATATATTTATGCAAAAGTGTACCATTTCCTCCTCCTCCTAGATCTTCCACTTTAGCATTTATTTCCTCCCCCTACACCTCCACTGGTTTAGGATATTTTAAATGCATGGAGGATAGTAATTGGAACTTAATTATGTTATAGCTATCTAATTAGGATCTCTCGTAGTGATTTATGCTAATGCTAATCATATTTGAAGTTAATTATTAATTATGTGATTTGTTAGAATTTTGCAACTTGAGATTTAAATTAATAGGTTTTAAGAATTTTGGATAAAGGCTGATAGTTTTATACATACCCTGTCGGCATTTTAAACACACCGATGGTTTTTCGATGGTAAGTGGGGTGCTAAAAGCTGATTTCAGACGTGAATATTCTATTGAAGATTTCGTAGGTGTTTAAAGCGCCGACAGAATATGCAAGCGGAAAAAAACAATACAGGAAAAACAGACACCCACAAGTGGAATGCCAAACACGCGCCTTGTATTGTTCAAAAGGTTTGTCGTCAGTTCTTTTCAACTAAAGATTTGCCTTCACTATTTTTTTCTTTTAAGAAAAGATTAGTCTTAACTCACTCCCTTCAAGATAATTTCCAAGATTCTGAAAATCTTTTTCATGCCAAAGATCATGGCAATCATTGTCATGGATTCAAATCTTCTCAGAGGTTCCGCAAAACCCTATCTCGAAAAGCTCTGTAAGTGAGAAAAAAAAAAAAAACAAGACGTTCAAAGGTACCCTGATATGATTCAAACATGAACTTGATACGTTCATACATTTCCAGTCATTCAAAAAGAATTCTTGCAAAATATGATCAATTGAATACTTCTGGAACAATGAGCGAGAAGGATTATAACGGTATAACTTGACCAAAACACTAGATATTTTATTTATTATTGAATGGCTGCCTTGAGGTGTCTAGGATGATACAAACACTAAACCGAGTACAAGCTTCACTAATTTCAGAAATACAGGTTTTTCGCAAACAAGAAATTTAAAACACAACCAAACAATTGATAATAATCTCTGGGTTTTCAAATATAGGACATAAATTATCCAGGGACAAAACAACATCGCTAACCATCTCATCATGCAGAAGCCTCACGATGCCATTATACAGCCTGGCCAACTAGCAACTTGCGGATCTGCAATAAGAAGCCAATATATCATTAGGGTAATCAATTACGTGGGCCATTCGATTTGGTCTTTCCAAGGTAGCACTAAGACTTTCTGCAATTTGCAGACAAAGAAGATGATACAACGGGGAAAATAGTTATAAAACTCCCCACTGAATTGTGTTTGCATCCCCTAGCATGTGTGCAAATAAGAATGAGGGAGTTTTAGTTAAGGAATCTCCAAAAATTAAACAGGTACTCGCATAACACTGATAAAGAAAGTTCAGAATTAAAAAAAACAAAAAAAAAGGAACATTATAAGAAGCTAGACAAACTAATGGGATCACTTTGACCCATAAATTACAATAAAATATTACTACTTAAAAGGAATTTCCACCTCTTAATTAGAACTCATACTAGAGGATTAGATAAGGATCCACTAGTTTGTCTAGTATGAGTTCTAATTAAGACGAGGAAGTTCCAAGTCACATGGCACATGCCAACGCTGCAAGTTTCATTTTAAAGACCATTTCTGAGTTCTTTCTGCTGTAAAATATAACCTCCTTGGATTTCAGATCCAAAACAGCCAACCACTAATCAGATCTTCCTTATCCTCCTTGCAGAACTATTGATTGATGGACAAAACAGAAGAAAGAAAAGCCCTCATCTAGACACATCTTTGGTATAACATAACACAAGCTGACAGAACAATATCCCATATGTTTCAACAATAACTAAAATCAATACAAGTTGGGCTGGGAGTTTGGACTAAAATGGCTATTTGAAGTCTAGTTCTAAACTTCAATGTGCAAAAATGAAAACAAGGAGAAATTCTCAATTAGAATGAGTTAGCTCCAATCAGAGAACTAGCATGATTATTCTTTCTCTAAGGATTGGTGAATGTTGCAATGATGTAGAAGATGCAAGAACACCAACAAGATCACCATTAAACAAAGACACTCAATCTTGAGGAAATCAAAACAACAGACTTGCTCAAAATCAAGAAGAAAACTCAGGTTTTTTTATTCAATAATAATACCTTACAGTTGAATGTCTGCATAGGGTGTTTATTTATAGGCACCCAAATAAAATAAGAAAACCAAATGAAAGTAGCAAACACGAGGAAACTACAATCTTCAAAAATCAAACCCTATATTTCTTCTAAAATAAGTAGTCTCAAAAAATCTATAATGTAGGCCCACATCATGTAGGTTACTTCACAACCTTTTTTTCAAATAATTGGGTACCACAATCATGATTGTTCCTTTTCTAGGAAAAAGTTCAATTCTCTCTTGGTCATTCTCTTGATATGATTATCCCAGTAAGGAATTGGAGTGTAGAGGCCAAGAACAAAAACAGTAACATCAATAACAAAAGTTTATGAGCATACCTCGGGAAGTTTTTTACGGAATGCAACATCCAAACGTGCATCAAGGGAATTTTCAAACACAATCTTCCCATCTCGAGACGCCAACACCACACCTCCAGAGCTTAACAATAAAAAATACCAAAATCAACTTGTTTCGCCATCTCTTTTATTTAAATAATAAAGAACACCTATTTTAAGATAAGCCATTTTGAAACCTTATACTAAATAGCTATTATGCAATTTGGAATCCTCAAACATCTGATACAAATACCATATCAATTATCCAACTAAATAATTTTAGAAATCAATAGCAGTTATACTTTTACCATGGCAGCCACAATTAAGAACAAAGACAACACACTTGTTAATTTCCCAGAAGTCCCACATAAACAACTACTGATGAATGAACATGTAAATGCACTCGGGATATTTTATTGGATTTTTCATGAATAATTTACCAGGAAAGACCATGAGCATTATGATGGCTAGGAGCAGGTGGGAGATAGATATTATGGTCCACAATGATTTCTGGGGGGAAAACATTTGCTTTCTCAGCATATTCCTCCTTTGCTGAATGCAGGACAGACTCCACCAAATTATGGTCATCTTTCCGGCAACGTAGCAAGACAGCAGGCTCCTTCAATCTGAGCAAACTCTGCAGACAATTGAAGAAAAAAAAATCCAGATTATGAGAAAAATACATTATTCAAATATATAACACCACATTCCTATTACATAATAAATCAAAATGACCATTTCTGAGCATTCCTAATAAAAACAATTTTTCATTTCAACATCTAAATTTTTACGAACAACCAATCATCCTCTAATATATATCAGTAAGGTACAAACTTTCATCACATAAGTCCCTAAAAGCTCAAGCCATCATCGGGGTGTTTGTAGATTAAAATTCACTTCACTTTATCATTAAAATCAATTTTCTCAGTAGGAAAGATTATGTGCATGTATCTAACCACTAACATGCAGACATTATGCCATGTATCAAAAGTTTACATTGATACAAAGGCAAACAAGAGAAAAAAACCCATCACCTGAAGCTTCATAAACTATACATGGCACAACAATTCTACAATTTTCATCAATTTTACGGAAACTGATGAGTATGAAAATACATATAATAAAGGGACCAGTAAATAGGCAAGCTGGTTATTTAATAATGACCTGAACAATAAGGTCTTTGAGAAGATTCTTGTAGTGATGCTGATTTTGGCTGACATTCAAAAGCTCCTTTCCTGCTCCATCTTTCATGGAATTAACCATATCATCTTGAGCTTGAAGCACTTTGATCCGAGAGGCATTAAGCTGCATTGAATACTCACTACACAAAATAACCAACACAACAAAATGTCACTTCATATGACTTCTGATGAGAAAAGAATAAAATAATCCATTCTCTACCAAAACAAATTGATGGAAATTATTTTGAGTCCAATCCTGATCTCCATTCAATAATACCAAACTAGTAATATATCCTACACAGTTTCAAACCGAGCCAAACTTTTATAATATCGATTAATAAAAAGAAATGATTAAAAAACAAGATAAAATCAATATCAACACTAACAAAGTTTATGATCAGCATCACTTCAGTTCACTGTGCACAATATAATAACTACAAGCAACCAAATTTAACAGCATAAATTGCAATATCAAGATCTAGAACAAACCCATCACTTAAAACTGAAATATAAACTAAATCAACACAACACCACCAATCAATGAACAGCATAATTAAGAAACACAAATCACAAAATGTTAATCCGAAAACAATAAAAGGATGGAGAGAATTACATCTTTTTGCGAACTTGAACTTGCTTCTCTTTACGCTCATACTCTTGCCTGATCTTCTTCTTCTCTGCCTCAACCAGTTGCAGCTTCTCTATATTGAATTCCTTCAAAAACACAATTTTATCAATCAGATCAAAACTAAGCGAAGAGAAAAAAAACCCACTAAGCGATTCAGCAAAAAAGAAACAATGAAGAAGAAGAAAGAAGTACTTCTTCAGCAGAAACTAGGATCTCGTTGGCCTTTTCTTCCGCTTCTTGGCGGATGAATCTGACCATCTGCTGGATCTGCTTGGAGACATCTGCGTCGTTCATTTTGGATGATTGTGGAATCAATCACAGAAGGGAAGATCCAGATGGGAAGGGAAGTTCGGAGAGATTTGGACCTTTTAATTTTAATTTTATGATTTCAGTAATTCTGTGTGTATATTTAATACAGGACATAGAAGAGGCTGGTTTTTTTGACATTTTCACAAGGCTTTTTTTTATTATTCCTCTTTCAATTTATTTATTTTTCACTTTTTTATTTATCCTTTCATATATATATATATATATATATATATATATATATATATATATATAGGTTACACAGATGGCCATGCTTCGCTACGGGACTGCCCGTATTTTCTGCAATGTGAAAAAAAATGTCATTCAAACGCTGCGCTGTCAATGCATTTAAAAACAAAAAAACAAAAATCATGATTTGATATTATAAAAAAAATAAATAATAAATAATGAATGTCAATATCAGCTAATCCATATGAGACCTTCAAAATTTATGAATGTAATTATGATAATAAGATAATCCAATAAAAATTTAAAAATATTATTAAATTTAATGTTTATTTAGTATTATAGTAATAGTTATTTAAAAAAAATATTTAAAAATACACTGGAGTTTCTGCAAATCTTATGAATAATATATCATCAACATAGAGTAGAGAAGCATTAGAAAACCATATTCAAAATGAAAAACAAACAGATATGGATAAACTAAGCTACGAATAAACTCATATTTAAAATAAAATATGTTAAAACAATTAAATCATACATGTGGAGCTTGCTTGAACCCATAGAGAATCTTACGAGGTTTTCATACATATGTTGGATGTTCTGGATTAGTCACCCCCAGTGGTTCTTTCCTATATATGTCTTAAGTGATGTTACTATGCAGGAATGCAGGTTATTCTTGAACTAGTGTTGTAGTGATGATCATTTGTATGGTTCCTAGTTTGACAATCGGAGAAAAGGCTTCAGTTAAATCAATCTCATCAATATGATGATATTCTTTTGCAACAACACGAGCTTTTAGTCTGTTTAAAGATCCATCATGTTTCAGTTTTGTCTTGAACACCTATTAATTTGGAACCGATTATATGTACATATGGGGTACGGGAAATAAGAGTCCATGTATGATTTAACTGTAGAACAGTTCCATTGCAGCTTTCCATCCGGGATGAGCTAGAGTTGACTGGACATTTTGTGGCTCAAGAGGTACATTGTGAGTGGATATGGAGGTCAGGGCATTTTTGGATTTGGTTTACAATTCCAAATTGGGGTCATGTAGCCATAGGATGAGAACCTTGACCTTGAGAAGGTTGTCCAACTCTTGATGCAGGTTCTGTTTGAGAAGCTTGAGGTTCTGCTTATGCAACTTTTGAAAGTGTAGCTGATTGAGACAGAGTAACCATAGAGTGAGAATCTTGTCCTTTCGAATGTTATCCAACTTCTGCAGCTGATTCAGGTTCTGTCTAAGAGTTTCCAGTTGCTGCAGCAGACTCAAAATGTTCTTCAAGATGGTCTCCTAAATTTCTAGTTGCTGCAGCAGAGTGTTCCTTTAAATTTCCAGTTGCTGCAATAGATTCAAAGTGTCCTTGCGGCAAATTTCCAGAAAACTCAAAGTTTTCCTGTGAGTGTGCTCCTTCTTCTTGTCAGTGTGCTTCTTCTTCAACTGACTGCTCTCCCTCAACCTGTGGAACTAAAGGTAGGGCTTCAGGTAGTAGATTGTGGCGCGACTCCTGTGACAGTGTTGCATCAGAAGCTTGTAGAGCTAGTGTAGGAATGGTGAACGTAGGCAGGGGACTGAGACTCCGTTTGGTTAAGTGGTTGCGTCCACGTTTAGCTGCGTCAATAAGTTGCAATGTGTTTAGTTAACAGAGACCACAGTTTTTTATACATGGATCCCACATAAATATGCGTTTGAAACATTGGTATAGCAAAAGTAAGTCGACTTGCTTTTCGCCATGGCTGCTGTTCAGAAAACGTTGCTTACAATTAATGTTCATTATCCAAAAAATAATTAGCCCAATCTGTCCTCCTCCTCTACTGTGGCTTCCATTGTCCGTCCTCCTCCACTGCTTCGCCTTCTCCATTGTGCTTCCATCGTCTATCCTCCTCCACAGCTTCGACCTCCACTGTGCTTCTCTCGTCTCATGGATTTGTCCTCCTTCACGCAGCTTCCCTCTCTAAACCTCATACAGAACCATCTCCTTTCTGCTGCATTTTCCTCTCTGCAATCTTCCCCTGCTTTCTCCACTCTGCTTCCCTTTGGCATGCCAAGCTCAATTGAGCAAGGTAAGAAAAAAACCAGCAATGTCAGCAGTGGAAACTTCAATCTGGACCAGCCAGAGAATGGAGCATACAAGAAAGCTAAAGGCACAAGCTCCTTTAACTCAAGTAAGAAAGAAAGGAACGACGCCCAGACATGTTTGATGATACTCCCAGACACCACCGAGGAGCTTGAAGTGGACCCAGAAATAGAGCCAGAGAAGGAGCCCGAGTTGTACTCAGAACATCACTATTCACTGAACAGTTTTTTTTTTTTTTGAAAAAACCAGTGCAGTTAATTGATTTTATTCGCACTATGAACGTGAACAAAAATTATTTTTTGTTTTTTTAAAACTAGTTTAAGGTGAATTAAATTTATTCGTACTGTAATCTTAATTTTATTCTTGATAATATTTTACCTAATTTTATAGTTCTTGTCGGATGAATTTTGTACGTAATAGAATTGTAGATAGTTTTTTGTTAAAGTAATTTTTTTTTATATAAAGTGTGATTTATTTCATGATGTAATAGCAATAGTTAAATTCACAATATTTAAATTAAAAACCATCAATATTAATATATATTTTTTAAAATTATTTTATAACCTTAATTTCAAAAGCATTCTTAACCAAACACATTAAACTACTTTTTCTTCAATCTCAATTTCAACCACAGTTTTAACCAAACATCTATTTTTTCAAACCAATCTCAACTAAAAATACTTTTTATAAAACAACTTTTTTCAAACCACAACCACAACAGCTACCGTAATACCAAACACACTCTAAGACATGGAGGCACTGGCGCTGTCACAGTGTTGCCTGCAACAGAATTGAAATCACTGTAGGGAATCCAAGTTTCAAAAATAAACAATGTGTGTGATGAAGGTTGAGCAGCAGTTGATGTGGGAGATGTCTTGTATGGAAAAACGGATTCATCAAAAACATGTCGTGAGGCCATAATTTTTTTGCTTACAGGATGATAGCATTTGTATCCTTTACACAGAAAAATAGAGGGACATTAGTGTGAAGCATCATGGTCATTCCTGGCTCTCGTATAGTCCTATGACGCCTTTCAACCATGCATATTTGTTTATGAGTATACAGACAAGAAACTTGATGAATAATACTTGATGCATGGAAATGAGATGCAAGCTTTGAGTTGACAACTTCTCCCATGTTAAAGTGGAAAGTTTTTATCTTTTTGTTGAATTCCCGCTAACTTACTGTTCATATGCAGAATATTCATTTACAAAATTTGATTTACAAGGTAAGGGAATAATCCATGGATATTTAGAAATATCATCTACCAAGCATGATATCTAAATTTTTCAATTAATAAAATAGGAGCAATCCCTATAAATCATAATGAATCTTGTCACAGACACTCATGCTTGAATTTGATGAACATGAAAAAGGTGATCTATTGACTATTATTTAAAAAAAAATCACTGAAAAAGAAAGTGGTGAGTGAAAACTATCGGGTGGCCAAATTTCAACCACTATTAACTATGATCTTGATATATGTTGATACAACTTTAAGAAAAGAACTCAATATATGTTGTTTTTATCTCTAATAATGTCCGAAACAATAGGTAAGGGAACAACAATTTTTTTATTTAATTTAATTTTGAGTTTTTAATCCAATTAAAATATATTTTGTGATTAGAAACAGGTTTTAAAGGTCCTTATGATATATATTTTTTTATATTTTCAGGTTAAATAAAGGTTGAAATTTTTTATTTTTAGATCCAAAAAAACTTGGACTCTGATTTTCTAAAATTGAAACAAATGTGAGGACTTGAGTAAACAGACAAGACAAGCTGGATGGCATATGTTGTACACACGCTAACATGTGGAAGCTGGTAGCAGCACTCTAAGATGCATGCAGTTGATTTTGGTGGCCAAACGTCGCCATCCATGGCTAAGTTGGATGCGTCTCGACAAGCTCTTCATGATGAGGTGACGCTATGCGTGTATCGTTTAGAAGTGTGTGGCAGCTCGTTTTACTTCTTTTTTTTCCTTCTCCTACCTCGTTTCTCTTTGGTGTCTTGCCATTTTATTTTTATTTTAAATTTGATTTTTATTTTTTTAATTGTTATTTTCTGCTTTTGAACCATTTTTTTATTCATGTTGTTTTTTAATTTCATCCATCAGCATTTACTTTCATTTAGTTTTTATATCAAATTTGTTCTTCATTCTTTTTATTTTTTGGATCCTTTTTTTAATCGAGTTTTTTATTCAATTTCATCCCTTATGGTTGATTAGAAAATTAGCTTTGTGGTTTTTTTGGATTTATTTTTTATAAAGTAATTCTAGTCTCATGACTCGAGTCTTGGGATTCGTGTTGTTCTACCAAAAAATAAAATGTTTTTTCAATTTTGATCATCATTGTTTTGATTTTTATTTTTTTTATCCTTTTTTCAATTAATTTTGTATTCAATTTCATTTCTTGGAATTTGGTTTCATTTATTTTTTATATCAAACTTCATCCTCATTCTTTTGATATCTTTTAATTTTGTTTTGGATCCTTTTCTTAATTGAATGTTTTTTTTTTCAATTTCATCACTTAGCATTTTGTTTTATTTATGAAAAAAAAAATTAATCCTCATTCTTTTTATTACTATTTTTTTGTTTTGAATCCTTTTTTATTGATTTTTTTTTAATTTAATCCCTCCGTATTTGGTTGATTGAAAATTTAGCTTTATGATTTTATTGGGTTTGCCTTCTATAAGACAATCATGTCCTCATTGACAAGAAAACACAAGAGAATTTCTGAAATGTTTTCAGTGTCTTTCACTAAGAGAGTTACAATACACACACACACATCAAGAATGATCAAATCTCTTAATTCTAGGGTTTAATAAACATAATCAGATCCCTTAATCCTAGGCTTATTATAGGAAGGATTATGGTAAGAATATATAGAACAATAATGAAAATCTTATAGAGATAATCAAGGGATATACAACTATGAAAGACACTAAATAAGGAAAGAATAATATATTGACACTCATGAACCCGGTCATGGTTTTGGAATATTAGATCGAGTTTACTTCAGTATTTTTTTAGGTCTTTTTTTAAATTATTTTTTTATAATTTTCTATTTCAACATTAGATTGGTTAAAGATTGAGTTTTGTGATTGTTTTAACTTTTTTTTTCTATGAGGTTATTTCAGATTACATGCTTGACGTGTTAACTTAATATAACTTAATTATTTTTTTTCGTTACTTTTTTTCAATTGATTTTTTTTTTATTTTGCTCTTCAATATTAGATTAGTTTGAGAATTGAATTTCGTGATTTTATTCAATTTGGCTTTTTAAAATATTATCTCAGTCTCACAATTAGATCATGAATTTGGTAGGTTGACTCGAGTGTAGTCAGGTCGTGTTTTTTTATTTCTTTTTTAAAAAAATTTTATTTTATCCTTCAATATTTAATTTGTTAAGAATTAAGCTTTGGTTTTTTAAAAAAAAATTTTACTTTCTAAGAAGTTATCACATTATCATTTTTTTTTCTTTGTTATCAAACAAGATCACGAAGATCTTTTAAGAATACTAATAGGATATTTTTTTTATATAATATTGGCAATCATTTATTTTTTGCATTTAATGATTGTCAAAAAAAAAATTATTTTGCTTGGTTTATTTACTATAGTTGTCTTTTTTATCTTATTATTTATTTATTTGAGTTTATTGAACCCAATCAAATCAATAATCGAGTATTATATTTTTCTTATTTCTTTAAAAACACTAATGTTGCCAAGAATTATTTTTTAATGTTAGGAACTAGGGCCACAACTCTAATTCTTATACTAAATTTTGTAAATCAGGCATCATCTTGACTAAGAAAAAAGACTTGATATTATAAAATTATTTAAGATTATTTATTGCTTTCTAAAAATAATTTAATCTTGTTTTATCATTGTTCTTTTATTTATACACCATATAAAATCTTCAATAACATAAAATATTTTAAAAAAGAATCTCTAACGATATAAAAAAAAATACTTTAAAACTAGTTATTAAAGATCAATATAACTATTTTAAGAAACAAAATCAGTAAACTAAAATACAAACTGCTATAATTACATCAAATGCGTAGAATTATTAAACTGAAATATGAGATGTCATGTCTCCACAATCAAGGACTGAAATATGAGATAAATGAAGTTTGGGATTGAAATGTAAAATATTAAAACTTCAAAGGCTAAATAACAACAACTAAAACTTTAGAGACAAAACTGAAGTTTTCCGCACCTTTTGAACTTTTAGCTATATTGTTTTCTATTTGTCCTTCATTTAATTTTATTTTTAATTATAATCTAAAATTCTCTCTTGCAAAATCAATCTTTAATTTAAAAGAAAGAAATTGTAAAAAGATCAAGTTCAATGAATAAAAAAAAAGAGGGGGGGGGGGGGGGTCGTTCATGTGCACAATGCAGTTGAAAACCAAGAAAAAAAAATTAAAGCCAAAAAGAAACCTCTATTCACATGAACATGGGAAAAAAAGAAGTTAAAAAAATGCACCAACGGAGGGGAAAAAATCAAAATAATTGCACTAACTGAGGAAAAAAAAACAAAACAAAATTGCACAATTCAATGAACAATAAAATCACCCCACAGCCGAGAAAAAAACAACGAAAAACAATTGCATGAACCTGAGAAAAAGAAAATAAACCAAAAAAAAAGATGAATTGTACATGTAAACAGTGCAAAGATTAAAAAAAATACATGAACCAAGAAAAAAAAAAATTGCACTATTCACATTAATAGTGTAGCAAACAGTAGTCACCCCAACTTTTTAGTTTTGTTACTAAGAGCGTGTTTGGCAGTGTGATTGCAGGTGCTTTTCAAATAACTTTTCGTGCCAAAATGCATGTCAATGATGTTTTTTCATTTTTTAAAAATCATTTTTAACATCAGCACATCAAAACGATCCAAAACGTACAAACCATATTAAATTTTAGCAAAAAAAAAAAATTTCAAATTTTTTGGGAACGCAGCCGCAGCCGCGTTTCCAAACGATGCCTAAATCCGATTTATTCATTTCAAATAATTCAATAAATGTTATATTGAAAAAATACAACAAAATATTTGAATAATCATATACAAACATGTATAAACTAGTTATAATAAACATCATATGTTAATTTCATTTTTCAAAGAAAATTTAAAAATACATATATAAAAAAGTTTAGCTTGTTATTTCAAGATTTTTTATTTCAATCGCTCGCGCTCCGTCACAAATAGAATTCTAAGTTAATTTTTTAAATAATAAAATATTATATTAATGCTGTGAATGCATATCAAAATATTATGATTTTAAAAAAAAAAAATGTAAGCATGTTTATCTTGCAAGTAAGATTTCAAGTCAATTTTTAATTTTTAATGTGAAAAAAAATATATGTCATGTATATGATTTCAGGTATCATGTTTTTTCAATTGAAAAACAAAAAGAAATAGTTTATTATTTAACTCCTAAAAAAATATCATGTTTAGAGAAAAAAAACTATTTCCATTAAACCTTTTTTTAAGAAAAAACCTCATCAACACAAAAGTTGTCCACTTTTATTACTTGAAGGTCACGAGGTCACCGACCAATAACTTCAGCATTTCCGGCCAGTTTCTCTCTTAAACCCAAAAACCAATAAAATACACAAAATAAACTTTTAAACCTAAATAAAAGCTTCAAAATTGACCGCATATAATGCCACTTTAAATTTTCTTTCTTTCTACACTAACTTCAAACTTCATCTCATAAATTTAAATCACAAAAGTATAAAAAAAAAACAAAAAAATCAGAAACAGAAGCAACTCCACTATTCACAGCGGCGGAAGACACCCCTAATCTTTTAGTGTTTTAGTTAATTAATAACCGTCATTAAGCCTTTTCCTCCTACATAAACGGCCGGATTGAATACGGACATTGTATCCTATCAAAGCACATCAAACGGTTTACACAAACTTGGCTGAAGTAACAGTTAAAAAAATCAGAATGTGATCACAAGCACCAATTTTATCATTTCATTTCTAGCCCAAAGTTGTTGAAAAGAGAGAGAGCGAGGGGGAGAGAGGAACTGAATTCATCCACGGATATGGGAAACACATCACAATTTCATCTGAATAATTGACCAATTTTTTTCCTAAATATTCTGTACCTCCTTTTTCTTTGCTCTTATCTACAATCCCGTCCGACGAATCTTATGGGAAATCAAAATCATTTTCAGCAACCTTAAAGTGGTGGGGTTGCTGGCCTGAGCAATGAATACTCCACATTTTGAAATATGCCCTATCCAGGTTTCTAACCTGCATTTGCAAAAACAAGAGAGATTGAACCTTTGTCCCTCGGACATGCAAAACACATTGTAATTGCAAAAAAGAAAGCTTCAGTTTAAGATTACCCAGCGTCTTGTGTCAAACAGAGGGCAAGTCATACGGGCTGCCTTCAGTCTATTTGTTAGAGACTGAAGCTTTGGCCGGTTTAATGCAAGAGACACGGCCCTCTCTTCATATTCTTTCATACTGCAGACAAGGGCAAAACAGCAAGAAGATAAAACTCACAAGCAACATGTATATGGTATAAGAACATGCAAAGCCAATTCAAGATACTGCATACACTACCTGCTTACAATCATCTCGTCCCCAAGTCCAGTGGCAAGACAGAGTGATCCAGCAACTCTAGTAGCCATTTTCTCAAGGGGCATGGTCACCATTGGCAAACCTGCCCACAGAATATCTGTCCCTGTGGTATGGGCATTGCATAATGGCCTAAAATAAAAACCCAACTATCAATATCCAAGAAGCCCCCAGGCAACAAATTGACAACATTCAGTAGTGAATGAATGAAAGTGAGATGAAGAACAATTACGTGTCAAGAAATAAATCTGCCAAAGCACTTCGTCTGATATGTTCTTGTTTCATGGCAACATCTGTGAAAATAATTTGGTCTGGCTGCACCCCTTGGGCAACAGCATCTGAACAAAGTCCAGCAATCGTTAACATAATGCCACAAGCTAAAACCTATGTGAGCTTGTGTTCCTTATGAGAGGTAATAAAGATTTTCACTTACATGCACGGAGTCTCATTTCCCCTGCAGCAGGGAACCTAAGGAGCCAAAGTGCACTGTTGGGTACACGTTTAAGAATGTTGCACCTACAACATTCATTAAATATAAACATGAATTTTAAGAAGCCATATGCTACAATCTTTCACATTAATAAAAATGAATCTAATGGAAGGGATGTCCTTTAATGTTGGATTACCAAGTTTTAAAGATTTCAGGATCCATTTTGTACAGCTGATTGAAGCATGCAAATATAAATTTATCTTCAGGGAGGCCATAATCAGATCGCTTGTGCTGGCACGTTGGATCCAAAACATCCAAATTTTTCTGAAAGCAATAGTAGTGGTTTTAAATATACATTTTCAATAACAAAGCAAGCATAATAAATAGTCTGCGACTAACCTGTTTATAATCATTCACAAAGTAGCAATGCGGCAGGTGAACCAGCTTTTCAGAATAAATATGTGAGAAACAGGTGGGTGAAACAAACTGAAAGGAAAGAGCAGGTGCATCAGAATCCAGACAACAAAGACAAAACAAGAACCCAGCAAACAGCAAAATCCGTTCCCTTCCAACCTCATCAGTGACCAAATAATCAATGTATGTTGCTCCTGTGGTCCCAGGGAATCCCATGTATGAAACCTGTATGGGTGCAGGCTGCATTGCAAATATTTCATTTCTTGCCCCCTGGATAAATATACACAGAGCAAGTTAAAAGATGGAATTCCGTTAATGATTTGCAAATTTCGAATGGGTAAAGCCATTAGTAACCGTACATGCAGACTACAGGTACAAAGTCATTTACCAAAACCAAGCATGTTCATAGATGTATCCACTTAATGTGAATACATCTATAATGAATAAAAGCATATGATATTATGCCATACAGCCTATAAAAATAACAGACTTTAAATCTAATGATGATTACCATTCTACAAAACCTCAGAAAGGTGGAGGTGTAGAACCACCGACAGAGCACAAATCAAGATTGCCAACTCTTTAAGAAAAAACTCAATTTATTAGATGTAAAGTCACAACACTAACAGAATGCCTAGGTAAGGTGCATATAAATATAGGCAGCAAACCAAAAAAATTAGGAAAATCCATTTGATGGTTCTATTCATTAAGGAAACTAAAGCCCTATTTTAACACTAATTTATTAATGCTAATATTCTGAAAAAATACTAAAAATCTAGAATAAATATCCAACACAAAAAAAATCCTAAATAATCAAAGATTAATTCTGATTGTTGTCTTTCTCCATTGACCCATCAGGTGGTGAATTGTTTTAGGAAAAAATTGAACTAAGCATACCTTGGTATACCCATTAAGGTTGATCAGGATTTGTATCTTGTCCTCATTAATTAGTTTAGCAATCATATCAGATGTCATGGCAGATACATCTATAAAATGCTCAGCTTCAAACTGGGTCCGCTGCCTCCACTCGGTACCATCATTTGGACTCAAGGCATAGCAGAACACCTGCACATCTCGTTAGCCTTAACATGCATATGTAGTGGGAAAAGCAGGGGGGGGGGATCAAAATTTACATACCTCAACATTTTCTCTGTTGTGCATGCCAAATACAGATCCCATAAGGTGTGACAAGGGATGGTTCCCAAAGTCACTGCTCACATATCCAATCCTAAGTCTCCCGCTTCCACGCTCATGCTTAACAGGAAGAGGGGCAGGATGCTTGAAGGGAGGAAGGGCAAAACGAGATGCAATTATGGAGCAATGAGCCGCGTATTTACGACTGTGATATGGAGGGATAACATTATGAACAAAAGCTTAGATCATAGATATCAAGTACAGCTCAGTCCAAGACAATAATAACACCTGATTTCAAGTGCAAGCACTGGATCGATAGGATATGCAATAGCATGAAAAGGCTGCACACTAGGAAGAACTGCCATCTGAAATTAACAAGGCAATTAGAAAAGTTTGTAACTCCTGTGACAATACCCAGGTGATAAACAAAATGAAGCTTACAAATAACAGACATAATAATTTCTTACCGAAATCTGTCTCCTAATAATCCCTTCAACTTCATTGAACATTTTATCACGATCCTCCCAGCAGCAGACACACTAGAAAATGAAAAATGAGCAATAAGAAAGCATCAGCACACACAATGAAAGTTTCACACAGTAAACAGAATGCATCAAAATCCAACTGATTAGCAGAAATAAGCTGAAATGGAAAAAATTGAGAACAAAATGAACATATACACGAGAAGATGCAGCATATTTGATGGTCAACTCATCAGAATTGACACCAGAAATTGAGAGAGAATGTACTTCATAATAGATAAATCACATCATTTATGCATATGGAATCAAGCAGCATTTATCAGGACAAGTGAAATGATAAAAGGAAAGGAGCAGCTCAGTTTGACAAGTCAGCTTTTACACTATAAACCTAACACAACAAATATATGCAAATCCAGGTTAAACCCACTACAAGAACAGCGCTGTGTGAGCATCACTTAAACAATACCTGCAAAGTATGTAGTAGGTTGCATGTTGCTTCTGGAAAGTCTGTTCGCAGAAGCAGTGCCTTCCTATAGCTCTTTATAGCAGCCTCCACATGTCCACTGCATGCAATGAAAACAAATTCATCAGCAGAAAGCTAGTTGTCATAGCCAACATGAGTATTTTCAATACTATAACATGTGAAGCATTCCAATCCAATAGTTGATTTATAGACAAATAAGTTTTCTCCCCTCAAGTGGAATTGAAGAAACATTTGGGGGGGCATCTCAACAGCACCCATAATTGCAGCAAACCAAATATACCATAACTTAGCAGCTTCCTGAATCAGAAGCTAAATACACCACTTTTGAGATCGTACGAATAGCTAGCAGATCAAACAGGATGACATTCCCATTGCAGAAAGCAAAGGTAGGGTAAGCAACCAAGCCTCACTCAATCAAATGATACCTTTTCTCTCCACCCATCAAGCATCACTAATAAGAGCTATTCCAATTAAATTGGTTCTCAAACTAGAAACTAGAAAGCACCTGTCTTTATAAGCTGAAGCCAAATTTGCATGGGCTTCTGCCATGTTTGGCCGGATAGTGATAGCATTAATGTAGTCTTGAATTGCCTCACTTACTCTACCAATCTCCTTGTAAGTGTTGCCCCTATTTACAAGTCCATCAGCTGCCAAAGGTTCAATTCGAAGAACCTCATTATAGCATGATATAGCATCTGAGTAGTTTCCCTGCCAAGTTAAAAAAGGAATGTAGTAGGAACATCCAAGGAACAATGAAAATCCACTATCATCAAGACAGAGTACTAAGAGAGAAGCACAACTATAGTGCAGATGCCCTTTCTGTTCAATTGCAAATGGAACGTTGATCATAGAAATGCTCACTGAAAGCAGTCCAGCTGCCATTACCTGTTGTTTATAGATTACAGCAAGATTACTGAAAGGAGCAGACAGCCCTGTTGTGACAGCCAGAGTAGCCTTGTAACATGAAGCAGCAGCAGCAGACATGTTCCTGCATGAACAAAGAACTCTCATATAAACCCCAGCTACTTCATATCCTATATCTATTTGACATCATAAAATCATTTATTAAAATATCAAAGATTCAATTTCATATACCATTCCATATATATATTCCCAAGATTGGTAAGTGCTTGCGGGTGGTTTGGTTGTAGTGAAAGGCATTGCTAAAGCCAACAAGAAATAAAAGTTAGAAATTACAAAACAAGCAAACTGCAGTGGTAAAAAAACCAAAATGTCAACCTACATTATAGCATTGGATTGCTTCATCCACTCGACCAACATCTTTCAATGCATTTCCCTTCCAGTTGGAAAATAAATCCGAAATTCTGATTAGTAAATATCAAATAAAATGAACATGATGATTTAAAATTGAAAGTACACAGAAAATGCAAGGCTGTTAACATAAAGCGAGATCAACCAAGTTATTGTAAGCCTCTAAAAATCTCTGATCACAAGCAATGGCTTGCTTATAATGAAGAATTGCCAAATCCAGTTGGCCACGCTCATAATATGTACTAGCCAAATTTCCTGCAGTGTATTAAAAACAAACCAATCAGTCACATAATTTTGAGGATAATTTTGAGGGGAAAAAAGTTCTGCAACCATTAAAACAGAAAAACATGAAAGTGGATGAGAAGTATCCCGTCACCCCCAACACTAAATTTGCCAATGTAGGGGGAAATTAAGCAAACAGCCAATAGATCAATAATAGTTTCTTCTGACAGAGACAAAATTTTCGATATAGTCATCAAATAAATAATAAATAAACCAACAGAAAAACCAGGAATGAGGATGAAAGAAGCAACAAACAGACTTGCTAGGGTTGGGAAGGGGAAGGTCTGGATCTAAGCACAATATTTGCTATAAACAGGTTCTTCTAGCAACCATTATTTACATTTTCATAGAAGAATAGTAGTAATGATCATTTAATAATAAGAAGAAAGGAAAATCAGTAAAAGATAGCTTTCAGAAAGACAATACAGATGAACACTCCAAAAACGACATGCCAATAATACAAGTTAAGCCATACAAAGAGTCACTAGGAGCATTTAGTGTTGAGAATAATTTCAAAAGTCCAGAACTACTATGGCTGCAAGGCAAAACAAACTCACCAAAAGCCATTGCATAGTTCGGTCGTGCCTGAACTGCTTGCTGATAGCACACTATAGCCTCTTGTGGCATTCCCAAGGCCTGGAAAGGGCAAATAAAACACCTTAGTTTCCTCCATATGCCAATGTCAGACCAGGCAGAGGCAATTTCTCAACTTTAAGGGCACAAGACATGACAGCTTACCTTATAAACATTTCCAAGATTTAGGTAGGCATCAGGAAATTTAGGTTTAAGTTTTACAGCTTCCTGCAATTTTTGTAGTACAAAATGTAATCAGCAAGCATTTAAACACTTAAGGAAGAAACAGGACCAAGAAAATTTACAAACAGAGACTATTCAGCAACTTCAATATAATATATGGTGACGAAGTAAATGCAAATTGGTACTGGGAGGCATTCACAGCTCACAGCAGGCAGTCAAAATCAAACTCCAAACAGAAAGAATTGATTGTAACTAATTGCTAAAGCAATCAAAAGAAAATCTTTTGGCAATGTTTAGACATGATGACTATACACAGAATTTGATTCAATATTCCCACAATAAAGAAAAGTTGAGACAGTGGCAGCAGTTGACGCAGATTGTCAAAGCAAAGGGGACCACAATTGAAACTCGACCTGGAATAAAAGGCAGAAAAATTGAAGCTATCAGCTGTACCTTATAATATTGAAGAGCTCTGTTACGATCACCAGACTCCATAAAGAGACCAGCAAGATTTGACCACGCAATAGCAAAAGTTGGTTGTATCCGTAGAGCCTCAAGGTAGCAACTGTATGCCTGCACAAAATGTTAGATTCTGACAATTTCGTGTCTTCACATGGAAGTTACAACTAGATCAACCATCATCTGAGCCCTGTCCTGTTGGTAACAACTTGATATCTGTATCGAACCGTGAATTAAGACACAGTTCCACACAGGAATTATAATGATTAGTAACTTTTCCGGAAAGGAGAGAGATGCACAATACACACATATACATGGAAACAATGACTTCCTCCTACGAGTGAAGAGGAGAAGTTGAGCCAGGTGAATCCAATAGAGCTTTTGCTCATTCACTCAAACTGGATTACCAAGTTGCCAATGAACTGATCAGGATGCAAACTGATCCACTGGTATCCTAATCCTAGCTATGGGCATGGCAACCAACGAGGGTATCAACAATCTTAAGTAACCCAAATACAATAGCCCAAAAAATATTATGTCTGGGCTAATCACTAAGAGCAATAAGGACTAAGAAACTAAATAGCAGTGCAGTATTCATTCATTGACACTTACTTCTTGCACCAATCCTTGTGCCTTCATTAAATTCCCAAGATTGCTATGAGCATCAACCTACAAGACAATTGATGAAAATAAGCAAGTAATGAACTCTCACAAAAATCCTAATACCATCTGCGCATGGTTGCTAGCATAGAGCAATAAAGAATGCACAAGTAATAAATTTTCTTTTCCTCTGGCCCATCTAATTGAAAGTGAACCAGATCATCATACTACCACATTAGAAAAAAAAAATATACCAGGTGAGGATTCAATGCCAAGGCCTGACGACAACACTGTGATGCCTCATTAAGTCTTCCCTTTCGCATGTATGCACTAGCCAAATTTGACCATGCATCAGCAAAGTTGGGTCGAAGCTGCAACCAAGTATGCAAAAACATTAATTATTATCATAAGAAAGAAGCCAGCATACATAGGTGGTACAGTTATAGAAGAAAAGAAGGAAGGATACGATCCAATTAGACATTCAAGATCATGTGCCAATCTAATGAAGAATAGTCCCTTTATAGGGTATTTCTGCAATTTCACAGAATAGGGGGTTTGCTGGAATGTAAGTTTAATTATGTTCCTAAGCTTTTAGCAATAGATAGCAATTAGTGGTCTTTTCCTTAATGGTTATGGAGTTCTCTTTACTTTTTCCTAGTACTAGTTGGTTTTTGCTTAGATTAGAACTTTTCTAAAGTCTATGAATATAAACACCGTAATAGCTTCAGAACACAGTTATTTTTTTAGAACAAAATTTTGATTTATCAAGATGTTGACATCTTTGATTGACTCAAGCCAACCTGAGCAATCCTGCCAAATTCACAACTTGAATCCAGCCACCACCGTCGTGGCTGAAAAATCAGGAGAGTGGGGTTCGCCATAAAAATCCATTTTTCACCCAAAAACACCCTAGAAACCTCAATAAATCAATCTCTTAACTCAAAACACCCTAAATCAATTCGAAAACACAATCAAACTGAAAAAATTCTCTACCGACCACAAGCTACTTTTTCAGGCAATATGAAAGCCAAAAACCACCACCATCAAACTCATCTCATCAAATGGAATCCTTTGACACCAAGCTTGGCCATTTCATTCGTCAAAATCGACCACTCTCCTGCCATTTCCCAGTAAGTTTCTCTCTCCTCTCTCTAACCCAGGGACTAAAAAATAAACAAAATGAACTTTGGGGCCAAATGAAAATTGTCACTAATTTGAGATTGTCTATGCCTTTTCTCTATCTTTTAATTTGGTACCATAATTTCAATTCTAATTTCATCTAATTAAGCTATAGAAGGATTCAATTAAAAGAAAAAAAAAGTTTGAAAATGAAAAAATAGCAGTGAAGCACACTAAGGAAACCATGCTGGTTTAGTGTGTACACACACACACATATATATATACACACTTGCTCCATGTATATAAACACATGTATGACGCATGCATGTCCGTATTGATGTTTTTGTTCGCAAGACTTGGTCATTTGATTCAGCTATGACCAGTAACTATAGTTCTCACGCCTTCTGCTGCCTCAGAAATTGGTTCTCAATTATGTCCCTATTCCATCCATTGATCTTCTAATTCCTCCTAGTCCTCTAATTTCAGTTGCAATCATTGTCACAATATAACTTCTTCAAGGATTTCTTGTTATTAGAAACCACAGAAGATGTCAAGTGACTAACTAGCAAAAATCATCAGATTTTATAAAGATGGATTTAAGAAACAAAATAAGATCACAATTCACAACCAGGTTCATAGTCAGGTTGGATCAGGTCAAGATTCCTATCTCAACCCAGACCAACACAGCATGCTACAATCTTGTAGGGATGCGGTCAAACCCAATTAACAGGATCCTCACTGCCTCAAATAAAAAAATGGGGAGGGAACAAAGGTTAAGATCCCATACTAATTCTTCCCTAATACTTAATATTAAGCAAGAACCATTCATATGAACTTAATACTATTAGATGCCATTGCGAAGTAAGCATTCAGAGAGTCTAAATCAGATAACAAACTCTGTTTGCAATGATAAATCTTCTAAATAACTTATTTGATGTCTATGAAGAATAGATAGTTAGGGGAGAATAAGTTTAATAACTGCACACTAACCTCAATGGAAACCAAATAGTATCGAATTGCAAGATCAATATCACCCTTCTCCTGTATTATTATTAAACAAAACATCACCTTCATCAGTAACTGATCCCTATCCCATGAATGACCAAATCATCCATACACACAACCAAGTGATATTAATTACCTTCCAAGCATTTGCCATGTTTCCATAACACTCCGCAAAACGTGGCTCAAGTCGAAGAGCTTCCTCATTTTTTGCAATGCACATATCATAATCTTGCAACTGTAAGCAAGAAAAAGACAAAATAAAATTATGGTTCTAGCCAAAACAAAACAAAAATATCAACCCTAACAAAGAAATGAAAAAGGAAACAACCTGATAATAAATAGCACCCAAAAGAAGAAGATTATCAGTCCGCTGCGGACTTCTCTCATAAACAACACTGCTATGCTCTAATGCTTGTTTGTAATTCCCAGATTTGTACAGCTGATGCGCCAGCCCCAAGTGCGCGTCTTCTTCCACAACTGCTTTCAAAAATGTTACAAAACTTTCAAAATTATACTCAAATTCTCCGAAATTCGAAAATCGATCTAAAAATTCAAATTTTAACTGAATAAAAAAACAAAACAAAAGGTAAAAAATTGATTAAAGACAACTAAGATACTCGTTAATCAATTAATTAAAAAATAACTAACCTTCATGATGAGAATCACGGCATTTAAAAGGCAACAAGCTCAAAGCAGCCGAAGAAGCCGCCGAAACCGAAGCGGGCGGCTCGATCTTCACCTGGAAGCCACCGACGGCGTCATCGCGAGCCGAACCAAACACAACCGGCCGAGCTCCGTTCTGCAACGAAATCATCTCGATCTCTCTCTCGCGCAACAACAAATCAAATTCCAATCATCAAAATGAAACAGCAAAATCTCGAGATCAGATCAGATCAAACGGCTGATAAAAATCCAGACGGTGAAGAACTCGATTTACAAAATAAAAAACCCTAAGCTAATTAATTAAAATTAAGGAGTATAATATAATTGAACTTTGGGTTTTATTTTTATTTTTTTCGAGTTTCTTTTGCTGCTTCGATTTTTCGCTTCTTTTCGAGGTTTCTGGAGTGAGAGGTTCAAATAATGCGCGTGGAGTGGTGAGGAGAGATCAGAGCCGTTGAGCAGTACGGTGATGATGCTAATAGATTAGAGTAATATGAAAGGGATTCAGTTAGTTCTGACACGTATCTATGTAACTTCTTCTAGTTTGTAGCTGGCTTTTGTCTTTATTCCCTTAAAGAATTCAAAGTTTCCCCAACTACTTTTTTTTATTAGTGATGCAAGGTTACTTTTTTCTATTTTACAGATGTACGGTAGTGTTTTAATAGTTGTTATTTTTTATTAGCATTTTTTATTTAAAAATATATTAAAATAATATTTTTTTATTTTTTAAAATTTATTTTAAATATAAACTCACTAAAATAATTTTAAAATATTTAAAAAATTCATTTAAAATAAAAAATTAATTTTTCAAAGCACATTACCTCCAAAAATAAACATTGCCGACATTGTTTAGAAACACCACCCAAGCAAGCATTTCACAAAAATTTAAAATTTATTCTTCCTTAAAAATAATTTTTTTATTATTTTAATATATTATATTAAAAATAATTTATTAAAAAAATATTTTAATATATATTCAATAAAAAAACACTTTAAAAAATAACAATTATCACACTCTTAAATACCCCTCGAAGTTATTTTTAAGAAGAATATATAGATCAAACCCTGAAGAGTGTACCTCAACTGATTAGATTTTAGATTTACTTTCTAGAAGTTTCCAGTTCAAATTTCACAAACCTCAGAACCACTGAAAACTTACATGGTTGTTAACTTCAGGGTCCGTGTAATTAGTCGACGTGCGTGTAAGTTAGCCCGGACACCTACATTAAAAAAAATATATACAAATTAGTGCTCCAATTATTTATATGGTTTCAATTTAGCAATATTATGATTGAAAATTATACAATGCTCCCATAAATTAGGCAACATTTTTTTTTTATCACTCTAAGGTAGGATAATTGTTTTCGGTGACAGGAAATATAGTGATACAAAATAATTTTGAAGATTTTAGGGCAATATTGTGTATTTTTTTAATTTTTTTTTTTTTTAGCTTTGAGGACTCAAGAATAATCACACACAGTGTTGGTAGTCTGATTCACAATTTCTCACATTTCCTCTCATGGTTGTTTTTACCATTACCATTTATATGGTGGAAAGAATTATCCATCGCTGTCCTATGATTTATAATTAATAGTAGTAAAAAAAATTAAATTTATCTTTGTAGTTAATTATCTTGAATAAACCAATAAATAAATAAAAAGGCAGTGACTGGTTCCATTATACGGAATATGCTCATTTTATCCCCCAAAAAAATGAAAATACAATCACATTTTAGGGTATAAAAATTAAAAAAAAAAAAATCTTAAGAAAATTCTTAAAAAAGTTAATACTTTAAACGATTATCCAAATTTATATATATGAAATGAGCCACATCAACAGTTAAAAAGGCAAGGTGAAAAAAAAATCAATTTTGATACATAAAGATATTGTGGTTTATATATATATATATATATATATATATATATATATATATATATATATATATATATTTGTCTTTTATCACAATTAAATGTTAATTAAGTAAAACATTAAAAAGGTGTGGTTGTTTTCTTAATAGAAAGATGCAAAGTGGAATCTTTCTCACATTTTATTATGCACTTGTAGATGATTTTTTTTCATTTTGGTCAACAAACTTTGTTTTCCAGCAATTTGATCCTTTTGATGTCAAATTGAATTCCAATTGCTTTTGATTTGTTTAGGGATGGCAAGATTGCAAGACAAGGGATGAAAATATAAAGAAAAAAGTTGAGAAACTATGTGGTATTTTTAAAATAGACATAAAAAATTCATTTTAGTCCTTCTATTTTCTAATTCATACATTTATTGCCCCTTTAGCTTTCAAAAATTCATTTGTGATTAAAAACTTCTTTTTTCCGGCCTTTGGTTTGAAAAAAGGAAGAAAAAGTCATTGAGTTCTGATTAAGAAGAGAGAAAATCATTATTAACACCTATTCTAGTCACAAAAATGATCAATCTTAGTATTAATGAATTTAATTTGATGAGGAGAGTTTTACTTTGATATTTTAATTTTTTCCCTGTCTAAAGGAGTAAATCTTGACTCAAGAATATTTTTTAAATTCAGGTTAATTTTCAGTTTTTTTTACCAAGTTTTGGGTTGTTTAAAACAACAAATAGATCTATCAAGGTCTGTAGAGTGTTTTCTAAGAGTTTCTAGATCAAAATAAATTTTTAGATATAAAATACACTTGCCCTCATTTTTTAATGATCCTTCAATCACTGAATTCTAGATTCTAGATGATATGTTATTTGCATTATTATTTTTTAAAAAATTAATAAATAGATGATGCCTCATCCTTCCTTTAATATATAAAAAAAGATTAAGAAAACTCGTGAGAAGGTTAATATATTAAGTTTAAGCAAGGTAAAATAATTAGCATGATAAATATAAACTAAACAAAAATAAATTTTTAAAAGTTTAGTTATAACTTATATGCATTCAAACATAAAATTTGCATATAAATAACAATTTTACAAGAATAACCGTAATTTTAACAAAAGATATTTAACAACCTTCTAAAATTTATCTAAAACTTATAAAGCTATAAACTAAACAAGGTGTTTTAGATAAAAATATTTAGTGCTAAAAATATCTATATGTAAAAAGAGAAAATTAAAAGGATTCTATATCATAACTTAATTTTTAAAAAAGCTAATATCTTCTTTTTCACAATATCAACTAAACAAAGTCTTATTAAATTCTGAAGATTATATCCTATAAGTATTAGACTAGAAATGTGAGTAAGTTTAGTTTATCGAACATCCTAAATAAATTAAATGTTGAGAGAAGTTTAGTATTTATATCAGTTGAAGCTATAAATAGGTATTTTATGGCCAATTATAAACCATATAAAGATTATAGAATGTATATATCTATTATAGTATAAGAAATCGAAAAACAATCCTAACATTATGCATGCTAATATATTAAATTAAACAAAACTAAAAAGAAATATTTACTTGTTGAAGTATTTTAAAATTAATCAAGTTTTGTTATTGTTAATAATAAATCTTTTATTCTTAAAACTTTAGTGCTTCTCATTTGCTATAAAGGATATTTGCAATATATTTTTGAAGATTCCAGCAACACTATTTTATTTAGTTGCATTTCTAAATAAGATCTACGAACAGAAGAGAATGTAACTCAAGTATCTCTCACTAAAATCGAAACTAAACTCTAAATTTAAAAAGAAAATAAAGCTCAAAACAAAGAAGAAAACACTCACAACTGAAGTGAGGAAGAATATGTCAAATACGTAAAATAAAGCTTTAAACTTGTTGTTGTCAATGATAAATCTTTTGGCATTTAAATTTTAGCAATCCTTGCTTAGTGTAAAAAATATTTACAATAAATCTTTCAAGATTCCAGCAATACTATCATATATTGCAATTCAAAACAAGGTCTACGAACACAAGAGATTATTAAAGATTAAATTCAAATAAAGTTTTAACTTCTTAAAAATTAATGAACACCACTTTTAATTTTAATTTGATCTCAAGTGTGTCCATTAATCATGTTTTAAACAATTTCCCAACAGTTGTTGGCATGGCAAGACCCATTTCTGGCAAAATGCAAGGGATGCCAGGATAGATATCTCTATCAAGACTTGGCTTCTGGCGATATAGGCGGAGGATTCTGCCCAGTTAACACATTTTAACTTGCTTTAAAGTTAGATAACCAAAATGGAGATGAGCAATATTATTGTGTTAGGAATATACAAGGCAGTTTGTGCTTCTCTTGGTGACTTGCACTAGGATGATATTTAACTACTAAAAATCTTTCTGGTAAAGAAAACTCTAGTGTTATTTATTACGCATGTACAATAAGTTCGTCGCTCGAATTACTATGATGACTCGGCGAGGAGGAGGAGGAATCCAAGTGTCCTTCGAGCTTATTAGACTCAATAAGCATCAAAACAACCTCTCGCATTGTTGGTCTGTCGACAGGAGACATACTTGTGCAGAGTAAAGCAATTTTCATGACAGTAATCATGTGAGGGATTGTGTTCTGATCTTGCACATTGACTCGATCATCAAGCATTCCAGGTGATAAGGAATGGACTTGAATGTAATTTCTTACCCATGATACAAGATCGCCGCCTTGATCTAGTGGTTGCACGGGTGTTCTGCCAGTCAGCAATTCCAGTAAGACTACTCCGTAGCTGTATATGTCGCACTTTTCGGTGACTTTCAGAGTGTATGCATATTCTGTCATTGAGATCAAAATATTCGTCAGCAATATGAAGGGCTATACATAAGTAAAAGGCAAACACTAGTAACTTCATGGCCAGTAAGAAACTTTTAACCTAGCAGACTTGCTATTTAAAACCTTGTTCTGCTATACTTGATCTATGGAAAAGCTCTACTGGACATCGGAGGTAAGATTAAATTGTTATGAACTTTTGGCAGTCACTGTTTTAGACAGATATTACACGTTTAGAGGATGTTTGGTAGAGTAATAGCAGTTGTTTTTTTAAAGTGTTTTTTATTTAAAAAAATATTAAAATAATATTTTTTTATTTTTAAAAATTTATTTTTTACATCAATCTATCAATTTTAATTTTTAAAAAAATCAAATTAAAACTATAAACATGTTGAAACTCACTCCGAAACAACGGTGCATTCCTTACTGAATTTTTGAAACTCACAAGTTGAAATTTAGAAATATCAGTTAGAAGCTCTAGCTTTTAATATGTTGATAAATAAGGCAACCCGAGCATTATTCATTTGCTCTAGCTCCCAGTGCAATAGCAATTTTCTAAGAAAGGGTATCAGTAGGAGAAATGGCTTAACAGCACTTTGATAGTACAGTAAAAAAACTGACAGTTAGATTTAAGACAGGAAATGCAGAAGCATCATGAATAAAAGAACTTGGGATAGCTTACCAGGGGCAATATAGCCATAAGAACCAGCAACTGCAGACATTGATTTTGAATGTGGCATGTCAATCACCTTAGCTAGTCCAAAGTCCCCAACACGAGCGTCAAATTTTTCATCAAGCAGAATGTTATTAGACTTTATGTCACGATGAAATATTCGAGGCTTGCAATCATGATGCAAATAAGCAAGACCGTGAGCAGCTCCGAGGGCAATCTTGAATCTTGTCCGCCAATCAAGACTAGAGGGCGATCCATGGAGCAATTCTCCCAAGCTACCCTTTGCTAAGTATTCATAAAGAAGGAGGTTGGAACCCTGGTGGTAGCAGAAACCATACAGCTTCACAATATTCCGATGCCTGATATTTCCCAAAGTCTGAATTTCAGCACGGAAACTATTGTCAATATTGCTTCCCTCCCTGTTAGATGCTAGCCTTTTAACTGCAATGATACGACCACATGGCAAGTCTGCCCTATATACAGTTCCACAGGCTCCTCTTCCTATAACGAAGCTTTCATCAAAATTCTCAGTGGCCACAACTAAGTCCTGGAAAGTGAATTCATCCTTGGGGGAAAAGTAAATGTCTGAAATGGGAGAAGAGGATGATTGATCTTGCAAAGGAGCGACCATATCGACAGGACGTCTCATGAAGTATACAATGACTAAAATTAAAATGAGAGAAATCCCACCAATGACTGCTGAAATAATAGCTATGATTTTCCCTATACGAAGACTTCTCCCTTCAGCATCTGAGGGATTAGACGAAAAAGATGTAGATCCATTACAATTGCCAAAAGGTCCACCACAAAGCCCCTTGTTCCCAAAAAAGCTGCCGGTGCCTATCTTTTGAAAGAGTGACAGGGAAGGTAAGGGCCCTGTTAAGTCATTGTTGGAAAAGTTGCATCCAAGCAAGCTAGATAATTTCTCAAAGGAGCCTGGGATTTCACCACTCAAATGATTGTTGTTGAGCAGCAGAAATTCCAGCAACACAAGATTCCCAAGCTCTGTGGGGATTGGCCCAGAGAGATTGTTGTAACTAAGATTCAGTGCAATCTGCAAGCTCAAAATGCCACCTAATGTAACTGGTATCTCACCGGAAAATAAGTTGCCTCCCATTTGCAAGTAAGTTAAGCGCGACAAATTTCCTACTTCCACAGGTATATTCCCAGAAAGTTGATTCTCTGAAAGCATGAGGATCTCAAGTTGGGAAAGGGCTCCTATCTCACTTGGTATAGCACCCACAAAACTATTCCTGGTGAGATCAAGCCGTTGAAGCATCTTGCAGCTAAAAATCTCTGCTGGTATCACTCCGGTGAGAAAATTCGATGAGACATTAAAAATCACCAGCTGAGAGAGTTTGCCTATCTGTCTTGGCAATTCACCAGTAAAATAGTTACCTGAGAGATGCAGCCTTCGCAAAACATGACATTGACCTATCTCTGGAGGAATTGGCCCAGTGAACTTGTTCTGATCCAATTCAAGACTTGAGAGGTTCGCCATCTTACACAAATCCGACGGGAAACTCCCCACAAGGCCATTTGCTGCAAGATGAAGTTGCACCAGTGGCTTGCAATTTGTGACCCCAGTTGGGATATAACCTGTGAGATTGTTTGACCTCAGGTTCAGTAAAATCAGGCTTTCATTTCTGCAAAGATGCCGCGGGATTTCTCCTGTTAAGTAGTTACTTGACAAGTCAACCACCCAAAGTTTGCTGTAGACTCCAAGTGCTTGAGGAATGATGCCACTCAGTAAGTTGTTGAAGAGCTGCAACGTAACCAGTTGCTTCATATGCTGGAACCCCATAGGAATAGTACCAGAGAGATAATTGATGGAGAGGTCAAGCTTTGTCAGGTTTTCCAAAGTTGTGAGCTCATCTGGTATGACACCGTTAAGCTTGTTCTCAAAAATATAAAGCAATTGCAGCCCAGATATCTTTGTCAGCTCAGTTGGTATCTCTCCAGTCAACTCATTCTCGGAGAAGTCAATCTCCACAGCAGAAGACAGATTCCCAATTTCTTTTGGGATTGCTCCATTCAAGTTATTTCTGTAGAGGTATAACCTCCTGAGAAATAAAAGATTACCAAGTTCCTGGGGCATAGGCCCCTCAAGTTTGTTATCGTAGAGAGCGAGGGTCTCCAAATTGGTGCAATTGCCCAGCTCCTCTGGAATAGACCCAGAAAGCTGATTAGACTGAAGGATCAAATCTGTCAAATTCTGAAGCATTCCAATTTCTTTTGGTATTTCTTCACTTAACTGATTTTGTGCAAGACCAAGATATTCCAAACTCTCACATCCACCTATCTCTGAAGGTAAGATTCCCGATATCAAATTCTGTCCTGCCCTAAAAGTCCTCAAGTTCTTAAGGTTGCCAAGAGAAGCAGGCAATGGACCAGTGATGTTATTACTATATGCAATCAATAGTGACAGAGAGGAAAGGTTTCCTATCTGATCAGGAAGGGGCCCTGATATTCTGTTGTTGGCTATATTCAAATCTGTCAAACAGGAAAGCTTAGCTAATTCTACAGGGAGCTGGCCTACAAAAAGGTTATTGTCCAGATAAAGAACCTCCAAACTAGAGCAGTTTCCAATCTCGCTAGGTATATTTTTGGACAAGAAATTAAAAGAAACATTAAGAAGTGTCAGATGAACCAATCCACCTATACTTGGTGATAAAGAACCGGAAAGATTCATTGAATTCAAATCAAGACGCCAAACTACTTGATTGTAATCACTGGTGCAATTCACACCTTTCCATCCACAAGGAGTGGAATCATTAGGATTCCAGTTGCTAAGATGGTTATAGGCGTCACCAATTCTACTCTTTATATCCAAGAGGTATTGTCCCTCAGCATTTAGCCCCATGGACTGGTGAAACGAAAGGGAAATAACAAATACAGTGAGCATGCTATATGATATTCTCTCCATGCCTGCCAAATAGAAATGAGTTGCATTCACATGAAGAACAAATTATTACTGAAAACAAGACCAAAACATACGCTACCCAGATACAAACAAAGACAACCAAAAGCAATATTGACTCTAGCTACATACCTCTAAGAAGAAGGAACCAAACCCAGGAAACCAAACTCAGGCTTCTGGGAACTGAAAGTAGAGGACTTTTTGAACTTTACAGAGAATTTCCTACAAGGAAGATCTCTAGTTTTGAGTGTAAAGAGTCATGGCTACATTAAATAAATGGTTCAAGTTTTCGTGTTTTCAAGTGTTTGAAGTGCATTGTAATGCGACAAATGTCAGCGTCTTTTTATCATCATAAAGAATTAACAGAAAGCTTAGACTTTGTTTAGTCTTCTATGTAATGATCAACAAAATATTTCCTACTTGGTTTCAGAGATATATAGCCCATCATAATTATATATATTTTGTATTGCAAATAATTTGCCTGTATGCATCCATGCATGTATGCATGTGTGCATGCAAGTGTGAGAGAGAAATGGCCGACAAAGCATGAGAATTCTTTATTCCTCTTACTCCACCTCTACATTATTTTAGTGTTAAAACGCAAGTGTATCGCCTTTCCTTCTTTCTTTCTTGCTTTCAAGCTTCAACTTTGTTGTATTTGTTCTCATCTCCATGTGTCTCCTCATAGAACTTCCTTTCTAAAGGCTTTTGAGGTAAAATATATGGTCTCGTGATTTGCTTTAGATTGGCTCGGTGATTCATTAGATTTGGACATTCTCTTGGCTCTCTGCCTCCCTCAGTTCGTTTGCCCTATTGCATGGATGGCTAGAGATATCCAACCTTGCCTCTGGTTATTCTTCACGTTTGGTGTTTTTTGTATTGTGTTTTAAAAAAATATATTTTTTTTGTTTTAAATTAATATATATTTCTTATATTTTTAGATTATTTTAAAATATTGATGTCAAAAATAACTATTAAAAAATAAAAAAAATTATTTTAAAATAAAAAGTACTCCTTACCACTCCCAAAGACACTGATTTCATCCTCAAATTCTTTACTTAATAGATATCGACGCACATTTTCACCTTCTTCGACCATATCTTTTCTTCAAAGACCACTCCATAAGTGGTCTTTGTTGGCCTACCATTACCGTTCACCATAGCAATGATTTTAAGAGCATATAGTCCTTATTTAGATAGGGTTTTTATTTAAAATTATATAAAATAAAAAATATTATTTTAATATATTTTCAAATTATAATCATTATCATCTTTCCCAACACCGTGTTAATCTATATATCTCTATGGGCATGAATGATATATACAAAGCCATTGCTGGTTTGTGATGCACAAATTAGCATTCCATCCACAGCCATGATCCACTTAAATAATCTCATAATTTTATATTCACGTACGATGAGCTTTTTTATTTTTTATTTTTCATTTTTTATGATCTAAGATGTGTCATTGCTGATGTCTCCACTCAGACATCAAGAGCCATGCCACCTGTTTCAATCCTAACATTCCATGCTACATGAATATTTCCTCCAAGTTTGGTCATCACATGTCTGTAGAAATTAAAAAAAAAAAAAAGTATTATAATTCTTGCAAGCTCTTGTGTTAGGTCAAGATAATCTGTTGTTCAAAGCATGGGTCCCATCCCATGATCAAGGTGGCTGTAATAGTTAAGAGGCACCACCCACATTATCTCTGACTCTCCTTTTATGTTAGAGATTGAGATAAGTCCAGAAATTGTTATTTATAGGAAACCCAGATAAGAACAATTTCTTTTTTATTGGGTGGAATGGTGGAAGAAGTGTACAAACAGTGAAGGGATATAAGAAATGGTTTTTTCATGTCAAAATAATATAATTCTAAATTTTGCTAATATTTTTTTTTTCAGTGGTGTTGCTGTCACCAAAAAGGAAATGGTATAATTATAAATTTTGTTCATTGCTTTTACTGTAGCGGTTTTTTTTATTTATTTTAGAAAACAAGTGTTTCTAATATTTTTTAATTTTTTATACTTGATATTTTTATTATTTTTCACTTATCTATTTTCACTGTTTTTTTTCCTTATCTATTTTTCACTTATCTATTTTTCATTGCTTTTGCTTTTACGGGCTCGAATTCTCTTGAAATTCGAACTTGAACTCTTTCGACATCCATGGAATTTAATTCAGGTTCAATCCGAATCTGAGCTGCAAAATTATGTCGATGTTGAAAAGTTGACAGGAATCTTGCAGAGGATATTGACAAAGGACTTTAATAAAGAAGAATCTTTCAGGTCCCGAAACAGCTTTTAGCAGCCGGATCTTGCCGCTACGAGCGCTGATAGAAAGAGAAATCAATTCCATAGCAGTCAGTAAAACTAGTTGTTCGTCTAAACCAGAGTGAATGGATCCTGTTAAAGAAGCTATCTTTTGCACTACATGGGCCATCGCATTAGGTGAAGTACATGGTGCAAGCTGAGATAAACACACACACACATAAAAGAATGGATTGTTCTTGAGAAACAAGGACTGAGGATTTTTAGAAGGCCACCATCCTTCAGCTGTCTGGGGGCAGTGTAATGTGCATTGAATTTCTTCCACCATTTGATTTTCATTTTGATTTTCCACAGAGCTGATGTTGTTCTGGTTGAGAAATAGAGTGATCCCAGGATAAAATCCAAGTAATTTTAAGACTATACGGAGCATTGTTGTAATCTTGATAAGAACATGTTTGAGGATAAAAGCTCTGTGAAAATTGTTTTTTAGTAAAAACATTTTGATTCCAATCAACAGGAGTTAGAACTTTTAAAATTAAACAATCTTGTCTGGATTATTTTTGTCTACAGTGTGAGGAACTTTGAATCCACCAATATAGATTCATAATGCTATCTGGTTTTCTTCAATGATCATGGAAAATAGTGAAAATCAATACGAAACACGGATTTACATGGAAAATAGGGAATATTTTCTCGGAGTGCCCAATACATTTTTTTGTTGGTGACTGTTGTTGGAGTCATCTTGCATTTAGTAACACACCATATAGGTTGCGGCCTCTATTATGCCTGGGGCCGATGCTAGTTTTTTCCAAGCATAACATAAAAAAGAGATGTTAACGTGATCTAAGCATTCATTACAAAAAAAACATAAAAATAAAATTGGGACGTGTGTTATTAACTTGATTGGATTTAATAAACTCAGTTAATTTACCAAGAACAACAATAATAAAAAATATAATGATAGTAAATAAATTTTAAAAAAATTAACAACAAAAAAAGATAAGAAAAACTTGATCCGAGCCTATTTATGTTAGCTCACCAAATATGTAACTTGGTCACAAAACTAGAGTAATATCATTGAAAGCAAATTGAATAAAATCATGAATCTTAATTATCAAACAACCCAATGATGAAACTAAAAAAAATATATTTTTTTTATTAAAAATAAAAAAAATCAAATGTTGATGGAATTTATATGATAATGAAAAAAAATAAATGAGAATTCAATTACCACATAGTAAACAAAATGAAAAAAAAAGTCTAAGCTTAATTTCTAGCAAACAAAATATTGAAAGAAAAAATAAAAAAAATAATATAATCCAAAAAAGGTTGAAAAAACCTGGTCCAAACCCACTCGAGTCAGGATGCAAAATAAGTGACTCGGTTATGATATCAGGATAACTGTGTCAAAAGCAAATTGAATAAAACGATAATGTTTAATTTTCAAACAACCTAACGTTGAAGGGTGAGATAACTCATATCATTTTCACAATCAGTGAAAAATACAATAGAAAACAAATAAAAATTAATAATAGAGTCCAATCTCTAGTTAAATAAATATTGAAAGATGAAACTAAAAATACATAAGTTTAAAAGAATGAAAAAAAACTAAGAAAACTCGTGAGAATCTCTTAAACCTAAGTTAATCTTTCAAAATCATAACCCATGAAATCCTAGATCTAAACTCAATCTTGAAACTCAACCTCCAACCAATTTAATATTGAATAATAAATCGAAAAAAAATTATTTTTTCAAAATTCAAAGTAAAAAAAAATAATCAAAACAATAATAACCAAATCTGATAGAGAAAAGAATCAAAGGACGATGCAATCATTAAAAAATTAATTTTAAAAATGATCTCAAATAAAATAAATAGCAATACTAAATTTGACAGATAAAAAAAAAGGAGGATGAAAATAAAAAAATAATTCAAATTTATAAATTATTTTTTAAAAAAATAATGATAAAAAAAATATTGATCAAAATAGAAATATAAACAAATTGAATGAGGGTTAGGCAATAGAATAGATGAGGACAGAGAAAATAAAAAGAAAAAATGAGTTATCGCAGCTAAATCAAAGATCTTTTGCTCACACGTGTTGCCTAATAATAAAGGCGTTTGCAAGATGAATTGAACGCCGCCTTGAAAATCATCGTTTGATTGTCAATGACACAACATGTACCATCTAAAAGGCATTGAGAACTCCTACAAGCTGGTTTGCTAATGCCAACCATTTTTTTTAAAGTAATACTTAATATTTATTAAAATATTAAAGTGCTATTACTCTATTTGATTATAACTAGAAAACCAAGTTGAATATATATAAAAATTCTTGAACTCCAGCTTAATACCTTTATTTTTATTTTAAAAATAATCTAGTCATTTCACCATCCCAGAAAAAAATAAAAAAGTGGAAAAGACTCTGAATACAAGTTTTTTTAAAGTGTAATTAGGTCATTTTATTGTTCTAGAAACAAAATACAATGGATTATGTAGAAAATATCATATTATTATCCGTGATAGCAAGTTAGTGATATTGTTTGAAGGAAAATTTCTTTCTTTTTTTATTTTATGGTGGAGTAATTTACCAAGATGATATTTAACTAGTTGTTCTTTCTCATCTAATCTTTATTCAAGCGTCTATTTCTACTATAAGAAAAGCTAAGGGGTTAATTATACATAAACATGGAAGAGTTTTGACATGTTTTTTTTTTCCAACCTTTCGAACTATATGTGCGTGTTCTTGAGACCATGCAGGTGGTCTTTTTTCCCAATCGTCTTTGAAAAAATCAGCTACATAATTCAAACATTCTGAACATATTTGCAATTGACTTAGATTATACGCTATTTTGTTTTTCTTTAATTTTTGTTATTAGATCAAAGCAGGACAGTTGTCAGAACACAAGATATTTTCATTCAGGAAAATAATTACAATTGGATTTTTTTTTTCTTTGATTTCAAATTTATATATTTCTTCTGCAAATTCTTCTTTGTCTGGGTGGCGAGCCAGCAGTAGTTAAGTTATGGTATTAAATAAGGTTCCCTTGTAATTATTCCCTGTCTTGGACTTCTGTGCTTCAAGAACATAAAAAAATGGCAATCATCTATGGTGGGAGCAAAATTGTTTAAATAAAACACTCAATTTCTAGGCCAAATCAGAAAGAAATGTCAACACTGGTCATTTTCATTAAAAATACAAAAAAGGTGGGAAACTCCCTGAATGTGTTCATGGAGAATATACAAGTTGATTTCAATCTCTCGTAATTTTGGTCAGGGAACACATTAGCAGCTTCAATTTGATACTTAATAATCATAATGATAACCAAAATACAGCTTGATGACCCTATATGCATAGACATTGCAAGACTGAGACAAAGCATCAGAAGTGGAAGGGGGGATTGTAAGATTCATTCAGGCACCTTTTTGAGGCAATGTTTCAAATGCTGAAACAGTGTTCTCGAACTTAATCCGATGCAGAGGGGCACCGCTTTGCTTGATAGCGCAAGCTATCTTGTCCTCGAGGGGGCAACGGGCTTTTAGCATTGAGAAAACATGATTGTTCAACCTTCTTGCTTTCTTCATTGCTTCTAATAGGGTTTCCCATCCCTTGCAAAAGAAGAGGGCAGCCAGATTAATCAATCGGAACATAGAAAAAGTTAATAGGCTAGAAGCAGCTGAATCACTCCCCTGTTTTCATTGTACTTTAAATACAATCAAAGTCAGAAATTGATTTTACTAGTTACAATTCTTTCTTCAGAAAGAAGGAAGCACTGTATTTCTATGGTTATGGACTATAAATCATCATATTTTCTTTACTATATTTTAGATTTTCCTGATTGAGAGATTAGTTTTGATTCAGAATATGAGTCCACTCACTGCAATTGAGAATTATGACTTGTTCAATATGCATGTTACTATGACTAAGATTGTCCAAGTGCTAGTAATCAGGCAAATCATGTACAGGTCTGCACAATTGGATGGATAATAAATTAACAGTTTGATGGTCAGACTAGCTGGGCAAATCCCATCCCTAAAACATGAATTGCAACCTAGATTCTGAGCGACATAAATGCTAGCAAGCCAAGTTGATATGTGGAATCAAGGCTCAACAAAATTGCAAATGAAAAGCAGACAGAAGGAATTGACGTTCTTCAGAAACATCAAAGTCTGATAAAAGCACCCTAATGACCTAGAGTACAGCTAAAATGTAGAACATAATGATGTGCAACCATTTATTTAACTCCTACATAATGAGTAAAATCCTACTTGATGACAAGTATGAGCAGAAAGAAAAGAAAAGGAAACAAAATAAATGAACGACTTTTACACACAGAATCAGTTATAGCACAGCTTGCAATTCAATCAAATGAGGAATCCAACTTGAAGTCCCGGCAGCGGAAAATAATATTTTAAATATAAAACAATAATTTTCTATACACAGGCATACTACTCATGAGTACAGAAAAAATCAAGTATAAACGCAAATTTCAATACCTGGGCAACATGGGGATTCTTATGTGCTTGGGTGAGTAATCCAGCCTCTACTTCTGCAACATTGAGGACTTGATACGAAAAATCAAAGAGTTCAAAATGCATCTGCTGCCCAAGCAAGTAGATAATGGTACAACCACCCCAAGCAACTGAGTCACCCAACACTTCAAAATTCGATGATACTTGAACAGAATCCTCCAGGTGTCCCTACAACTCAAGTATCAAAACGGATTAGTAGAGAGAAGATATCCTCAATTACTTAATTAAACTAACATACTTCAGTGGCTAAATTAGAGGTAAAACTAAAGATTCATCATCCTTCTAATTAAGTAGCCATAGTATTTAATTGCGAGACCTCATGCAGTTTGATCACAATATACTATTAAATTTCTTAATCAAACAATTGGTCCACCTGCTCAACTAACAGTTTTAGATCACAAATGTAGTTAGCTCCAGATATCAAAGTTGCAATTATACAGCAAGGACAATGTTCAAGTCAATGGTTCTCGCTTAATCTGATAGGGTCCGTTCAGTACTAAGATGTGTGTAGTACTTGGCCTTGACCTGGATTGCAGCCCCCTAGAACACCAGCATGGCTGCTCATCAGGAGGTACCACATGGCAGGGAGCTAGTACCTTATTAGCTTGGTTGTCAAATCAAGATTCAAATGATGAATTGGAAACATTATTTTCTGAAAAAAATTATAACTCCTAATATACGACACATTTAAAAATAGCCTAAAATGTACGTCCTATTAAACATGAGTTATTTGCTCAACAATAATGAAAAATAGCATGACTAGACGTTCTGATTGGCTAATAGCATGCCATACGATTGTCATAATTCATTCTCCGAGGATGGCTATCATCTGTTTTTAATTTTAGTGATCAAATAAAATAGTTCATGTGAAATTTTTGGCCCAAAAACACACAGTAATGAGAAGCGAGTCCACAGCACATTTAACAGAGATAGCTGTCTAGAAAAGTTATTATCAACTAGTAGGTGGATTCTCTTAGTCTGGTGTATGAACTAATACCTTGACAAACTGTAGATGATTATTGTTCAGATGCATTGGCTAAGTTTGACGCTATCATAAAAATATTTTGTAGAAGGTCATTCCTTACAATTTGAAGGCCACTATATATACGGTAAAAATCCTTTGAAGTTGTAATGTCAATGAACCCTGTCTTGGGAGCAGCACTCCATTTACAGCAATATTTATCCAATGCAGCACTGGTAAAAGCAAGGGCATATTCCAGCACACTTCCAGTATTCATGTTAGCTTTGTAAAGAAGATCTGCAGTAAAATGAAAAGACCAGAACTGTTAATTTAAAAATTAAAGAAATGAAGGGAACACGTCTTGAATATAATAACAGACATCAAACTAGAGTAATTAACTACTATTATTGCATAAAAAGTACTATTATAATACTATCAAAGAACTGGTATGTTTTTGTCTCTAAAAAGTTGGTCAAACAAACAGCAATAAACCATCTGAAGTGAAATAAATAATGCACCTGCAGCTTCTGCCTGTTTTGACATGGTATAAAAAGATGTTGGATTTGGACAACCAGGGTTGGACATGACTGCAGCGGTGGCTGATTTGAAAAGATTGACAACAGGACTATCCCCACCATCCTGTGAAAGCAATATTTGACCATCTGCATCAGGAAACAAGCCCAACCAAGGGGCTGTTTGCATGAAATGCATGGTATCAACTTCCCTCTGTCAATCATGAAAAACAACTATAAGAGGCAGTAAGAAAAAATGGTTTCCAATCACAACAGAGGTCGTGAGCTATGTTACAGTTTTGCATACTAAACAATATATTGTGGCATGTTCATTAGCCTGTCCGGCAAGCATTTTGCCTTGCTAAATTAATGTACATGAAAAACTTAGTTCAGGTTTTATATTTTTTCATCTTATATTTCATTAACAGTCATTTAAAAAACCAAAGATTACATTCCTTAGGTAATTACAAATAAAATTGAGATAGATTCCAGGCTTCTGTGATGCATTATTATAAGAAAATGTTTTATACAACTAAATATGTGCAATAATTATTTTCCTCCATTAATAAGATTGGTCTAGGATCTAATCATACACAATGTTGATACTACATCGGTTCAACAATAGCATTTGGCTTCATGATATAATATTTGGATCTTTTTTTTTTGGATTCGAGGAAACCCCACCCCCCGGAAAGCGCACTTTGTGGGTCCAGGTGAGCGAGTAAAACCCCGGTTGTCCCAGGCTCTTACAAGAGATGCACGCCCTGATAATAGAACAAGAGTTACAACAATAGCATTTGGCTTTATGATATAATATTTGGATCTGCTTGCACATCATTCACAACAACAAAACAAGAGTGTCGATAAATATTAATACCCACTAGGATGTTGTTCCCAACAATAGAACAAGAGTTACAAGTATAACCATTCATGAAGATAGATGGTGAAATGAGATTTGTACATCTGGTCCAATGACTTTTAGGAAGAGCATATCAAGTCCACATCCAGGTCTCTAATCTAAGATGAACATGCCAAATTCCTCACCACCAACTAAACACCCCTGATCGGTAGAAGCTCATAATGAGGAAATACAAAATTCATCAATATTTGATTGCTGTTTTTGTCTACCTAGCATTTGTCCCATTACGATGTAAACATGTAAACTAGAAGCTCATAATGAGGAAAAACAGTTGCATGGACTTCGTCCAGCAACTTCCATATAGGCTATGCCAATAAGACAAGACAAGTGGATAAAAAAATTCAATGGTCCCACATTATGATGTGTGACTTTGTCCATATGTCTTGCCTTTGTTAGCCTTGTCTATGATGAGTTGGTAGATTAAGTCTACACCACTAATTCTCCATAGTCTAAACAGTGTGATACTCCCCTAACCCATAAGTTCCCCAAGAATCTTAAAGTACTCGTATAATTTTGCATTCTTGTTTCAAGGGATAGAATGGCAACCCTGTCAAAATATGAGTCCACTAAACTCCAATGCTACCCTCTAGAGCAAGCATAAGTAGTCTAGACATGTTCTCATATTATCATGAAATGAAGAAACTAGGATACTGACCAATACAACATCTAGAAGCCCCATCCAATATAACACACTGCCAATCTCCTTTATTCCTCGAAGAACCTCTGCTTTGAGCTCTGATTTTGTTCCCCAGTTAAGATTTTCTTTGACAACCCTCATACAGCCTGGATTGGAAATTAAACATGTAAAATGGAGAAATGAGCACAAAAGTTCGAATCCTCCCACCCTAAAGCATGCTCAATTAGCAAGAGATGCATGCATAAAATTCAGCATCATAAAGCATTCATGATATCAGTAGATTCACAGAAAAAAAAAAGTGATGCAAGCAGGCACTTGTTAAGTAAATACCATGTGCAATGCAAATATTCAATCCACAGATGAAAAAAAGACAATTAAACACACTTGAGACAAGCCCTCATAGCTACAGCACTTAGAAATCACTTAAACAGATTTTATGCACCTCACATTCGAGGAAGCTCTCACCATATGTATCACACCTAGGCACTCACTTGGCTTTTCTCTCACTAACAATAAAATAGTGCATAAGATCCTCAAGGTTGGTGGTTGTTGGAATTGCGATGTGGTAAAGTTTGCAACAGATTCTTCCTTGAGTTCTCCAAATGAACATTAACCCTTAAAGTACACTGTACACCCATAAACTCCAACTCACTGTCCCTAATAAAATGTATGTCGATATATTGTAACTGTGCATGCATGTACACGTGCATATATTACATTGTACTCAAGTTCTTTCAACCTATTTAACACCTCCAGCAGTGTATGAAAGAAGAAGAATGTATTACACATGCATAATCATGACACCACCATTTACCTGTGACTCCTCCATCAAAAGGGAGCAGTCCAATAGATTTTGGCAACGCTTCTTGCAATCCAGTAATCATCGGTTCAAGTGTACTTACCTGAAACACATAATTCATGAAACATTAGACTCAATCTCAATGAAACAAAAAGGATAGTGTTTGTCCACACAGCTTCAAATGAAATCATACAAATAGTAACAAGATCCATCTTTTCATGAAATTTAGTTTTAATAAATGAAAATAAACTCTTCTCAAAAGCATCACATACCTTATTTGATATATGATCTAGCAGCGCCCGGATAAGCCAAGGCAATGATCTGGATCCTAGAAGTCTAACAGTAGAAAACATGTGGGGAATTCCAAAGAACCCACTGTGCAAACGCGCAAAGCTTTGATGCGCAGAATTCAACTCCTGCCATGATAATAGTCAATGAGAATGCAAGTCAGAAAATATCAAGAGAAACAAAAATAGCATCATATTGGTAAAATCCAATCAAATGATAGTGTATAACTCTAGTTCATTACCTGAGTACCACAATAGAAGTTAGGCTTTGCACAGGGAACTGACGGCTTTTGCATAGGAACAAGAGGAACTCTTGATGATCGGACAAAACGCTGAGTAGTGTTGCATAGGATGAAGTTTGGCAGGAAATCATTTTGCATCTCTGACCAAATCTAACACACACCAATAAACTGATTTGAGTAAAACTAGCTCCTTGGGAAAGCAAAGGATAAAATAAATTACACTCTTAGGAAATTTCCTTAAATAAATATTATTTGTTTTCTTTCATTTTTCATATAACAATAAGAAAAAAAATGCATCGTGTTTCATTTTTTTAGGCACAAGACTAGGGAATCCCCAAGGTTACACAATACAAAACAAACGAGAAGTGTGCTTTAGACAATGCATACACAAAGACAAAACTTAAAGGTCCTCGGGCCAAAATGCTAATGAATTGGCCTGAGATGTATTTTTCCTTTAATAAATATCATAATCATGGTTATAGAACCTAAATTGGCCCGACAAGCTAACCTGGGACCCAGCCAACCCAAGACCTAGATTGGTCCAAGTTAACTAAAAAGCCCTCTAAGAAATTCACCTCGGTCAAACCCAGGCTACCCACCAAGTCAACCTGAAGAAACCTAGGTGAGACCGCTATATTTTTAAGCAGCGCCATTTTGAATCAAGGATAAAAACCCCTAATTCCCAAATCCAACAGCCACCACGCAAAGCACCAAATCCCCTTTTCCCTTCAGTTCCCATTCTGCATCTTCTTCACTTTCTTTTCCCCTCACAATTGAGGGCTTATAAATAACACGAGTAGGATAGATTGTAATTACCAATGCAGTGAAGCATCTTACACCTATTGTCCCAGAACTTTGGAAGATAGTGCCCAGCTGTTGTTGATTTGGATGTTGACTTAGAAGAACAATAACAATATGCTTGATTGTGCACAAATCTTGAATTTCTGTTCCCCATGGATCTTCAAATGTTTTAATTCTTAGGTTGATGCGAAGATAATTATAGTAGGCAAGTACTAAATAATGGGCAAAAAAAGATGCTTGTCTGCTCAACAAATTGAGACGCTAAAGAAAAACTGGAGGAATTTTTTGGAAAGGATCCAATGAAATCAAAGGACCCATCATGCATAGTGAACTCAAACCACTTTAATCGTTTGGAAAGGATCTTGGATGAGGACAAGGTCTTCAACAAAATCGTTGTTGGAGGCCAAAGAAATCAAAACAAATTGTGGGTTCAATGTTTCTAAAACCTTGTCCTCCCCTTGTTGGCAATCCTTTTGTATTTTTCAGCACGTGACCCGCCACCCAGGTCAGGTTTAATAATTATGATCATAATGTTGCTACATTTTTTATTTTAATGATAAGAAAAAATATTCACCATGCTTTGTTTTAGATACAAGACTAGGGAATTTCCAAGCTCAATCATCCCATAATACAACATACATGAGAAGTCTCCCTTGGACAACCCATACACAAGGACAAGATATAGAGGTCCTAAAGCCAAAAATGCTATTGAATTGGCTCGAGACTCTTCCAGCTTCAATTCAAAAACAAGGATAAGAACAATAAGCACATCAGATATGATAATTTCTACATTAATTCTTCCACTGAATCAGAGACAGAAGAGAGGTTACATATTACACACCAAAATTAATGATGCAAAATGCCACCAAATCTATATAAACAGAATATTAATTCTTTGCTCTATGTCCATTGAATGTATATGCTTAGGAAACGAAAGACTGCAATCAGCTTATCCACATTGCTAAAATATTAATTTTTGAAGATAGATACATAACAGAGATTAGAGTGCAACATTTCCCAGAATACCATGATTGTGCGCCATGATTGAAAAATGATTATGCATAAATATTACAAAGGGATGTGCCAATAAAATAAAAGTCAGAAAGAGTTTGTCAAACCTGAGTAGCAAGTCGACTAGAAAATGACACAAGAGATAAGTTTTCTTGCATCTCATTCAACATGAGACTGAATGAGTCTATTGAAAGATCTTTTGAAAGCAGGCCATGGGCATGCTTTAAGATTTCCACAAGTTTTTCTAATTCCTGCAACCAAATCATGGCATTTGTTTTTCCATCAGAATAATAAACGATTTATTTGTTTTATGAGCCATGAAAAAAGAAATTTCATGGAGATATTATTTGAGAATTCATTCTAAAAGCTCAATCTGGTAGGTCAAGACAGCTATAAAAATACATACATCCATATCTAACTTTCTGCTTGTTAATATGTGAGAACTGAACAGCTAGCACCATTCAATGTGCAAGACTTTGTCCATAATACAAAAACAGTACATGAGCTTAGCAAAATAAAACGGTGCATCTTCTAAGGTTACAACAGGAAAGGGGAAACATGAGGAACCATGTTAAAGCATCCTGAAGTCAGGCTGATTGCTAGGACACTTCTATACTCTACATCCTACTAACTTTATTTTTAATTGATATGATAACATGATAGGTGTGTTACCACTAATAATAAGAACCACAAGAACAATCTACTTACCACCACTGCACATAGATCCTGAGACTCAAAACGATCAAAAAGAAACTCGAGATTGTCTCTAAAAACCTTGTTCATCCTTTCAGAAACCAACCTTCTTAAATCAACGGTCCTCCCAAGTAACTGTACACAATAACATCCAAAAGAAGAGAGGGAGAGTCAGAGAAACAGGTCTAAACCATTATTCTACTTCAGACCAAAAGAACATAAAAAGAGAGGTGACTATAAACATGTGAAATAACAGCAAAGATATATGGTCCAATCCTATGCTGAGAAATAACAACTGTGAAATAATCCCCTAATTTGGGGTATTCAGTCTTGGTTAGGGAGTAAGTTGGAAAATGTCAAAGAACTATCTCAATTTAAGCTCTTTGAGCTTGAAACTTGCACAGACCCGCACCACCTTGTGCTCAAATAGAATGAGAGATGAGATTCGAACGTGTGACCACTTTGTCAACAAGACTCTTATATCATGTGAAATAATCATCTCAACCCAATAACTTATGCTATTAAGTGAAGCCCCAAGATATGATTTATATTATTCTTTAACACACAATTTAACAAAATATGATTTATATTTCAAATTTCAGATTGTTATTAGCAATTGCCAAGGAGAAAGAAGGTAATGATACTTCACAAGACAAATGTGGACCAAACACATCAGCGAACATAAATGCAGTGAATCATTGACAATATATGGAAAACTATACTTTTACCTTTATTCTAGTCATCTTAAATAGTGCAGTGAACCTCATAGGCTGTACAGAATATTTTTCTCTATTGTCTGAGGCAAAGAGGAATGATGGATCAAGTAGTTCACTGCAGAATTTAGCAAACCAACAAGATAGATGATTTAGTTCATTGTATTTCCAGTAGTACACGTTACTATAGAAAGAAGGGAAAGCATGTACCTTGCTGCCCAACTCTTGTAATAAGTGAAAATAATTTCACAGAGTTTTGAAACAAATAAATCAAAACAATGGTCCACCTATAAAAACTTACTACACTGAGTTAGAGCGAAAATCCTGAAATAACAAACCTGAGATGTGGGCAGGGAATCAACAGGCCACCACCAGTTTACCAAATGACAACTAGGAAATGCATGTGTTCCCAACAAGAGATGCAAAAGAATTAGTCCTAGAAAATGCTTAAATATAATATACCTCAGCCTCAATTTCATCATAGAGGAATCGCTGCCTTAAGGCAGCCAGAGCTTGCTGAGCTGAATCATTGTAGATGTCAAATGGCATCAGAACACTTTCAAGAAGACCTGCATTCTGGGACTCGAGCACTTGATCTACCAGCATCCAGGGAAGAGAACATTCAATAGGAAACTGCATATGGATAACAAACAAGTTCCCACAAATCAAGAAAGTGATATAATGAATAAAAATGTGAATGAAAGGAAAAATAATTGAAATTTCACTATTATATATTTAAACTAAGCTCTCACTTTTACTCCCCCAGTAAAAATCAGTTGCACATGCTGCTTTCTATATCATAATGTTTTCTTAATAAATGTCTAAATCCATGTATAGACACCAGAAGTCATTACAGGTGCTTCCATAAAAGGAAAAAAGGACCAATTCATGACCAGATGCAAACCAAAGTAATATAATTTAGTTTAATCTGAAGTGGGATGAAACTGAATAACTTTCCCAGCCAACAAGATTCAAACCCCAAGAAAAATTGATCAAAAAGAGTTGAACAATGGAGCAAAAGAATAAAGTTTCCAATTGAGAGTTCAGAAACACAACAAAGCCCCTTATACCAAGTCAATCACTTCCTCAGTATTCTATCCTGATGATGATTCCCTCAATTCAGTCTAAACAAAAGCAAGAAATATTTTCCAAGTTAATAGAATAATTCAGCCATAATAAAACTCTGACACAAAGTAATTCTCAACAACATCAATTTAGTAAGGTAGACTTGTTCTCCCCATGTGTTAAAGAGTTTCATAAACTATAGCAGGTCCACAAGAAATCCTGTTTTCTTACCTGAATCACACGAGATGACTCCAAATAAAATTCTCTAAACCATAAGAAACCAAGATCTGTCAATGTTGCAACAGTCGCTGCAAACATTTACAGAATTGTTAAACTTCAGTATATAGTACTTGAAATTTAGTGCAGCAAAAGGACAGTATACTTCATTTTCCACCTATCTCGAACCAATAAAACACTAACAGGAGCACAATTAGCTATATTATCCTCAAAGAAACAAAGGCATCATGAACATGGATATGCTGCCAATATGCCAAGTTAGCATTTTCAATACTGTGAAAAGCAAAGAGTCTCCAATGAAGAAGCGCTCTCTCTCTTTTATTTTTATGGTGTCCACAGGGCTTACCAGCTAAGGGCCTCTATAAGGGGACAATTATGTGCCATGCTCCTATTAGGATGGTCTATGGAAAAAAAACCAAGATATCAAATGGATGATATTAAGATTTGGGTTGTCTTCTTGATCTTCAAGACTGCAAAAGAAATCCTTTTTCTAGAATTCTAAGGATACATCATACTTTGTGAAGAATCTTCTGATTCATATGCTTACTATGAGTTTATTTTTCCAGAAAATGTTGTAGCCATTCACAGTTTTTCATAAGGATTTGCATACTAGAATTCATAAGAAGTTTGCAACTAGACTTGGCGTCAAAATATCAGGGAAGAAAGTCTTTATTGACCTTATACATGGGACTGTTATAAAACCTCAGACCATTATACCTTATATATGGAACTGTTATAAAACCCCAGACCATTATGACTCATTATCATTTTCACTTATTGTTGGCTCATTTAAATAGGCTGATCTCTTATTCTGGTAAAGAAGAGATTTTTGATAAAAAGAAAAGAGATTTTGATAAGAAACTAACCTGAATAGTCCAATATATGCAGGAAGAAGCCAAGCTTGTAAAAGAAGGTCTCCAACTGCTTTAAATCATTTACAGGAATCTCAGACCCACTGTTGCCAAAGAGTCCACCAGGCTTCCGAAGATTACCACCAGACACCACTTCATATATCAAGAACTGCAAGCAATGGACCTGAACAAAGAAAACCGATGATATTAATTAAGTATGAGCATATGTATGCAAATAATGACAATATTTAATCCAAACTCTTCATTCAAAACATAAACACATGATTGGCAAGGAAGGAAACCAGAAGGCATGCATGGTGTGATTGCACAAGACGCATATAATTTACAATAAATTTTATGTCAAAAATGAAAAATGGCTTGTTTGATGGAAACATGCAAAATTTTCATAGATATAGCGATAGATTTACACCAAGAAATTACTGTCTATAACATCAGTCCAGTGGACCTGAAGGCAGGAAACGTTTTTGTCCACAGGAAGATGGTACCATGAAAATAGACAAAGAATTGGGTGACATGACCAAAATAAAAATTTGGAAGGAGATTTCACCCCCTTAAACACTGAAGTCTTCTGATTATATCCTCCTCTACCACCTCAACCAAACTTTTGAAATTTCCAGTCTTATTCCACATTCTATCTTAATCCAACTCCCTATTGCTGGTCCCCGTCTCACAATATCCACAGCTCCTTCTGAATTGGTGTCACTTAGACCTACGAATGTATTAGTATAAAAAAAATTGATTGAATTCAAGTATTATGAGTGAAGAAAGGAAACCAGATAAAAAAACAGAGAGAGATGATAAAGGATTCAATTCCACAGCAGATCACAAAATCACATTAACATTTTATTCAGTAGTTTAATTATGATCTATCTACAAACACCCTCTGAAAACTGGTGGTTGGACTTAATAACTCATACATTCTAATATGCTTTTCTTCATTGGTTGCAAAAGCCTATTGCAGATGAAGATAGTCATTGGAGATTGATTATCAGTTCCAAGCACAGGGTGTCCAAGGAAAGAGGTTTGCATGGAAAAAGTGTTCAGGAATTTATCAGAAAATTTTACAAGACTTTCTCTCTTTTTTATTTGGGAAGGGAGAATTGTATCCTGTTTCTGCAAGACCTTGGTTGCGTCAATTCACTTCTTAAGACTCAATTCATTTGTCTGTCCTCCTTTGAGCTGATAAAGAACACTGTACATTGCTTAACAAGCAAGGAGTGTTCTTGAAACTGGGATTGTCTTGACTTCTCAACCTCAAGAATACCTTTGTATATGATGTCAAGGGGATCAGCATGATGTGATGCAAGAAGAGAATTGCCTATCTTTGAAAAAAAAGCCTTCATCAAACATCTGAGCAAGACAACTTTATAATTAATCTCCTTGGTCATAGACCAAATCTTTTAGAAGTGATGGTATGCCTTAATCTTTGCTCAATCACTCTATCTTCCAAAGCTTCACAGTGTGACGGAGAACCAAACCATATTAGTTTTATTCCAGAGCTCGCTTATCCAATATTTTTATATGCTAAGAACTATAACTGCTATATCTTGACAGGAAATGTAAAGCATGAATAAGTGGTAAAATGAGTAAAACCTGTGTGGCTGTGGGTGCCACTGGCCTTGGATAAAAGAAGTTCCCTTTGCTTTCATCACCTCCATGTGACTGTAAATAAGATTCAGGCTTGTTTGTATTTGCCATCCAGTCTGCTGAAAGAGTCCTCATGTCAGAAACAATCCTGAAAGTTACCAATTGAATAAAGTAAATATGCAGTTGAAACATTCAAGTGGAAACCATTTAGATGCAGACTGTCTTTTTTAGCAAATTAAAACATCTCAACAGTTTGCCTGGACATATTAATTAGTAAGAAAAGTAGAGAATTTTGTTGGATGTGGCTCCTGACTCTCTTATGCCAGTAATGTCTCACATTTAAAGCATTCCCAATGACATTTTCCCATTTCCAAGCAAGCATCGGTATCACAGTGACGTGGCAGAATTGTTACTAACAGAATTCATGGGCTTTAGGAGGGTTACAGATTGCAAGGGCGAAGACAAGCTATGTCAGAAATGATATGATGCCCGTGGAGAGTGATTGGTTCAAGAATTGATCTATTTTCCAGAAAACTATAATGGGACAGATTTGCTTTCCTAGCCACTTTATAGTGCACTGAGTCAGAGGCTTTTAGAGAAGTGTTTTTAGCCTGTGTTCAGCGGAATGGAGGGATTCTTGTTTATTTATCTCAAAAAAGTTATCCTCCATCACTAGTAATTTTCCACTCTTTTACCTCTTGACAACATCTTTTATCATTGAGAAACAAAATACTACACTAATTGCACAGACTAGAAAGGCCCTCAATTTTTTACGGATCAGAAAAATACTACTGCTGTCCTTAAGGTAGCAAGTGCAGGACTTAAACCTGATTTCTACACCTAATCCCCTAATTTCTAGGGAAGAAATGCCACTAACCTAACTGCCTATTAGCAGCAAACAAATAATTTGGACAGTAGAAATTTGCCCTAAATTCAAATGATATAATACTGATTAAAAATGCCCACCTCGACAGGTCCTTCTTCTTTCTAAAGGTAGTCTTCAACATGGTGGCTAATGTGTTTTGGACAAAATCTTGGACTTCAGCGTGTATTGTTTCCCATAAGGCATCAGCTACCAATGTGTCACACCGATGCATCAGTGATCCAACACTCTTAATGTAACTAACGAGCTCAACAAGTGCTTTCCTCTCCTCAGCACTGTAATTATATCGTACCACCTGCAAGATAATTCAGTATTACAATATGTCCAGTCAACCAAACAATAAAGGTTACATAGTCAAGGCAATAGTTCTTGAAATATCTAGACAATGTGTATGACGCAAGGCAATATATTAAATCTATTTATCACAAGTATGACCCCAAATAAATCTTTCTAAGTTAGTTCTAAGTTGTTGGATTCCTCAAGTGAGCTTTGCTGACTGCGCTTCAGCCTTCAGCATATGAAATAGACCAAGAACACAATACCAAAATCACAAATATAGACTATGATACCTTTTCATAGTCAAAAAATGATTCTGAGGTTCCATTAGATTCTGAAGGAATTGCATCTTTGCATGGGCGAGAAAATTTCCAAGCACATTGTTCCCAAATTCGTGCAGTCCATCTGCTTAAGAGCTGGAAACCTTCAACAACCATATCATACATGTTTCCCTTGACTTCTTTGCACCAGTCAACATCTGCACCATCTATTGACTTCAATAACAATAGCTGTGTACACAATTTGAAAAGATAGGAAACACATATTAAAAAGCTAATGATAAAGCTAATCACATTACAAATAGGGAGTGGAAAATTTGTGGTGAAAATGAATAAGCACCTGATTCAAGGATGAAGCAAAACGAATTGTGAAATCATCATGCTCGGCACGAATAGTTCCGATGTGATTAACAATGAGATAATGCCTCTGATAAGTACAATATGTTAAGGCTTCAAAGATTACACATACAAGTTCCACAGAGTGTAACACGGGATAGTAATTATTCTAACTGCAAAATGGATCTAACAAAGCAATAATGGTCTATTGTGCAGACACGAGGGCCTGTAACTGATGAAGACCTCATTGTCCCCACCATCACAAAGAAGAGAATTTACATACCTGTTTTGTCAAAGATAATAATCTAACGAAGCGAGGCATGATAAAAAAAAATGAAAGAAAGAAAGAGAAAAAAATAAAATTGTAGAGGATATTCTTGTGCCTCCCGAGGTGGGAGCTCATGAGGTGCTGGAAGCGTGAGGAGACGAGTTTGTGCAGCAAATCTCTGAAAGTAAATGGACAGCTCTTTCAAGATTGCAGCAGGAGAAAGATGAAGATCAGGGAAGGCAGGAATGATCGGATCATTCTGCCACAAATCACAAACAAATTAGAATATATCAATTAAATGACTAGATTTCAGACAAGTAGGAAGAAAAAAAGAATATATTTTGTGCAATTTCAGGCAAAAATGACATATTAGATTACCAGAGCACAAAGAGATACGAACAGAATACCTTAAAAATATTTATCAGCCTGTTGATTTTTACCCTCTTATACAGTGACTCACTGTCTTTTTCTGATGAAGTTGCCAAGACAACAAGAACTGGTAAAACACGTAGAAGAATGTGCCTCTCCGGAAACAAAAGCGCAAAATCCAATTCCAATGACTCAATGGCAAAAACTATCAGAACTTGAAGAATATCTTCTACACTATTGTAAGTCAAGGACCTCGATGTAATACCAATTATGATTTCGCAACAAGAAGAGCAAGACAAATGATATTCTAAACAGAACAATGGCATCATGGAAAAACTTATGCAAACAGGGTAAACTTGTGTGTGAAGAAAAAATCAAACATTTCTTCCTGTGCTGCCACACTGAAAGGCAATCAATAATTAGTATAGATACGTGTTCACCCGAAACATTTCGACATGCAAGTTCAATAAGATTGCCCACCTTGTGCTTAAGAATATCTGCAGCAGTTGAGTTACAAAGTAGTTAATATTGATCAGTTCATCAAATTAACAGTGAAATAAGAGCAGATATCATGTCAGCACTTTGCCGCAAAAAAAAAGGCACTTCAAGAAACAGAGAAGGTAAAACATCATTTAAGACAGATAAGGTCACATGAGAAAAGTTCTCACACCTGTAAATCATCTAACTCCTCCCTTATTGAATCAATATCTTGCCACTGAACACTAACTTGGGTAAATGTCCTGTCAAAATCAGACACGAATAAAGGAAAGAACCAGTGTTAGACTGCATAGCAAAACAGCCAGCCGATGCTTCTAAGATTGAGTGAAAAAGAGATCAAAAAACTTAAATATGTCCAAAAAACTGTAAGAATTTGCAGCCAACAGGTATAATCAGACTGGAAAAATGTATCGTTTGGGAAGCTGGATTTAGTAGCTTGGCCAGCCACGCTTGTTTAACAGATATGTATAGAAGAGAACAATTCAGATGAATTAATAGCAGGAAGTAACTAATCACCATTCAGCATTTAAAGAACTGGTAAAAAAGTATGATTAAAGGCACAAATTTTGAACATACAAAGTTCGCATCACACAAGATCGAATTTGATTAGAAACATTTTTCACCGCCACTGAGCTTTACCAATCCATGGAATAAATTTGCAAAATTAACAAAGTTTTGCATTCCAAGAAGTTTAACTAGACATATTTGCAGAGGGTTAGGAGAGGACCACAAGATGCTCAAGCTAGAACACTTAGGACTGAGTAGTGTAAATAAATGCTTTAAAATTGAAGTTAAACAGAGGCCCACTTTTTCATAGTCTCATATACTTGTTTTCAGTTTCTACTCTGTTTGATGGAGAACTCCCTTAAGATTTTTCATACTCTCATGTATGTGTTATGGAAATTATTCAAAGTTTCTGGAGATGAGAAATTTTAGTGACCTATTTCTATGTGTGATCTGTAGTGGTTATGGATCAGGCTTTTGCTCTCCATGTAAACAAGACTGCAGCAAATCCTAAAATCACTAAACTATCATGCTAAAGATATTCTGTCTTGAGAAGTTCAAACGAAGACCATCAACATATGTAGAGAAATTAAAACAAATGACTGCCAGCCAATTCCCATCCAAATGGCTTCAAAAGTTGGAAGAAAAAAAAATGATAAAGAAGTTGGATGATCCATGTCAAACATCATAAAGGACATGTAACCAAGGTATGGCAGCATAAATGACCCAAATTATTTAATTTGCATACCTCTTGTACCATGAGAAGTCATTAGGTATGCTTGCCTTAGCATTTTTAAGATGATCAAGTTGAACTAAAACATCAAGCAACTTCAACATGGTCCTGGGATATAAAAAAAATAAGTTAATAAAAGAAGCATTGGTTCATTTGTTCACCATGAAATTTTAAGATATCTCAAGATGAGGAGAATGTTCAAAGGGTGGTGTTGAGGAGCTGACTTGACTCACATCCAGCACTTCAAAATGAGGTAATAGCAATACAACGAAAAAAGATGATTGGTGTTATGGGAAGAGGAAAATAGAAAAAGGAAAAGCAATCAAATACCATAGATGAGTAATTGTGGGGCCATTAATGCGCCGCTCAGGCCTAGAAAACCGCTGCATATCAGCTGCTAGCTACATCAGCAAATAATATTGCAACATTGTGAAAATACAGCGTGAGTTTGAAACCACATAGGGTATAATACTGTAAACAATAAGGAAAAGAAAGGAAAAGAAGGTAAGAAATCACATACTTTTGATGAAGCAGATGCTTGCCATTGCTGGATTTCACGCAGACGACTCATCTCCAAGTCCAAAACTTGATATGTTTCCAGATACAAGTCAGCCTGACTTTGCTTCATGGATTCAGGAAGCTGCCACATTGCATACATGTCAGAAGTATTTTAATAGGCGGAGCAGGGAACTGGAAACTTAAGTTATTCAGTTACATGTCTTTCAAGGAAAAAGAATTCAATTTGTGTTATCATAAACAGAAAACTGGCTATCTATAACTGGGTTTTTTTGGACATAATATGTAGCTGTTCAAGCTCATCCAGACCATCATTTAATGATATTCAAATACTCTTTCATGAAAGAAAAGATCAAGAGCGCATGTTCTACTAATAGGCACTAGGAAATTGTTCATTTCTATTCATCCAACATGCCCACTAATTGCTGAAGACTTGCTTCATGGATTATGTTAATCTGATAAAGCACTGTGCATACTTGTGAATCTCCAAACTGTAAAACTTTTCCTTGCTCCTCCATATTAATTGAATGTTTCAAATGCCTCACTAAGAACATTGCTACAGCACAGGACTCCAAAAACCCCACATGTAAACAGGTCAAACATGAACCAGTATAATCCAGAACACATGATATAGTATTAGGCTACAATGATATTGCGATTGAAAGACCCCTTTGAGTCATAAATCATCAAAAGCAAAATCTGCTAGATTCCAACGAGGTCAAGCATCTGAAGGCATGAGAACCTTGACAAGCTATGCTTGTTGAAGGACCTACAAAGAGGCCCATCAGGTTGATGCATTTATATTGAAAATTTTGATTTCAATGTATTTACACAGTTTTAATATAAAAACTGTGGTCTTTTATCCTATAGATACAGCTATGCTGTGAATACCATAAGTTGCCAGATTAGCTATTGCAGAACCACAATGTTATGTCAAAGAGTGTAAAATCCACCACTAATGTTTTTAAATGGCAACTTTTTACCTTTAGAGTTTTGTACTATCTGCAATCACTAGCGATACATATTAGTCAGGGAGTAGTTAGTTTTCTCGCTCTTCATCAGGAAGTGAGATACAGCAGCTTCTTATTTTGTTTATAGAGCCAAAAGTTATATGCTTTTAAATGTGGCAAAGGCACAACCTTGCACATAAGCATACAAAAGAAAGAAAAAAGAAACTACATAAAGAGAATAGATCTTGACAAGAAAATATCAATCCATGTGCATAAGCAATCCTTGGCCGTGTTTATTAGAAGGGAAGCCAAAATAGACCTGAGGAAGTGCTTTGACACAGCTACGATATGTATAAAGCACTGATGCCATCTCCTTCCCCTCTTGGATAAGTCCATTCTGCACATGTTGCAGCAATTAAAGTCAAAAACCACCAATTATACTGATAAAGTAATAAAAAAAAAATGCAATGACACCAAATAGAAAAACTAACACAAATAGTTTGATTATGTAGTTTTTGTGCTTACAAAAAAAAAGTCAAGGCAAAAAGAAAAAACAAAAGCCACATACCAGCTGATTGAGAGCTTTTGTGTCTTCTGATAGAGATAAGCGGTAAGCAGAAACATCAGTATACTCTACAGAAGAAAAAAGAATGATTGTGTATGAGAGACAGTTGTGGCATGGACAAACACAAACAATGCTGGTGGCCATGCATGCAACATAAAAGCCACACTCCATGTTAGTATAAACAAAAAAATCAGACAAAACATACAGACATGAGAAGAAGATGTCAAAACTATGATAATGACAACACAAAAACATGCCATTTATGCTTGTAATCATGTAGTGACAAAACAAAATGATAAATGCAGCAAGCTAGAAGAGAATCCTTGTATCAACAAGTAGATTGTTATATCCTTGGTCTCACATAAATCCAAACCCAATTTCTAACTCTAATAATTTTTAATTTAACCAAACATGCCAAAATAAAAAGCTTTCCAATTCCACCTGAATCCCTATTCATCCTTCCCTAATTAGTAACACTAACAAAAGAGCTCCTTTTTCTATATAAGCAATCACCATTTCAATTCTTACATTCAACACATCCCTATAATTTAACCTTCCATAACAAACATATATTTATTGTTTTTTTACCACATAATTAGCATTAATAATTAAAACAAAATTTTAAAAAATACCAATAGGACTGTTGGTTGCTCCTCTTTCAGATGAAACCAAAACCCCGGCTCCTTGCACCTCTGCTTGCTCATCCTTCCACACACACACACACAAAATAAATAAATAAAAAGTAAAGAGAATTGGCTTGATTTAACGGAGTGCAAGATAAATTAGGGAGGGTACCTCAAGAGAAAAGGTAGAGAGAGCTGCTATGGCTTCTTCTACTGGAACTGCCATTTCTCTCTTCTTTCTAGTAATTACTAATTGTTTGAAAGAAAAAAACTAGAGAGAGATCATCAGCATTAGCATTTTATGCTTTTTTGTTGGGAAAAAAAACCATGAGAGAGAGAGAGAGATCTTCTGCAGGTGAGTTGGATCGGATTTCAAATTTGTCTGTTGTCTAAAACAGAGTCGATATGACATGACTCGTGCACTCACCACTACCTTCTTGTTAAATACTACACTCTGCTTTCCTGAATTGAACAAGGCTGATGGGTTTATTTACGTTACTGCCATTTAATTCCACGCACAGTAGTGAGTGGCTCCTTTCGAGTTAATTACAGATGAGTCCTTAATGTAATATTTTGCTCTGTTTATCCATGGAACTAGAACAGAGATTCGGTTCTAGCTCTAACATCACAGCTGAGCCTGCGCTTTGTAAGAAATCATTTTTAGATGTTGCAACTGTATTTTAAATAAAGAAGAAAACTCAATGATGTTATAATTCGGAAGAGTCAAATAAACTTGTTTTATTGTAATTAGATAATAAATAAATAATAATAATAATCAAATTAAAATTAAAAAAAACCAATGGTGATAACTTGGAAAATAACTTCTTTTTTTCATGAGCGAAAAAATAATATGGTTTAATTTTTAATTAATTAAATATAAAATAATAAAATTGAGTTTAAAAAAATAAAAAAATCAGTTCCAGTTAACTAATTAAATATAAAAGTATTTTTGGTTTTTGAGAGGCGTTGCGCGCACTACCCTAAATGTGCGGACACCTTCAACGTGTTAGTTACATTTTCCATTACTACTTGATTTATATATAAAAAAAACTAAATTGCTCTCCATAAAAATAGTATTAACAAGAAATTACAGTGAAAATATCAAAAGGCTCCTAGTGCATGTTTCAATTTTTTATTTAAAGAATAAATTTGTTATTTTAATGTGTTTTAAAAAATAAAAAGATAGAAATATTATTGCATGTCATTTTCAATATATTTTATTTGAAGGAGAATTAAGTCATTCTAATGTTTTTAAAAAATATTAAAATGAGAAATTCTCAGTCAATTTTTTAACAATTAATGATTAATAACTTACATGAAAAGACTAGAATAGCCATACAAAGACCATTGATATATTTGAAAAGGATAAAAAAATTAATAATAAAAAATTAATTATACTATCACCATAAATAATAAAATGTGTAAATTTTACGTTCCCCATTAGTTTTTTTATTTTTTATTTTTATGTGTGACTTCACAGCTACCTGCTCCATTATTTGAAATGATGACGAGGGTCCTAATTCTATATATTTTAAGCTTCTTTTTTTATAGCTACTTTAGAAACTGTTCTTAAAAAATTTAAATTTTTTTTTAAAAAAATTTAATATAATTTGTATTTTTTGATCGTTTTGATGTGTTAATATCAAAAATAAATTTTTAAAAAATAAAAAAAATCATTTACATATATTTCAATATGAAAAATTATTTAAAAAACAACCGCTACCACATTATTAAACATACTCTTATACTTTAAGACGAAAAAATAATTCCTTTATTGGTTTTTCATTTGCTTCTGGGTAAAACATGGATTTCATAACGTCTTAATTAAGCAAATTCGGTTCCCACTAGCAATAATAATTGAGTGCACGTCGTCTAATACTTCACTCCAAGTCAAGGCTGTAAGGCCAAAACGGGGCACAGAAGGCATCTTCATTTTCAAATTTGCTACTTGTTCAGCTATATTTTTTTAAAAAATTAAATATTTTTAGTTCTAAGTTAATTTTGTTTCTAATTTTTTTTAATAAATTAATATTAAAAATAAATTTTAAAAAATAAAATAAAAAATATTATTTTAATATATTTCTAAATAAAATTACATTAAAAAGAAACGAAAATAAAATCTTTTATAGTGTTGTTTGCCTTTAAAGCAATAATAATTTATACTCTGCGGCCAAAATCAACGAAGAAGATGTGAGAGCACCAAAAAATGATGATGACAAAGGCACATCATGAGTGCTAGTTGTCGTGATTTGGCAAGGAGACCTGACAACAAACAGGAAGGCAGTAAACGGTTCCAGCTATGGTGATGCCTCTTCTGCAGCGTTTCGGGACGCTGCTGCTAGTTAAAAGATATTATATTATATTTTTTTGAATTATAAATTTTAATAAAAAGTTAAGAAATAAATATGAGTTTGTAATTTTATTTGTTTGTGATAAAACAAGGGATAAAAATCATACATTAATTTATTAAAAAATAATTTGTTTTTTGGTATCATTTATATACTTAGATTAAATTAAATTTGAGGCCAATATAAATTAAATTTAAGATTCTAATGGCATCCATATAAAATTTGAGGCCAATATAAATTAAATTTAGGGTTATATCTTATATCTTATTATAACAAATATAATTCACGTTAGTAATTAAAACTTATTTCGCTTGATTATTTATACTTGGTTATAAGGTTTTAACCCAAGTGCTCGTGGACATGGCCATAATGTCTAGGCTAAACTTCAAGTTCAAGTTCCTTTTTTTCATATTATTTATTAATGAGTTTATTTTAAATGATTTCTCTATTAAATCTCTCTTCTTTACTTATATATACACACACGCATGCACATGAAAATATAATAATAAAAAATCTTAAATAATTTTCTTGTTTTTATTGTAGTAGATTAATTTTTTTTTAATTTTATTTTTTTTAGTGTTACTATATTTTTCTTTGACTATTAGATTTATGGCTTTTTTAATATACTCTCAATGATTATTAAAAAAATATATTAAAATATATAAGAAAAAACTATTTTAATGTAATTTCATGGTTTTTTTCATGATATTTTATTTAAAAGTTAATAGATGATTTTTTTAAAAAAAATATAAAATTACAATCTTAATGTAACTTTGTATTAATTTGTTTGGTAAGCGTTCAATTTATCACAACTTTTAATTATTTTTTTTAGATCACCATGAAGAGTCATATTCCGAACATATGACGTCCATGACTTGACGTTGCAAGGACAAGACAATTATTTGTTGTTCTTTCCTGTCTCCCAAAATCAAACTAAAAACAAATCAGTATTGTCCCTTGCATCAAAAGCCAAAAAAAGTAAATAATTTAATCCAGGAAAAAATCCCTTCGACACTGAACATGCACGTTGGTAAACTTCTCACTCGATCATCGGAGAGTTAATTAGAATTTTATTGGAAGTCGTCATAAAAATAATTTTTTTGTCAAAAAAAAAAAACTGTCCATAAGAGTTCGTGTCTGGTGACAGGACACTCTGAAAAAAAGAAAATGGATGAACACAATTGATGTGCGAAATGTATAGAAAAATTTCAATTATTCACGATATTGCGAACACAATATAATTCAAGATTCACCAGTCTAAAATCCCATGAGATTTACTGCAAATTAACACAAACATGACAAGAAAAACTGAAAGAAACTCAAATGGAACTGGATATATTGAAGTCATGGCGATTAAGAAGGTGGGTTCATGACATGATCTATCAGGTCCTGGAATCCAAGGCCATGATGGTGCTGAGATTCATAGGTTTCATGTATCGGGTGGAGCCAGTCATGATCTGCTGTACTATAATTCTGTTTGCCTTTTCTGATGGATGGAATGGATCCCAGAATGCATAAAGGTCACGGTTAGGGCACAAGTTTGACAACAGTGTGCACAGTCCTAGGCCATTGTATGGCCCTTGTCCACAACATGCTATCTTTGATGTAGTAAATCCTGCCAAACCAAAAAATTGATTTTTTTTTTGTTATATCTCACAATGAGCATATAGTACTGTATCCTCAATGATGAAGTGAACTGTCTACTTGGAATATATTGCGTACCATATGCTTGAGGATTACTGACAAAATCTGCGTGCATTTGGTGGGTATTTGCAGCAATAAACACATCGCTGCCGATTTTTCTGTTGACATCAATTATCATGCTCTCAAGTTGAGGGTTATACAAGGCAGCCGCTCTCTGTAGTTCAGCTGAGCAGCCACCATTTGTGCTCCTCATGGCCAACTCTGCTGGAACACAACCCATCGGTCCAGTACCAGTCACAAGAACTCGACGTGCTCCGAGATTATACAGCCTCTGCAGTAATGATCGAAATGGGGATATATAGTTCATGTTATTTTCAAATTAGAGTTTACTCAAGAACTCACAATCTTCGGTGATCGATAATACTATTCTTGTTGATGATGTTTATCCACATACATAGTAAGCCTCCTAAAAAGTACTATTTCATTTGAATCATATAGTAGTTTTGTCCTAAAAAGATATATCTTGAATACAGAGAATGAACCTTGTAATTGTAAATAACTAAAATCTTGTTTCTTAGCTGATGTGGGATACAGTGGGCAGAACAAGAACAAAAAATTAAAAGGGGTAAATTAAAAAAATTATTTTAAAAAAGTTAAAATTTCAGTTATTTTTACTAAAATTATAAATATTTATAAGGAAGAGGCTAGAGGCTGAGAAAAACATTTCCTTGCTTTGTAAAGGTTGGGGCCTCTATCAGCCCCCCTGTCTCTGCCACTAATGATATAATAATATCATCATACCCTTCAGACAAGAGGTTTAAGTAGTCACACATGCCTAACATTTTCATAAATAAAGTTAATAATGATATGTGTACATTATATTATAGACCCTCCAAGATATTATCCCATTAAAGCTGCATAATAAGTTTTGTCTTGAAAAAATAATTATTTAGGAGAGAGATTAACCTTATGCTTATAAGCTACCAAGTTCTTCTAATTGGATAGTAACATTGTCTAATTTATTTTTTAATTTAGTATTACAAGAAACTTTAAATGAGAAAAGAGGAATTACCATCAATAGTTTCTTGTACTCTGAAATGAGATGCTTGACATAATCTGGCAAATCATATTGGCGAGACCTTGCAGAATAAGGAACCAAGTAATAGTTGTTGACAAAATCATTCCCACCAACGGTGAGCAGGATAAGTGACTGATTGACGAGTCGCTTGGCCTTCTCGGCTCCGATAAGCGCACCAACTCGTTGCTGATATTGTTGGAAATTCTCCAGTTGTCTATGCATTCTTATTATATTTAACTGATATTGTTGCATTAAGGCCACATATTAGATCAGCTGTTCGGATATATGTTACTGGAAGCAAGTCATTGAGAAATTAGACAGGAAGGTTGCTTACAAACTGAATTCCAGTGTCATTAAGGATTCCGATTCCAGCCGAAGCAAAGTTGGCACCAACAAGTAGTTTTTGTCCTCTAAGCTCTGGACTCAGGTAAGGCAACGGGGATTCTGAGCCAATTTGCTCACCTGACAAATGCATTTAATGATTCTTAGTGAGACTAAGATATCCAGAGAACATGTTAGTGTGCGTGTGATTATTTGTGGACATTTGTATAGACAAATGAGCTAGGTAACAAGGAAATGTAAATCATGCCACATAATATCGATATGTATATTGGAAACTTAACTGATAAGGTCAGGAATGTTCAGGCCATTAGAGAATCGGCCGGTTGCTCGATGTGTTGGATAATCGATCCCATAAGGGTATGAATCGGCTCGTGCAGTTGTTGCCAGGTAGTTGTTGTTGCCACTATCGACTAGTGAATCACCGAAGACGAGGAATGCCCTTGCGTCAGCTTGGTGAACAATGGCTCCCAGTACCAATGCCAGACCTGAGATCACCCAATAAGAACTGCAAGCTGATGAGTTACTGGCCATTGAAATGGTCAATGAAACCCAGAAGAGAATACTTGTATAAATTGACAAAGACCTTTGGATGTGGATGAAATATACAGGATGGACTTGCATCTATATATACACCTTCTGGCTCTACCACCCTGGATGTAAACAACCAGCGGAATCCGAAAGCAAATTATGGGTATTGGTAGTTGTGGATGCTAACAAGTTGTACCTGTCATGGATTAAAACCTTGCCACAAAATACTGTTAGGGGTTTATATATTCAAATCCACTGGTTTATGCCTTAATATTCAGTAATGCATGTGTTATATATTGTGGTTGGCTTTGATTGAAGTTTCTGCAGATTAAGCTGCTTTCCAAAGAAGAAGAAACAACCTTTACATTTCACTGTAAATTAATGAACTGTCCATGATAAATCTCTGATCGTGGCATTGGATCTTGGGATTTCTTTCATGTAAAAACTTACTACAGTAAATTACTTATCAAGACTCATAGCTAACAAAAATAACTAGGTCTAGGTTAAAAAAATGCTTACAGGGTACTATTATTTCAGATTTCTTTGCATGTTAAAGCAAACCCTCAATTAACTATGACTTTAATACCATTCCATTACATTTCACTAAGATCATAATTCATACAATCATGAGATACATTGCCATGGCAATTAAACTTGCAATAGTTCTCTTTAAACATCATCGATCAATGCAAAACAAACTGAAGTTACAATTTCTGGTTTCCTTAATTTGGTAAGACAGTGACTATGGTGTTGAGTTTTGAGGTCCTGTTTGAGCTGGACCAGTACAAATAAAGCTGCATATTCTGTGTGACTTAAACTGGAAACTCACCCACGAGGCGACTTCTAGGTTTCCCTTTTCATTACACATTAGAGGCATGATCACGAAAAGGGGAAGTATAAGGATCCTTTAGTTATATGATACCATGTGACATGCATGAATTGGTGGCAGTTAAAATAAGTAGCCCTAAATTAAGACTTGCTTCCACCGCCCTATCCTTGCCTCATTGTACAAATTAACCACGTACAATAATCTCGAAGTTAACACTTTGATCTTCTATGGAGTTAATGTTACCAAGAATTTCAAACACTTTTGATTAGTTGTTAAATGCTTCAGTCACTGGGAAGTTGAACCTAATTCTTTGGCATTGCCTGCTAAAACTTCAAAAGTCGAACCCCATCAATGTCAAGAATATTGATTGATACTCTTGGATTCCCCCCCCCCCCACCCCTTTTTTTCTTCTTTAGAAACCAACAGAGTTCCCCAATTACGAGTTTGAGCAATATACCTCCACTCCACACTTTAAGTCAGTCATTTAAAGTTGCTCCAATACACTGAGCTTAATATGCCAGGAATTCCACCTTTTCTTCACTGACCTAAAACGTGAGTCGTGGCCCTCTCAGAAACCAAAAAAGTGGGTAATAATGCATGCGCTACTTTATTTAAGATCTAGCTGCAAATCTCCAATGTAATAATGGCTTGATGATAATGTTTTGGTCTATCTGTGATTACATTTCTAACACCTCTGTGACTTAGCAGTCAAAAACAGTTCAGCTAACTGTCGAGCCCACAGATTCAGGGGCTAAATTCAATGTGATCTAAATTTTTCAGGCTCTTAATATCTAAACAGTACTGCTTTAGAATGGAAGTCACACGCTGTCTTCAACTTCCACTTCAAAACAAAAAAATTGCTTTTTTCTTTCTAGTTCTCAAGTTTAATACCTGAAATTTATGAGAATGGACTAGCTGCTGCGGCTGAGAAGCCTCAAGCACCGCCCCCCACCTAATGAACCTCTTAAAAAAAAAATCACTTTCCTCTTTCCATAATAATAAGGTAAGCTCCAGAAATGGGCAGAATTGCCTAATCCTGTATTTCCTCGAAGTAAGTATCCGAGTCTTAAGGTGAATCATGAAAGCTTTGAGAAAAACTATAAATGAGATGACGTTATGAAATATTTTAGAAATATTTTATTGTAATTTTTTATGCATATTTGACAAATGAGATCTTGGATAATCTTCATTTTGTAATTGTAGTCTTTTCTTAAGGAAAGACGTACAATCTTCATTTTATAAAATATAATTAACAAACATATTTTATTCACTCTTGAAATCTTTTATTTAGTGGGATCTTTGGCCATTGCACAAGTGGTTATTAGCTCAAGCCGGATCTGGTAAGTACGTACAGTGTGGGAGCAACTGATACAAAGAAGTCAGACACGACGACTTGCCAAGAGGGAGGTCTTTTTGAGCTCATGTTGATTGTTTCAACAAAGCTGGCTTAGTCTTATTTTCTGGAAATGAAGCTAGTCATACTAATGATGAGAGGATCTGGATTTGTCTGATCTTCATGTCTTAATGTCCACTCCTGACTCCGCTTAAGCTTGGATCATAAGACGCAACCACTCTATAGATACCACTTAATTTCATATTGAATGATCCCATGCTGAGAGTTATTTGCTGGCAAAGCTAGTGTGCTCTTTTCTGGTCTTTAATTATGCCTTGCATTTTTCTTGTTAACATGCTCTATATATAGACATCATTTTATCATCAGAAACTGGGAATTAAGGTCCCATTAACTAACTGGTGTTTGGATTTTCACTATTCTGAAGGTTCTGTCAGGATTAATCGATATTTCTGAATATATTTAACTAACCAATTTTCTAATAACTTGCATCGAACTAATGCATGTCTCGCCAATTTAGAAAATATTTTCTTGTTATTTTTGGTTAGAATTTGTGAGCTTTTCATTCCTTCAATTATAGCGGCAATAATTGTAGCCTCCCTCTTTTTGGTGCTGGTAAGTTAATACTATTCAGCCCTCGAAGAGACAACTTTTTTTCTATTCCTTTCGTCTTTGCTCTTTTTTTTTTTTTAATGTTTTTCTCCAACAAAAAAAGAAAAAGAAAAGGAAATTAGCAATCAGACATCTTAGATGAAACTGTCACGTGAGGAGCGTAAAAATGTAGGGTTGGAATATTTTCACGACATACAAGAACTTGCCCTCAATAAATTTTGTTTTTTTCTTCTACAAAAAAAACTTAATATTTGATTTCAAGAACATTAAAGTTTTTTAACGTATTCATTTGTTATTTTCAAGTTAATACAGAACAAATAAGACTGTTTCCATATTAAACACACAATGAAATAATTAAAATATTATTTAAAGAAAAAAAATTAAACTTAATGTGAAGGAGTATTTTCCTATTCTCACAATGATTTTTCTTATTATTATAATTTAAAATGATGAGAAATTTGGTAAAATAATAAACAATTAAGAAGTGTAGTCAAACGATGAAAATACATTTGAAGTCAAAAAATTTATGTACGAGGTCAAGAGGCATTTTTAGTTTTTCACAATGATTTTTTTGTCATTATAAAGTCAGATCAAAGACAATTTTATATTTGACTAAATAAAAATTAAAAGATGAGTGTGCATATACAACACCTGAGGATGTGTGAGAGGCGTTGGCACATATCCGGCAGTGCGTGCAACATCTCTCAATATTCAAAAATATTCTTTTATCATGTTTTTGTAAACACCTTTGTGTCCTTTTTCTATTGGTATAACGAGTATTGATATTGGTGGTTCAACTTCTATTGTTGGACCATCCTAAATCTTGTGGTACAGACACCTAAAGAAATAATTTACCAAGATTATTTCATAAATAAGGTTGGTGGATAGATTTTTTCCAAGGTATGGATAGACAATCACTCCATAATATCTCAATTTCTTATTAATTGAGAAAAGAAGTTTTTCTTAGTTATGTAGAAAACTAGAGTATAGTACACGATTTTTATATCTAAGTTCCATAAACTAGAAAGAAAAGAGAGACATCGAGTATTCACTAGAGAACTCTTTACACTAACAAAATTTAAAAGGCCTAGCTCCATCACTGTTGGTTAATACCAAAGGGTTCTTGAATGGTGAAATTAATTCTATGTATTGGCTTGAGTAGTCAAGACTACCATTAGATCTCTTTCTCTCTCTCTGTTTTGTATTCCCCCCCTTTTTTTTAATATTTTCTTAATTTTAAATTTATCTTTATAAATTATATCGATTTATTTTTCATAAGTTATGTAGTCTTAAACAAACATCCTGATATTTGATTTGTGTTCAATTTTACAAGCATATGTTTTATTATCTACAATTAAGTAGAAAATAGTTTTTTTAAAAAAAATTATTAAACACAGTGGAGTCCTTCATCCGGATCATGAATTTAATGGGTTAAGCCATAAAATATATATCGTACGTATGAGTTAAACATTGACGAGTTTTTAAATAAAGATTTTTAAAGCTAAACCATACTTTTTATCGGACATCATCTAGATTATCTTATGATCCGTCAAGTCTATGGATCACATCATGATAACTCTTGTATGATTTAATCTTAAACTCGGGTTAGATAAAAAGTCAGGTTAAATTGGTTCAGGTCAAGTCGAGTAGTTTTTAGGTTGATTATTGGGTTGGATTTTATAATAATATCAACTAATTTTTATGCCTCCAAATCTTTTCTTATGCTGAAATTGTTTTTGATACATAGTATTGTATTGCACTGTGTAAACTAATAAATTACTAATATATTGATTGTAAAAAAAAAAAAGGAGGAACCGAGGGCCAGAAAAAAGAGGAAAGGAAAAAAATTCTTCCATGGTGTTAGATGTTCAAATTAAGTCAAACTGCCCCATCATCAAATAACGGACAAATTAATACCCACCTAACAAATGTACCCAACTGATTCGATTGAAGAAATAAGTATACCCAACGAACATAATTACCAAATAACTGTGTGTTTAAAGGTATAGTTGCGATTGTTTTCTAAAATATTTTTTATTTAAAAATATATTAAAATAATATTTTTTTTGTTTTATTTTAAATTATTTTTAATATCAGCACATCAAAATATTTGAAAACACTAAAAAAATATTAATTTAAAGTAAAATATAAAAAAATTTAAATTTTTTCAAAAATATTTTTGAAATACAAAAATAAACAATAACATCGAAGCAAAATTAAATATTACTTGAAAAATTTTCATGTAACTCATAGATGTCTTCAATTTTAGCAGTCTTAGCTCAAAACTGTTGCTCTCAAATATATATATTTTCTTTCTTTTTGCACTAAAATTATTTGATAAAGATCTTTTGGTGATCAAAACGACACATGATCTAATATAAAGAGAAATTGCAACTCCTTTTACGCATGTGCTTGTGATTTTTAACACTAAAATTAGGCTAAAATTGGAAGCAAGTGTGAGTCGCGTGCAAAATATTTGGGCCTATCAATTGTAAATAACAAAGGAGGTTAATCGATCGAGCAATATCAAAATAGGTAGAGGACTCAATTGCAAGAACTGATAGGTGACGGACTCAATTGGATAGACATAATAGTTTTAGGCACAAATTTATCCTTTTGCCTTATATATATTTACAAGCATACTGTTGTTGTTAGTGATTATAATTGTTTAAAATCATTACCCCGACAAAGATTTCAAATTGAAATTTAGGATTTTCAAAAACAGTTTAGAATGCATTCAGCTTTCATTTCTGATCATAGTACTAATTCTAACTATTTGTTAGAATTTTCAGGGTTGTGTAAGAAATACTATAGCAATTCACAGTATTTTATGAGGAAATCTACAATATTTACCCTATATAATTTAGCCTTATTTGTAATCACTTATAATTATAATTATTAACCAGCTAAATATTAAAAAACATAAAATCGACAAAGATAATTTTAGAAAAAAAAATAAAGAAACGAGAAAAAAACCATGTGGGGAAAACAGTGTAGCAATCCACAGTAATTTGTGAGAAAAACTACAGTGCTTTCCCTATATATTGTAATTCTAATTCTCAACCAGCTTAATATTAAAAAATAAAATCGACAAAGATAATTTAAAAAAAAATCATAAAAAAAATCATGTGGAGGAACACTGTAGTAATCCACAATGTTTTAAAGAAAAAAATTACAAAGCTAAATTCTCAACCAATTCCATATTAAAAAAATAAAATTGACAAATATAATTTTGAACAAAATAAAATAAAAAAAACCATGTGGGGAAACGCTGTAGCAATCTACAGTGTTTTGTGAGAAAAGCTACAGTTGTAATTCTCAACTAATTCAATATTAAAAAAATAAAATCGACAAATAATTTTGAAAAAAATCATAAAAGAAAAACTATATGGAAAAACACTATAGCAATTCACAGTGTTTTAAAGAAAAACATTACAAAGCTAAATTTTTAATCAACTCAATATTAAAAAATAAAATCGACAAAGATAATTTTGTGCAAAAAAAATTGGGGAAAAATACCAAAAAAATAAAAAAAAATCAAATCAACAAACAATTTTGAAAAACAATCATATAAAAAAAACTATGTGAGGAAACATTGTAGTAATTCACAGTGTTTTAAAGAAAAAATTTACAAATCTAAATTCTTAACCAGCTCAATATTAAAAAAAAAATTGTAAGTTTGAATATATGCTTAATATATATGCTAATATTATTTTATTATATGTATATTGAAAACATGTTTATCTTTTTTTTTTTTGATTGAGTTTTATTTTTAAATATTTATAAATTTAGACATGCATCACTTTAGGCTTTCTTTAAATATTTTTTTATCCTTTTAATGCTAGATAAACTAAACATTTTTATTTACTGAAATATATTTACAAACTTTCATATAAAGAGGGCACCCTTGTACCATAAAAAAATAATCAAGGGGGTATATCGAGGTATTAGCCCTTCACTTTCTTGATTATTAACTTCTATAGTCATTCTTAACAAAAACATACTGAAGAATGTTGAGTATGGCTGGTGTTCTAAAGTCCAAGGACACGAGACCTCTTAATTTCTCCGGCTGATTGAAAGAGCCGAATAAGGCTACACTGTCAAATTCATGAAAAGTTGAAAGACTATACTGTTATCTCAAAAACGTTAAGTGTTTTTAGACAGTAGAATCTCCCAAATGGAGTTTTGAACTTGGAACTTCTAGATGAGCTGGGTTTAGCTTACACAGTACTGTGTAGTTTAGGGGTGGGGTGGTAGTAGGTAGTAGTTATCAATGGCTCTAGTGCAATTAACAGGGAGAAACACAAGATTACTAGTGGTTTACTTTCTCACAAAACGTTTCTGACACCAATACAAAATCGCAAATCATTTTTCCATCATCGTACTATTATTAACGAGGGATCTAGCCTGTACATGCGCAACCCCAATATCAGCTAACACTTAATTAATACTGTGAACAAACCCACCAACCTCACCTAATCAAGGTGCAAACAATATTAATGAAGAATATAATTGTTCATAATGTTCAATTATAAGCACTGGACTAGCCAGTAGTGGTATAGATAATTAAACCCTAGAATCCAAAGCCATGATGGTGCTGAGATTCATTGGGTTCATGTACTTGGTGTCGCCAGTCACGATAGTGCTGACGATGATTCTGTTAGCTCTCTCAGTTGGGTGGAATGGATCCCAAAATGCAAAGATTTCTCTGTTAGGGCACAAGTTGGAAGCTATTGTGCACAATCCGATCCCATTAAAACGTCCTTGTCCACAGCATGCAACCTGCGATGTCACAAATCCTGCGTATATGTATACCAACCAACATCAGCGATGTTTATTGGTTTAGTCTTACAAGTCAAACTACTTTAAAATCCAATTACTAAGCAGTAAAATGAATTATTCTTTTTCTTCTTTGTATTTAGATAAAGCTCTGAACTCAAGTCCTTTCAAGAGAAAGAAATATACTAATACATGCAATTGAGCCAGTGCTCATTAATTTGACCAGTGAAATGAAATAATTTGTTAACTAATTTCTATTGTAATTATATTGTTTCATGAAAAATAATGTGTGTGTGTATATACACATATTAATTGCTTATGAAGCTGGTCCGACACTATATATATATATATATAGACAACCATGCACGTCAATAAATGGTTAAAAATAAATGTAATGTGAACCATTTCCTACTCTGCAGTATCAATAAATTGTGTGCAGAGCAAGGGACCAAACTGTGGCTAGTCCGAGTAATGTTGTCTTCTGAGAGGATATTGCATATCTTGATTTTTATAATTATGTGTATAAAGTACAAACAGATCCTTCCATTAATGTTTTTTTTTTCCTTTTGGTCTCCTAAACTTATTGCTACAAGTTTGTTGCATCTGCAATTATTTATGTATATGAACATGTGCTTTTGAGTAATATTTATTCTGATGACTTACCATATGCCTGAGGATTAGTAACGAAATCCATGTTCATTTCATAAGCATTGGCAGCAATAAAAACATCCGATCCAATTTCCATATTGAGTTCAGTTATCATTTGCACAAGCTGTGGGTTGAACAAGGCAGCTGCTCTCTGCAGTTCAACGGCGCATTCTCCATTTCTGCTCCTTGTTGCCCTCTCTGCTGGAACACAACCTAATGGTCCGGTCCCCGTCACCAAAATCCTACGTGCTCCCAATTCATATACCCTCTGCATTGTGAAACATTAATTCATATTAGTAGTTAGAAATAATTTCAATGCAAAATAAGAGCATCAAAGAAACTTTTCTACAGTAGGTGAAACAATTTATGCAATGTTGCAGTGTTCATGGCTATCTAGCAAGTAATTAAATTGGACTGTAAACGTGAGAGTAAGAGATATATTCTGTATAGATGGATCTGACCAAAAGGCTTCAATGAGAAAATCATCTATCAATGAAAATGCCCTTAAAGGCTTTAAATAACATGTCAGAAAGCATCAAATGCTAAATATTGGCCCGCAGAACATTACTCAAATTAACCAATAAACTAACTCATTGTCGGCTTCACAAAGTCTTGAAAAACTTATCTTGCTTCATGAAAGGGAAAATTAATGCACTTGGTGGGTGAATTTAAGCCACAAAAAACCCACAGATGAGGCCCTCTAATATTTCACTGCTGAATGCTTGGGCCTTATCATTCTGTACATTAGACACTAGTTTCTATAAAACTATATGGTACTTAAATTTGCTCCTACGTACTTCTATTTGAACTTGGTGCTATAGCCTACCTCATGATCTCTTTATAGTGTTTGATTTTTGCACCATAAATTTGAAAAAAAAAAAAACAAAGTAAATGAGATATTTAAAGTATAATCAATATGGCCAGAAAAGGATATAAAACATATATATTAATTACCACTAGGATTTTGCGGTACTCGGAGATGAGATAGACAACATAATCAGGGAGGGCGAATTGGCGAGATCTTGCAGAAAAGGGCACCAAGTAGTAGTTGTTAACAAAGTCATTGCCACCTAGGGTCATCAGGACAAGTGCTTCATTAACCAGTCGCTGAGCTTGCTCAGGTCCAATAAGTGCACTAACCCTTTGCTGGTATTGTTGAAAGAATTGCAATTGCTGGCCGATTCGGATGATGTTGAGCTGCAATGTAGGATAATTGATCAAATAAGCTTGATATATGAACCTTTTTTTTTCCCATTCCCACAATATAAACTAAATTAATATCAGGTGTGCTTCAGTTTAGAAGTCACGGTCTTCCTTCTTGAATTGATGGAAAAGGACATTCAATAAAATCTAGAAAGTAAACAATATTAAATAGGTATTGGAAATTACGTGATACATCATCCGAATTGAAAATGGACTTACAAACTGAACTCCAGTATCATTGAGAATTCCAATTCCAGCAGAGGCAAAGTTGGCTCCGACAAGTAGTTTTTCTCCCCTGAGCTCGGGAGCTAAGTATGGCAATGTGGGTTCCGAGCCAATTGCCTCACCTAGTAATATACAGTATTGACATTAAACTAGAGTGCAAGAGATTAATAACATGATATGCATGCGCGCAATCCAATAAAAAATCAGATTGATAAAAAAAAAAAAAACCCTACTAATGAGGTCAGGGATGTTAAGGCCATTGGAGAAACGTCCAGTAGCACGACGAGTTGGATAATCGACGCCATACGGTGGGGCGTCAGCTCGGGCAGTGGTTGCAAGGTAATTATTGTTTCCATTATCGACTAACGAATCACCAAAAACAAAGAAAGCCCTAGCCTCAACTTGAGGAGTAACACCTGCTAGTGTTACCACCAGGCCTAAAATTAGCAAAGAAATGAAACATGGCGAGGTATCCATGGACATTTTTCCAAGCAACCCTAGCACAGCTCTTATGGGTGCACTGACACTATTGTGATGCGCAAGTAAATGATGAATGAAGCTAGGTATAAATAGTGTTCATCGCTTCATGTTATGAGCCTTTGATCGATGCTACATTAATGACGTGCTCAACCACCAAGCGTCTGATAGAGAAGGGCGGCTGTAAAAACCGAAGCCAGCACGTCCAAGTTGTTTCAGTCTGCTATATAGCAGAGCGATAGAATTATCCACCATGCCTTGCACTTGTGCTTGACAACTTGCTACTGCAGTCCATTAATTTTCATATTGTAGTGACAACACAGTTGAGCTGGCAATGGTAATTAGAGTTTGGATGCTCAACAAATATACAACTATATATCAATAGTACATGTAATTAAGCACTTCAATTTTTTAAAAAACATTTAAAAACAAATACAGAAATTTATATGAATGAATAAATTCCAAACCTCTATGATTAATTGGTCTGTGGATTGACATTAATCAACCAGATGGATATCCTCATTAATTGTTTTTTTCTTATAACGATCGAGGATTTAGTTAAATAATTATCAAGAGACTATCTACAAAAAAAAATACAAATTAAAAGAAAAAAAGAGAGTAAAAGTACATCAAAAGAGAGAGAGTGAAGACTCCTCCTACTCCTATAACAAATACAAAAACAATATCAGCAAAGGCTTGAGAAGCAGCGTATATGACATTAATTTGTGATCTGCATTATCTCTGAAAGCTTTGTTTCTCTTTTTCGGTCAGAACTGAAAGCGGATCCATGTGTTAACCAGCTTACATTCAAGGCAACTTGATGGTAATGGATTAAATGTGATCCGGCTTTGGTCGATAAACACCATCCATACAGCAACGTTAGTAGGGCTAAATCCATGATATACACTACAACTAGCATCAGCTAATTAAATTGTGGGGAAATGAAATATTGTTTAGAGTCGGTAGCTAGAAAAGAAAAGATGGCTTTAATCCTTAATTATTTGCTCTCTTTTTTTCTGGCAACATACAGTGCCCCGTAGGCCTAGAAAATGTTATATAACTAATTAATATTAGAAGGAAACCACACCTCAGACACGGATTTTTCCAGGAAATGTGGCTTTCCGATCCAATAAGCCATTAATTGACATTAATATTATTGTTGTTCTCTTTTTATTGCAATTTGTTAGGGCCATAACTAGGGAACATATCAATATCCAGTGATGAAGGAGCCATGTGACAAACATTAATAGGGTGGGGATGATTTTATCTACCTCTCCCACATTATCCCACCCGAATTAATCAAAATGAAAAGGCACCATAAAAAAGGTCTAGGCATGATGGATATGATGCGAAGATAACACTAGTAAGAAGCTTTTATCAGCTATTAAAAATAGATTATTTACATGTAAAACTGGATCCATAACTAATTAATTTAGACTTTTAAATTAAAAAAAAAATTGTTCTTTTATATAGGTAAATTTTCACATGTACAACCTCACATATAGATATATGTTACACGTGAGCTTACGACGGCAGGGAGTCATAGAAATCGCCACCTAATTATTTGGTTTACGATCACTAGAAAACTTAAGTATACTGATTTTATTAGAGATTTCAAGGGTAATGGACTGATGATGGCTAGAAAAGGTATTCGCACATTTAATGCATCTTACCTAAGGTAAAGTGCTTTGTCACTACCAGAATTCATATATTTTTGACGGAATTTTCCGTCAGTATTTGGACTATCATTCTGTCGGCAATTAATTTATCGACGGGAATATGGATGAAAATGCTTTGTCAGCAAAACTCTCGTTGGTAGTATTTGGTCTGTCGATAATAATAAAAATTATTACTGGTGGATTTACTGACAGGAAAAGCACGCTAATAAAAAAAAATTATCCGTTTCATTTCATCGGTATTTCCCTTGAGAAGCTTGTCATATAACCAACAAAATATTTTATGCAAGTTCTTTGGTGATTATATAAAAATCTATTTTTAAAAAATCTATTTAACAGAACTAAAAAATAATTAAATTAATATAAATCAACACTCAATGACACTCAGGAACTGAGTTGCTTGGAAAAAAAGAGAGAAGAAAATCAACTCAAATAAATTTGCAACAAATAAATAACACAAAAAAATAAATACCTGAGAAGACGTATTTCAGAACCCATAATCTAGCAACAAATAAAAAAATTTAATTGAAATTGAACAATAAAATTTAAAACAAATCCAAAAAAATTGATCTCATATGAAAAAAAATCTTTTAACAACATTCATACAGTTATTAAGAACTGAGAAAATTAAAAATAAGATAAAAAAACAAATATAATGCAAAAAAAAAAGAAGAAAAGAATCTTACTTTAATGTAGTTGCGAGTGAAGTTAAAAAGATAAAAGAAAAAACAAATTCATAAAGTATGTTAATTAAAAGAAAAATTGAGAACAGAAAATAGGAGAAGATGAGAAAACAAACCTTAGCCTGGAGGAGAAAACAAGGAGTTGAGGAGAGAAGAGAAGAGAAAGAAAGGGATTTTGGTGTTTTTTACATAAGATAAAGAAGAAGAAGAAGACGTGTGAAGAATGCGTGCATCACTTATGAAATAAGAGATTCTAATCTTTTTAGTGGGGCATTTTAGCAACGATTTTACCAATAGAGAATTAAAATTTAATATTTTAATTATTTCATCGGTGATTTCGTCTATTATATTTAATTTAAATTTTTAATTTAATTAAAAATTTTCAGAAACCGCCAAATATCACTAATAACTTTCCAATACTTCGGTGATTCTGTCTGTAATATTTAATTTAAATTTTCAATTTAATCAAAAATTTTCAAAAACCAGCCGAATAACATCGATAACTTTTCAATTCATCGGTGATTTCGTCTATAACGAACATTAATTAATAGTGTAATTAAGAAGTGAACAGTTCTAGAGCTTTCTGAAAAATACCGACGGAATTAATCCATCAGTGATTCCCTTTGTAATTGACATTATAAATAGTGTCCGAGATAAGTAAACAGTTTACCAACAAGTTTATGAACAAATTTTAATGGAGATATTAATACCGTCGGTAATTATGTCGGTATAAATGACACGTCATCATATTTTTTGGATTTGTTTTAATTCCTTCTTTTCCCACTATAATTCCCTCGGAATATAATGACATAAATATTTCGTTAGTGTTTCCGTTTGTATTTATCAGCTTTCTGGTAATATGTGGTCTAAACGTGGTTTAAGGTTTTTAATGAGTTTTTAAATAGCAGTCAATCTATGGCTTAGGGTGAAGATTCATTCGTGTAACTAAATCTGGCTTTTCGAATTCATTATGGGCTTGTGTGCCCAAAAACATTCTTATGAAAATGAGTCATGCAAGTGCCCTGACAGAGCTCACTTATCCTGGAAAGCAGAAGTGTTTTCTACAACTCAAGTGTTGTGGTGAAAAATACTCCCAATTAAAAATAATGAATATTTAGAATAATTTTGAGAATTTTCTGGTCAACTCCTGATATTTAGATATCATTCTACCTGTAGTTCCAATATTTATACCATAATATTGACCATTAATTCTCATGAATTAAAAATTTATAAGTTATTGGAATAATGGTCAAATTCTTATAGATTTAGTAAACTGGTTATTAAATTCAAAATGCAAGCTAAAAAAATAAAACATACTATCAACATTGCAAAAAAAACAACAGATCATAATCAATATGCAAAATAATCCAAATTCCAAAACTATTAACCTAAAAAAACTTCTTTTAACATCTACCCGGCAACCGAGAAACATGTAAGGACTAATAGAAGAACATCATAACCTAGCTAACATATTTGGAAAATTCCAAATCAAACTTAGATGCAAACATAACACATTAAAGTAATCATCAACATGTCAACACATTCAAAACGTTGCATTTAAAGAATAAAAATCAATCAAATATGCCTCATGGACTTCACTTTCAAGGCAGGCAAAAATATACCTTCCAAGCTTGAAATCTTCAAATAGGAATTGATTTCTAATACTACCTTCTTTTTTCTTTTCTCCAAACTCAAAAAAAGCAAGTCGAATCCTTTCTTGAGATCATAAACTTGATTGAATAACTTGAACCTTAATCAAAATTTCTTTACCCTTTTTCTCTCTCCTCCTTCCTCCTCTGATTTCCTTTCATTTTATAGGCATATTCAGAGCTTCCAAATGAGTTTTTTATGGTTCTAGCAAACTAAAATTAGGTTGATTTCACCACTAATCAATGGTTTTTTATTTAAATAGTTTGTAACAAACTTAGAGGCCAATATGAAGTATTTCTAACCTTTTAATCTTAAAAGAAAGGTTTTCAACCCTTTATAAAAACCCTCATGGAGTTTTTAAATGTGAAAGCATGAAAGAGTTGGGTTGTTTTGTGCAAATGAGATTCAATTAAGGCTTATTTAAATTATATAAAAATTTTAAAAATTATTAATTTAAAAACACCAGTTGGAACGAACGTGTGGTATGGAAAAAGGAAAGGGGCACGGATTGAGTTGGCTACTTTCATGGCTTCGCTGGAGCAACACTAACATAAACATCGCATGAGATTATCTGATCATGGTAAAGGGGGTGTATACATTTACATTGAATCCAAACTTGCTCAATTTGGAGGTCTGTAGCTCCGCATTTCTTCATTTGAAAGCCTCAACCTAATCAGCATATAATCTGAAAATGCAGGGTGGTTGATCATGGATAAGATGTTGCTGAGATCATTGGAACAAATAGGTGATTTCATGGAAATAATGTTGTAGAAGGGGTGTTTCTCAATAAAATGGTGGTCGTTACAGCCTCAAAGGTGGTCGTAAATGTTACATTCACTTACCTAAAAGTGCCTACTTGATTAGCCAAAATTGTTGGAAAAGAAGGTGCATAGTAGCTGAACGACGTTGTTTTGGCTAAACCCTACAAATTAGGATTTGGCAAACTTCAATTAAATCCTTATTTTTCCTATTTCTTTTAGTTTTACCCATGATTTCCCCATGAACTCTTAATTTCATATAGTTTCACTCCTACCAAACTCCATTACCATACATTGATTTGAGAGCCTTTACAATTTGATCCTTGATTTTTAATTTGTTCAATTGAATCTCAATTAACCACTAAACTTTTAAATTTCTTCAATTTTACTCCTAATTTTAATGATTTCGAACCCTGAAATCTCACGCTTCTTACAAGTTAGTCCTTGATTTTGAATTCCTTCAATAAAGGCCCTAATTGCTCATTAAACTTCAAACTTTGTGCAGTTAAGCCCTTGATTCGACCAAATAAACTTTTAAAATTTGCAATTCAGCTCCCACACTTTAACTTATTTTAATTAAAGCTAAATTGACTTCAAGAATTAAGTTTCCTTGGAATTAATTTTTACAAAGTCCATTGGTTCAAATTAGGGGTAAAATCACAAAAAAAAATTAAAGTTTTGGGGTCAATTAAGGGCTAAATTGAAAAAATTCACAATCAATGACCATTTTGACAAGAGCCGAACTCTAGGATAAAAATGAATCAAAATTAAGGGTGAAATTAAAAAGATTTGAAAGTTTAATAGTCAATTAAGGGCTAAAATGATGAAATTTCTAGCCAATGACCATTTTGAAAATGGTGTCGAACTCTAGGGACCCAATTGGCTGAAATCAAGGGTGAAATTGAAGAGAATTGAAAGTTTAATAGTTAAATAGGGGTTAAATTGTAGAAATCCAAGCTTGAGGACTAAAATGAAAATGACGTTGAAATCCAGGGCTAAAACAAAAGTTTGTAAGAGGCAAAATTGCTCAAAATTAAAAGTTTGTAGCCAATTAGGGGTTTAATTGAGAGAAATCACAAATCAGAGAACTAAATTAAACTTTACCAAAACAACGCTGTTTTGATTATTTTTCATCATCTTCTTCAACATTCACCAAAAAGAATGTTTAGGGGGCTACTTTTTAAGGACATTTAATGCTTCTTCTCTCTATAAAATTTGACAAAACTTGGAGGAAAATGATCACCTAACATTTGATTACACGCTGATATGGCTTTTTCTAGCCAATTGACACCACGATGGTCGTGGCATCAGCCCAAAGAAGTCAACTCAAGAAATCTTCAATCGACAAATTTAACAAATCATGATGGCCACTCTGAGCCAATGATTGAGATCTTTCATTGTTGATTCAGGGGTCAAGATTTGACACTATTAAAAACAAAATGTCCTTTTTCCACCTTTTATAAATATGAGTGAATTTCATGGCCTGAGAAGGAAGAAAATGGGGTGAAAAGTTAACAAAAAAACTAGCCTCCCTCCTCATTTTTTATTTCTACCATTAGTGCTATCTCGACCAACTCCCTCTTTACCTCTCTCCATCGTGCCTTCAGCCTCGATGACCTCACAGAAGGCACTTTCCTCCACCAATAATCAGGAACATCCTCCACCAACTCACCCTCTTCTCCTCCAACAATCAACACCAGTCGCCACTTTACAACTAGCTTTTCTTTTCTTTTCTCTTATAACAACAAACACCAGCCACCAATTTCTCCATTAGCGCCACTATTAGCCTCACGTCGGCCTCCTAGACCACCAGTCATGCTTCCTAACATCAAGTGATCCCCTCCTCCCTTTTGTAGCTATAACCACGGCATGCAGAACATGAGTTTGTTCTGTATACAGAGGTTAAATTAATTAACATGGTTGATGGGTCGGACCAGTAACCATATGGTTCATGGGTGGACTCGTTTCGATCTAACCTAGCCCTAAAAAAGGTATGTTGGGTCGCCAGTCGGCTCCACCTAACTGAGTCAGGCTAGACCTGGTCTAGCCTAATTTATATTTAATAATAATGATAATAATAATAATAATAATAATAATAAAAAATCCAAAAACTTCCAAGGGTCATTTCAAATATTTGTGATTTTTTGCAAGTTTTTCCAATAATTTTGTATAATATCATGCTGTATATTTACATTTTAAGATACAGATCCGGTATTAAAATACTTGGTTTTCTCTGAAACTTTTCTTAAAAAAATTTGAAACTTAAAAACAATTAAATTAATTTCCTCTTTAAGAAAAATCAAAAATATTTTTTTTCGTACTTACGACCAAATCCTAAAAGTTTTCCAAGCATATTTTAATTAAAAAATTATATCTTTTTCATGTTTTAAAATGTAAAATGGATATCATAATCAGTTTATGATTATTCATTAGAGTTTGACCAAAATATCAAAAATCATTTCCTAATCTTTTTGTTTATTTTATATTTAAAGTGTTAGGATTTATCTCATTGCAAAAACTCTAGCTTGAGGAGTAGATTCTTTTTATAAAATAAAAGTTTCAAAAGGAACTTATGTTTGAGGGATTTTCGTAAAATTATATTTAAGGATACAAATAAATATTTTGAAAAGTTTAGGGACTGAGATGTAAAATAAGTATGAAAGGATATTTTTAAAGTGAGTAGAATATCGGGCTGACTAAATGGGCCGGTGGAGCCCTATTTGTAGAGGATATGTGCCTGCTGTTATTGCGTTTAGTACCGTCGGGTATAGTTGCCGTCTCTAAAGATTGTGCGGACTGCGGCCTAATATGGCGCCGCTTCTGAAGATTATTGAAGGCTGTGTTAGAAAACAGTATACTTTCGTTAGGCAGTGAACACAGAAGCTGTAGCAGAACCGCAGCTTCCACGTTAGGTAATCGCGTCCTAAAAGCTATAGGATCCAAATAACAATTGAGCTCATGTGACACCTGGAAATTGTTTTCTTTTCAATTTTAATGAGACTAGAAAATATAACTCCTGCAATTTTGCTTTATTGGACTGACCTTAAATACATCCTCACTCAACTATTAGACCATTCTCAATTTTGTTCCCAGATCTTTTAAATTTCCCATTTCAATCTGTATATATGTTGGATATAATTAACAGAAAACGTTTAGAAATTAAATTAAAAAAAAAAACCTAAGACTCCTCGCGAAATTAATGAGTCCCTCTCAATAAACATTGTGGATTATCTTAGTAATCCCAAATAAATTTTTCTTCCTTCGGTATTTTACATTTTTGGTCTCTTGATATTGTGATAATGTTGGTTTGAAATTGACGGGTTATATTTGTTTGTTAACTAATATAAATATCAAAATGTCGAGGAATTATTTTGTTTTTCAGTAAATTTTATTTTATTAATTTATAACAATTAAAGATTTGAGTACATAACCAAATATTAAGCCCCTTTAATTTTCTTCAATTAAAGGCATAGGAAATATTGAGGTTTTTTTTTTTTTTGTTACCCAACATTGTGAAGATCGACTGGATCCTGCAGTGCACGCGCCAGCAACGTGAAAAAAACCACGACATTTAGGCCACGCATGTGACTTTCTCTAGGGGCCAAAATTAGTGTTTTGTGATTGCATTTGAAGCTTTGCAAAATCTTCTTCCATCTATGGCAGCGCATGTAATCGCGACAATGTGTAGCCACCAACACTTTCTTTATTCTTTCTTATTTTATCTCTTTACTGTCATCGATAATCATGTTGATCTATCCACAATTCTAAGCTTTCCTTTTCTTTTCTTTTCTTTTTGTCATTTCAAATTTGAGGTCAATTTTTGCAAATTTGAGGTTAATTTTTGCTTTAGGTCCTTTTATAAAGTAATTTTATTTTTAATTTCATCAATCAATCCAAAATTGTAAATTGTCCCTTTAAATTTTTTTATTTCAAATTTGATCCTTATTTTTTTTATTGTTATTTTTTGTTAAATTGATTTTTTTTTAATTTCATCTCTCAATATTAGGTTAGTTAGGAATTGAGCTTTGGTGTTTTTCTTAATGGAGAAATTATGGTCTTAAGACCCAGGTCACATGTATGAAAAGTTAACTCAGGTTGATATTGGTCCTTTTTTAGGGTTGATTTTTTTTTCAATTTCATCCTTCAATATTAGGTTTTTTAAAAATTGAACTTCACGAGTTGCTTTTGTTTTTTTTCTATAGGGTTATTCTAATTTCATGACCTAGACCACGAGTTTGGTGGACTATCCCAAATTAACTCGGGTTATTTTTTTAATTTAATTTTCTTTTGGTTTCATCCTTCAATATTATGTTGTATTTAGATTCGAGCTTCATATTATTGTTATTATTTGTTTTGCTTTCTATTTGATTGTCTCATTCGTATAATCTACGTAATGAGTGATATGGTTCAGCCTTGTGATATGACTCAAGCAAGGCCAGATTTGGATTTTGGCGTAAAATACGCAATAATCCAGGTTTATGGTAACAATCATAATTCTTAATCTGATTATTGGATTTGAAGTTATGTTCAATAGCGTAAAACTAGACAGTAAAGAATTTTACACCAAAATTTGAATCTGACCTTACTTGGATCGTATCACAAAGCTAAACCATATCAACGAGGTTTGGTGGCCTTGCCCGAGCTTCTTTTTTTTTTTTATGGAGTTATCTCAGTCTCATGACTTGAGTTGACTCATATTGCTTCTTTTTTTTTAATCTTATCCTTTTGCATTGAATCGGCTATGGATATTTTTTTTGCATATATATATTTATATTAACATTGGCTTAAAGTTAAAGCAATATTATATTCAATAATTTTCGGATCACTTGTTTTTCAAAAGTAAATAAGAATAAGTAGGTCTAAGTAGAAGAAAGAAAATTAACAAGGTAACAAAAATAAAGAGAAGGTGTGTGTGTCTGTGTGTATATATACTGCTGACTAACAAGATGAAGTACAAGATAAGAAGGTAAAGAAAATAATAAATAACGAAGCTGAAAACCTGACCATTTCCTGGTATATGGTTAGTCCATAATCTAATATCTTCTGATTTTCTATCCAAACCAACCCCTTTATATGTAACTGTGTTAAAACATTTGTTTCGATAAAAATACTCTTATTTCAATAATTATAATTAATATGTATTAAGAGAACTTTATTAGTAAATATTATATAGATTATATTACCATAAATATGTCAAGATTAGAAGGACCTCTACAATATATACAATATATAAAAGGAAAGTTATTCACTACTTTATTGTATTTCACAATATAAATTAATATAATTTTTAATAATCTGGTTTATATGCCTATTTATACTTCAAATAAAATCTTAAATAATATAAAAATAAGCTTTGTGACTAACTTCTAACCTACATGAAACCTTATTGATAATTTATTCTGACTATTAAAACTCTATGCCAATAATCAATTTGTGTGTGTGTGTGTGTGTGTGTGAGAGAGAGAGAGAGAGAGAGAGAGAGAGAGAGAGAGAGATTATCATTTACTCTTTTAGATAAAAATATTCATGTTTTTTTATTCTTTTTTACCATCACTATTAATATTAAAAAAACTCCTCTGCACAAAAATATTTATAAAATTTCTGTTATCGCCATGGTTTTAATTTTTTTATACATATTATCGCACGTGTGCGGCGTCACGGCGAATCGTCCACTCTCAAGGTATATGTAAGTCTATCTGAAAAATATAGGGAGACAAGTCATTCTTATCTTTTATCAGTTGAAAATTTGAATAGGAGTCGTCACCTAATATTCTGGACACTAAGAACCCTAACTGATCTCAGAGATCGAGTATGGAGACTGGTTGCGTAAAGGAAAGATATTAGTACCCCAACTACGCCCTATCTAAGGTAAGCTACATTGTTTTGTTGTCTGATAAAATCTAAGGTTTTGTTGTGGTTTCTAATTGTCGGTCTGTCTATGATTTAAGAACAGTACTCCTCTCTAAGAAAATCTTTATCTTATCGGGTAAAAAATAATTGTTCTATGTCGTCAAAAGAATTACCTTTTAATATTAGAAATATGTTTTACGTGTAAATTCGTAATCCCTGATATTAAAACAAAACAAAAGATTTTTTTGGAATTTTTGAAATATTGGCCAAAATTCTCGTGACTTTAATAAACTGGTTATTAAAGCCAAAATACATGCTAAAACATATTTTTAAAAAGTTTTCTTTGTTGTATGAAAATACAATATGATTTTTAGCTTTTGAGAGATTTGGTCGTATGCATGAAAACAAAAACAATTTTTTTCTGAAAAACTGAGTATTTTAATACAGGATTTATATTTTTACAGTATAAAAATACAAAGTAATATTAAGCAAAATTTAGTAGAAAAATACGCGGGAAAATCACAATTCTTTCAAAAGAATTTTTGATTTTTTTTAATTGGGCCGGTGCTGCCCGGCCCTATGAACAGTGGAGCAGCTCCCTACTGTTCATATGCAATGTGAACAGTGGAGACGGGGAGTAAAAGAAGAAGAAGGAAGAAGAGAAGGGCAGGGAAGCAGACTAGGCGGTGACTCACAGTGGCAGAACGCAACTGTTAGTGGCAGTGGCGGTGCCGGTTGCAGCGTTTCCAACTGGTGGTTCCTCCTCTTTTCTCCTCTGTTTATCTGCGTTTCTTCTTCTTTTGCTTTTGTTCTCTCGCTTCTCTATTTCTTCCTCTATTCCTGTCGATGATGGTGTTGCGATGGCTGCGAACGGTGGCATGGCGATACGGGTGGCAGACTGACCTTGTTCTATTCTCTACTTCTTCTTCTTTTTTCGCCTCTGTTTTTTCTTTTCTTCTTTTTTTTTTGGTCTTTTCCAGCTGCCCTTTTTTTTGTGCTCTCTCTTTCCCTGTATTTATAGGAAAAAACCAGGGGGGAGAGGCCTATTATCCCTGCCTAATCATGGCGCAAAGGTAGGGTGGTCGGGGTGGCCCCTGTGCAACTGCCCCATGTTCGCTCAAGGGGTACGTCCTCTATGCTTCTTCACCACGTGGTAAACAACGGGTCAGAATTTCGACAACTGGGGAGTGGTGTCGACGTCTTTTTGAAGATTTACAAGGAAGAATGAGAGTAGACAAGCAAGGGAGAAAATTCTTCTTCTTCCCCTGCCTTGCGCGTCCAGGGGAGGAAGAAGACTCATAGTGCCGTTCAAAACGACATCATTTGGGGCTTCCCTTTTTTTTTGAAATAGTGGATGAAACGGTGCCGTTTCGGACAAAACACGTCGTTTCATTTAAAAGAAAAAAGGCGCCAAAACATTAAGTTTCAAATTAGTCCCTCTATTTGCGTGTTTTTTTTGTATGGTCCTTGGTTTCGAAATTCTTTAATTATGTCCCTAATGGCCATCAAACTTCAATATTTTTACAATTAAGCCCCTAATTTAACCAAAACAACTCTTAAAAATTATAATTTGACCCCGGAACTTTGATTTCTTTCAATTAAAGCCCAAATTGACTTAAAAGCAATTTTTCTTACAATCAAACCCTCTATAAATTCAATTAAACCTTCAATAAAATTTAATTGAGTCCATAAACATCTGATTTTGGACTTTTCTTTCTCAAATTGAATTTTCTTTGTCAACAAAGCTTTCATTAGTCAATAAAATACTATTAAATTTCAATCTTTATATTTTTGAAGATCCTTAACCAAATTTTAGCCATTTTCAGGGCACTCCGACATCCTCTTCTCATTGCTATTATTATTATTTTTTTTTTTTTAGTTTGAATATTTTTTTGATTTTTTGGAAGAGAAAAAGTGAATTTGGGGAATAACCCAAAAATAGGTTATGACACATACCATATCTAATTAAAATGCAAATATAATAAAATTACATCAAAACTCAATACATTATTAAATTGAACCTTTGTTATTTTTTTTTATAGGTGACCCTTGATTATATTTCTTTTTCTTTAGAGAAAATGATTTATACCTTTTTGACACTCTATTAATATTAAAAAGGAATCCTTGGTCAAAAGGTGGATTAAAATTATTATTCATGTCTATATACTTAATATTTTCCTCCATATATTAAAAAAGATTTGAATGTGACTTTGTTTTGTCCTCTTCTTTTTTTTCAATTTTTTCTATATTTTTTTTATTTTCTTGAGATACTCCACAATTAATGTTTTTAAGGTTTAAGTTTTTCCTTAATGTTTTTATTTTAATTCTGAACTTCAATTTTAATGGTGAGTGCGGTGGAATCAAATCCAAGTGTTACCGTGACATTTGTTACCTTTGATATCATAATAAATCAATTGGAAAACATGGAAAAACTGTTTAAGAAAATCAAGATCAAGAAATAAAAAGTTTAATTTGATCAAATTACAAATAAAGGGTTCAATTTTGATTATTCAAGAAGCTACAATATAAGGTCTCGTTTGGCAATGCTGTCTTGTTCCTTTTTCCAAAAGGTTCAAATTTCTAACCCCATATTGTGGTTCGTTTACTTTGATGTTTCCTAGTCAATCAACCTGTTGTAGTTTCCCTTTTCCAGAAGAAATATAAGAAAAAGAAATCAGTTTTCTCAAGTTCTGCCGTGGTTGGTACCTCACGGCAAGTCGGTAGAGAGACAGAGAGGAAAATTAATAATTGAAGAGCAAGTCAACATTCTTGCCTACTTCTTACCTTGAAAGCGAGGACTGCCTTTAGACGTCAGATGTGTTCCACATTTCTATTTTATTTTTCATTTGAGAGCTTAATTAGTAATTTAATTATATTAATATTATATTAATATATGATTTATATTATTATTTTAATATATGATTTATATTATTTTTTTAATATATTTTTACAAGTTAAAATCCTTTAGATTTAAAACTCACACAAACCTATGCTACGTATCTTAATTATATTTAATTTTTATCAAATAAACAGGAATGATGAAATTTAAATTCATAACCGTTTGATCATAAACGCTATAATATTATGTTAAAGAACCGATTCAACTCTCAAACTTAAATTATTAAAAAAAATTTTAAAATATAATTTATATTATTCTCTAATATATTTTTTCATATCAAAACATACCCTCGGATAAAAAAAAAAAAAAAGGTCCTTGTAGTATTATATATTTCATTATAAATGTTACTAAAACACTCTTCTCTGCATTTATATATAATTCAAAAGAACACAACATTTTGTTGGTAACAGATGGCGAAAATCTTAAAGTTTAAGGATTGGTGAAGAAATCGGATGGTTAGGAATCTGGGTTCACGAAAATCTGTAGCTTCTAATTAAACGTACATGTCAAAACTTACATTAGCTCGTTTTTTTTCTTATTCTGTTCTCTCTTATAAAGTTCATGTGAGCATTTGTGGTGTCAGCTGCTCAGTAACTGTGACGAACAACCTAGCCATCACTATGGATATAACTCTGCAAGAGTACTTAGCAACACTGTTGAAAATTAAGCCATAAATTCTGAGGCTTGAATGGCTACAAGACGTATTCTTTAATGAGAAGTAGAAAATACCTGGTCAATCTTAAACGCTGCCTGTTCTCAAATGCTCCAAGGAATCACAAAATGTTGAACTAATCTTGCAGGCAAATTAGGGTTTCTTTATGTGTTTGTGATTGGTGAGCATCATCAACTCAGCTGGGGTCTCTTTATTATACCTTGAAAAAGGGGCGCCGTTGCAAATTAACTAATTACGTTTTGATTTCTCCTTTTGAATCAAGTGGTTATTTATTTAACCGTAAATTTCTGCACGTCCCCTTGCTATATGCAACAATTAAAAGGCAGTTTAATTAAATAAATTAGCAGTCACCTCTGCTTAACTCTTCTTTCTCCTTCATCTTGAAAACGCATGCAAGGAAATTATGTGATTAGCAACTTGCAGAAGACACGTCTTTCTAGCTAGGGATTTACTTGCCCCTTGTGTTAATCAACTTTCAACTATTTATGTCTTCCTTTTCTTTCTCTTTTTCAGCGCTAGGAAGATTGCTGGGTTGACAGCAAGGTGTTCATCAAACACGTAATGCTGCCCTTTTTGCTCACACCAATAAATGACGGGCCTACATCAGGATTTACTAAACTTTGTGTAATTTTACTTTGTTGAGAATCATAAAGTAGTAGTGAATTAACTAGATGGATATGCATAAAAGGGCATCGAAGAGATTTCGATTATTTAATAATCTCAGTCAAACACCAAAGTTCCATGGTGGGGAGTCGTAATAGATGCTGACAAGCAATTTTTTATCTTGAACGAACGCGCGCACTGAGGCATTCAAGATTCGAGAATAGAAGTTTACGAAATTTAATTTAATAATTTCCTGTTCTTCATTTATTATCCTATGGTTGCTTCAAATCAATTCTCACGTAAACATTTATTTCTAAAACATATAACCACATGGATAGGAGTGCATTGAAGCACACATCAAGGGACTGCTTGGAACCCAATACACAGAATCAAATGAAAACAAATTACAGCTCCCTAACACTTTGAAATTTCAAACATCAATAGTAAAACAGTACCCTCTTTCCTTGGGTTTCATCACCTCAAAGTCCAAACATATGTATTTGCATTTTTTTTTGTGAGAGAAAATGAAGCTATACTAAGTTTATACGGTAAGAATTTTATTTTTGTTGGTGCTTGTTAGGAGATTTGAACTTGTATTAAAATAGTCACATATCTTATATTTTTTTCGCCTTGTATACCCATAATTATTAATAGGCAAAAAAAGAGGTGAAATCAAAGGGATTGCAAATTATAATTTCATTTTTCAAAAAAGAAAAAAAAATTGATCGATAGATTTCGGTGTATATATGTTTTAGAGGGTAACAGATCATAATCACATTCGGATCATATTATACCTAGATTAGGTGAAGAAATATAAAATACAAGCCATGTGGCATCACCAAAGCATAGAGAACACACCAATTGAGTGCTATACTTGGAGTTTAAAAGAAGGTAGAAGCAAGGGATGGAGAAGACTGCGAAGGAAAGAAAGCTATGGCTATGAAGAACTTAAAGTGAAAACATTAATGAAAAGTTTTATGGTGGCAGATACACATTCAAGTAGTGCAATAAAAAGAGGCCTGCTTGTGTAGTTGGGTAGGTCTGGGTTTTTATAGTGCTTTCAAGTCTTTGTTCCTTCTCTCTCTCTTTCTCTCTGTCTTTGGTGCAACTCCAAAGCAACACAAAAATTAAACACTAAATATCACTCCTCTTCTTTGTCAACACACGTATCTGAATCCAATGTATGTAGGCAATGATGATCTTGATAGTGAGTGTGTAAGAGAGGGGGCCTCTTAATTTGCAGGTTAATTAACCATCTTCACCAACCTTCCTCCTCACCATAAAGACCCTAAAGAGAGAGAGAGATAAGTTATTTTCTATTATCTGCTCTGGTTTCTGCGGGGGGGTTTGATGCAAGTGATATCTAAAGAAAAAGTCAGATTTGTTATTGTGATAGCTATTCTGTTTTTTTTTTCTAGTAATGGTTTGTTAGTTCCCTCAGTTTCTATCTTTGTTTCATTCTTGGCACTGAAAGACAGAAACATGGGTTTTCTAGTAAGGAAAAGAGGGTTTCTAGCTCCTCTCCTTCTAGCTCTTCTTCTTGTCCAAAGGTTTAGTGCTGTTGTATCAGCCCTAAATTACACAAGTTACAGGCAAGTCAGTAGCATGAGACTTGAAAGGATTCAAAGGCACTTGGACAAGATTAACAAGCCTCCTGTCATGACCATAGAGGTAATATTACAAACCCGTCTTCTTAAATTTACAACAAATTTGTTCATGTTTTGATTTCATCTCATGTTGGGTTTCTTGCTTTGGCATGCTTACAGAGCCCAGATGGAGATATTATAGATTGTGTTCATAAGAGAAAACAGCCTGCTCTAGATCACCCTCTCTTAAGGAATCACAAGATCCAGGTAACTAACCTGAAAAAGCACCTCCTTAATTCCCTCTCTTCCCCTATCCATTTAATTAATGAGTATCTCACATTTGCTAACCTTTTTCCTCTAACATTTATCATTTACTATCTTATAGTTTTCTACGCGAAAAAGCTGAAAGTTCTGGAGTTTCTAACCCTAAATCTTGTTTGTGAAAAGGCATTTCTTGGCTCCATGTACTTTGTCATCTTTCCTTCTCTCCTAAAAAGAATTTATAACTTTATTTTACATGTACTGTTAATTACTCTGATTTATGCTAACAACAACAACAATAGCATTAAGGATTATGATAATTATGCTAATGTAATTAACAGAGAGATCCACCAGAAAGGCCTAGAGTGAAAATGTTGAAAGAGGATGACAAAACGAAGAAGAGTACTAATGTCGAAGAAGGTGTGATAAGAGGTTCATGGCAAATGTGGCACAGGAATGGAACAAGGTGCCCTAAAGGAACTGTTCCGATACGGCGGAGCACGGCTCAAGATGTGTTGAGATCCAAGTCTTTGTTCGACTTTGGCAAGAAACAAGCACCAATCTCTCTTGCTAGACGCAAAGATGCACCCGATGTAGTTAGCGCCAATGGACATGAGGTATCCTATCTCTTCCCACCCTTGAAAAAATTGCTTTAATTTTGATTTTTTTTAGTTACTATACATAATTATCTCAATTTGTTGTGTACAAATACATTCAAAGGATATATTTTCACTACGTAAGTAGGATGATCTTATGGTGCCCTTCCATCAAACCTTCTCCTGCATGGCTTGATGACAAGAAAAATTATGGTAGTTTGGCTTGAAAGTTTATATATATTAATTATCAAGTTTTTAATGTATAAATAGCATTTACTCGCACCATAAAAAATGGATCCATACTCTGAATGCACACACAAAGATACAAGATTCATACTTGATTCAATCATTTTCCTTTTTCAAACGGGAAATTTATTGCATCTGAGGCAACAGGGTCTCCCCTTAGAATGAACCAAATTTCTAGCCATATGATGATGGAAGATAGTTTCCCTTCCAAGGGACCCACAAGATTTACCTTGAAGATGGTGCTGCATTTATTTTCTAATCTGAACTTTGATCGATCCTTTTCTCTCTGCTGCTGCTGCTGCTGCTGCTGCATGTGCACCATGGCTCCCAGCATGCAATTGCCTACACTGGATCCTCGCAAGAGGTGTATGGAGCGAAGGCAACAATTAACGTGTGGGACCCGTCAATCCAAGTGGTCAACGAGTTTAGTCTATCCCAGATATGGGTGCTCTCGGGATCATTCGACGGCTCAGATCTCAACAGCATAGAAGCTGGGTGGCAGGTACCCCTTCCATTTCCTGTCCCTCGCTGCACATTATCCCACACTATAACATTTCGATTAAAAACCTTATTATTCTTAATAGTATTGTATTTCCTAGGAAAATTAATATATTATATGTTTTATCAGTGGGATTTTTTGAATTTATGATTTATTCTACTAGTCAGGTCAGTCCGGAGCTTTATGGTGACAGCAGGCCTAGATTGTTTACGTACTGGACAGTAAGATTTCTAGCACTCTAATCCTCCTCAATTAGCAATTAATTAATATTTTTTGTTGTTATTATTAAATGAATATTCAAACATTATGGAATCATTCTTTGGAATAATTAATTAACCATGTGCACGTCCCCTAAAACAATGAACAAAATTGGGTTCATAAACTTTAGAGTCAACCTTATCATCTTGAGCTGGAAAATCTGCTTTCAATCTATAAGGTTTCCTCTTGGAAAATGTTTGCAAATATTATACACTAGTTGGATCAAAGTCTTCTTTTATGATATATTTTTTTATAAAATAATAATCTCTCCAATAAAATAAAATTAATGATGTGATAAATATTAGGTAGGTACTCTGAGATAATACAAATTAAGAGTTTGTTTGAGAGTATAGCAGAAATTATTTTTCAAGTATTTATTTTTTAAAAAAAATACATTAAAATAATATATTTTTTAGTTTTTTAATATATTTTTTTGATATTAACATGTTAATTAAACTGATTCACAAAATAAAAAATTAAATTAATTTGGAACTAATTTTTTTTTAAAAAAAACCAAGATTAACATGTAATAAATATCAAACATGGCCATAATTGGAATCAACAAAACATGAGCTGTTAAAAGAAAAGAGAAGTGCTAAACACTTCGAGTTAGGCCTTGATAATAATGAAGCGACAGCAAGCCTTTTTGGTGGATTGGACATCCTCCTAACTATTTCCTCGACCATAAACAGCTTGCTATTCTAATTTTTATGTTTTAAAAATAGGTTTTTAAAAAATTAATTTTTTATATTTTTTATATTAATTTTTTTAATGTTTTTAAATCATGTTGATATATTAATATTAAAAATAAAAATTTTAAAATATATATATATTATTACAAAGGACGTGCACATGGTGCTTGCAAGTTCTTTTTTTTTTTTTTTTTTTGATTCACGTGGGGTGTCCGGGCCAGCTTGCGCGCACCACGACTATTCCCCACGGCCCACTGGACATCCTGCAAGCCCAGGGGCAGGTTAGGCACCGCGGGGGTGACAGGCGTGCACATAGATGGTCGAACCTGGGACGGGGGCGGAACAAGTCACACGATTGACCACAATAGCTAGGCCCTCAAGTGCTTGCAAGTTCTTAATTATACAAGCGTTGTGGGGCTACAAAATAAGGTCATTAAATCTAGGGTTGCAATTAAGCTGTGCCCGTTAACTGATACGTACGATCAAGAACAGCTGGGTGGGAAAAAAAGAAGGTTAAACATTAATTTTAATAATGGTATAATTGAGACTTTTCTACGAGAATTAATGATTTCAAGGCTGTGCAATTAATATTGGTGTTTGTCAGAATGTAGTTGAAGATATTTTCTGATTGGATATGATATTTACTGTTTTTAATTGCATTTTACAGAGTGATTCATACCAGGCAACAGGATGCTACAACCTTCTCTGCTCAGGATTTGTGCAAACGAATAGCAGAGTAGCCATTGGAGCTGCCATTTCTCCTGTATCATCGTATGCAGGAAACCAATATGATATTAGCATCCTCATTTGGAAGGTAGAAAAGCATATTCATATATTATTTTTAAATCATTGAAATAATAAAAATAGAACCTAATATTTATAACTTATCGCACAGACTTGATTTCTAAGTAGGTTTTTTTTTTTTTTTTTTTCGAGAATAGGACCCGAAGCTAGGTAATTGGTGGATGAGTTTTGGTGACAACACCCTAGTAGGATACTGGCCAGCAGAGCTTTTTACACACCTAGCAAACCATGCCACCATGGTGGAGTGGGGTGGTGAAGTGGTGAACTCAAGGGCTAACGGCGAGCACACATCGACCCAGATGGGCTCCGGCAACTTTGCAGAAGATGGGTTCGGAAAGGCAAGTTATTTTCGGAACCTAGAGATCGTGGACTCTGATAACAGCCTCACCGCAGTCCAGAGCATCTCAACGTTAGCTGAAAACACCAATTGTTACAACATCAAGAGCTCTTACAGCAATGAATGGGGCACACACTTCTACTATGGAGGCCCTGGGAGCAATCCACTGTGCCCATGATTATGCTTGTCCTTGTCATCGTCTTCTTGAATTGAAAATATATTTCTCTAGGCTCACGTAAATCTCTCGTCCTATCAAATTCTTTCAATATGTAAGTATGGTTGTGCTATTTCCGTTTTTGTTTCTGCTATATCTCCTATGTTTTTGTTTGTCTTGTGAGGAAGGAAGGTGTGTAGTCGTCGAATAGGCAGAAGTTTATAGCATAAACAGGCACGGAAATAGCAGTATTTTGGCTGGCTAGGTATCTATTATGTCAATCTTTAGTTTTCTTGTATGAAATTGAAAACAGTGTACTGTCATTTTTTGTGGGTTCAATAGCTAAAAGGTAACGTTTGTTCTTACAACTCAATTTATCATCATCCCCGCCGGCCGGCCACCTCTGAAGCTGTTTGGGCTAAAAATATTGCTGCTTCCGCAGTTCCACAGCTTAGTTTCAATTGAATTGTATTAGTCAAATTTAATAAGAGTACAGCTCATTGTTTCCCTTAACCACCTTGATTGACTAGATTTTCGTAACTTACATGTTCATTGAGTTCCTACGCAGAATTAATTTGTTTGATAACAGAAAGCTCTTTGTTAGTAATTCCATGAACGATATGAAACAAATTGCATAATTAAATACAAATGTTTTTTTTTTACTTATTTTTTCTTTCCATTTTTTATTACATAAAAATATTAAAGTTATAAAAAAAAGAGATGCAACACATAGACAAAAGGTTGAACACAAGAAAAGAGACCTCCATTGGCACAAGAATTTCCGCCTGGATGAAACTGTCAAAACTCTTGCGTAGAGGCTCTAGCTAAGGTCTAACTCTGCAGATGGATAACGTTCAAAAGTGCAGACGAACTTTATGTATGCAAAGCAACAAGGCTCAAAGAAAAATTTCAAATCCTTAGTACAAGTATGTTTCGTGGTATGATTCATGGCAGCTAGCAAATATATATTCAAGAAGCACGTAATTTCTGAATGTATAGATGTTACAGGTTAAGGTGGAATTAATGGAGCTTCCTCTACATTTAGAAGCTTTACTTTTCCATCTTCCACATATGAAGACCATCTACACAAACAAGTCAAATGTCTTATGAAAAAATAATTCATGATCAAAACACAGATAAGTGGAGTCTTGGATAGATGAAAGATAATATGTATATAAACGGCTGAAACGGACACAAAAATACAAGTGATATCGTGCAAAGGGATTTTCAACCTTGTGATTGCGACAACCACCCTCTTTTCTAAGTGTTTTTAGAGAGAGAGAAAAGGTTTAAAACATGTTTGAGATGTTAAGGAGCAGCCATCTAATATCATGTCATGTTCTAGCAACATGAAGTATTGACAATGACACCACCTGCAAGGTAAACAAATTCCAATATTTGTAAAATACTTACCATTAGGATGCAGAACTTAACCAGTTAGGTATGAGGAACAATCATCAGATGTCAGGAAGACAAAAGACGGTGCAATCTCATATGGCTGCCCTGCCCTGCCCTGCCCATTGGAATCCCAGACCCAAAGCTTTGAACCTTCTAAACAGGCAAAGAAGCCCGTTGCAATGGCGTCCAAAGTGGACCTGGGGCCTCAGCATTTACTCCAATCCCTTCGTTTATAAGCTTCAGAGCCAGAGCTCTTGTAACTGATACAATGGCACTCTTAGTAGAGCTATAATCAAGCAACCCTGCACTCACTCCATGGTCGTTTTGATAATACAGCTTCCTTCTTTCATGTGCTTCAAACAATCCCTGCATACCAATTGGGAATAAGATCAAAAGAATTAAGATTTCTTGACTGGTTAATTACTCTCAAATACCCGCATCTTCATTATTAGAACTTCCTCGCTGGATGGAAGAATTACTCGAAGCAGTTTTTCTTACAGAAGAAGTGACCATAAATGTTGGTTCTTAACAGCCTCTCAAGCCAAACCTCTGTACCTTTTCTAGTGTTGTACTATAATGTTGCACGACTGTGCTGTTCACCAGAATATCTATCTGCCCATATTTGCTCATAACTTGATCAACAACTCTCTTGTAAATTATCTTCATTGCTAACATCAGTAGCTATGGCAATAGGTCTTTTGCATCACTTGTCTTTGCCTTCAGTATCATCTTCAGGGCATCATTCTTGTTTCAATCCTCTATGCTTTCTACATCCGTAAACGCCACAGTTGCACCCTCTAATGCAAAATGATAGCATACAAATTTTCCTATTATGGAATCACCTCCTGTTATCATAGCAACCTTTCCCTGCCAAAAAATTGAGTTATATATTAGGTTTTAATTTGTTGTTCGATTGGAAAAAAAATAAACGGATTAAAAGCCAATGACGAATAAAATGAAAAAGGAGAAGAAAAATGGTGCACATAAGTTTGTTAGAAGGGTTGATGAACTTGATGTATTCAGGGTATATGTGTTGTGGAAGTCAGTGCATGAGATATTCTTTGCCTGTCTGTTGTCATTGAGTCTGTGATGAAAACTGAAACTGCTCCTCCTTAGTTGTCATCCTTTGCCACTGTCATTGGATACTTGTTCTAGTCTAAAAAGTGTTAAGCCTAAGGTGGGAAAACAGATAACAGTACAGGGAAATGTGAGAAACTTCAGTCTTGAAACAGAGGCTGCAAACTTTGTGCGGCCAACATCCAAGTACCAGCAGCCTTGGGAGATAAAAATTAGGAGACATCACTATAAATGACAGCTTCCATTAGACTCTGTTATCTGATCCATTGAGAATAATGATTTGACTCTGCTGAGCAACAGGAAAATTGTGCTTAAAGACTATTTTGATACTTTAACAACGAAGCTTGTTCAGAATGGTTCAGGTACAGTAAAAGTCAAAAGTTATTTCTGTATAGCAGAATCTCCAACATATTTACATTGCATAAGCTGCAATACATGCTGCTCCATAAATCTCAAATGTATGTAAACATGGAAGTAGGGGACAACATGAATTAAAATCACAGGAACACAACTCAACATGCATCAAAATGTACTTCCCAGAGCAAGTTCATCAAAGAAATCAAGGGAACCTAGCAACAGCATAAGCGGGCAAAAAAGAAAAAGAGTCAATAGTATTTAGGTGAACACAATAGAAAAACAATTTCTAAATTCAGATTGGCAAAATTTAAAACAATCTAACCAGAGCATTTTATGCAACGGGGATAAGGGTGTTAGGGACAGGGGACACTGTTTTCATGAGCTGTGTCCTTTCGCTTTCTGCATTGTGCATCGTTCAGTTCATGTTTCATAGAATCAATTGACTGAAAACAGACGAAGTCCATCAAAACTTGAGTGTATGTCCGATAAGCAGGGAATAAAATGAACCACACGCATCATATGCATGGAATATGTAGCGGGCGTGTAACAATACTGAATCATAAATCAACATTCAGAGACCATCAGACCGCATAATTGTGTAAGCCTATCAATGCAATTATGCAGCTAACATTGTTTATCTTGTCTTGAGCTTAGAAAACAGAACTGCACAAGTGGCCCAAATTAGTGTTTCCAAGTTGCACCTATAGGTTTTCAAAATTCTTTTTTTCCGTACTTGTAAACTCTTCAGCAAAGATGTATGAAACCATTAAAATTAGAACATTTCTTTAAAGAAAGTAGACCAAACTTCATACAAATATTTATCACAACTCCTCGAATGCTAAATAAACAAAAAAAAATCGAAAAGTTTCCCAAACAATATCTTTCCCTGTGGTTCAATTACCAAAAAGACTCCAATCATTAACTTTGAAATTAGAAACAGCAAGCTTAAAAACCTCAGCCATTGGCAAGAACCCAGATTGCGCGGCCGGGGCAGGTAAACCAGCACCAACAGTCGCAGCACTTTCACTCAAAGGACTTATCAAAATGGGTTCATAGGCAACAACGAGAGCATCGGTGCCAACATTCTTAAGTCGAAGATTGGCCAAATAAACCTGCACAACATTCTGGGCTTCCCTTCCTTGTCGTGCTTTAGAAATCCCCATCTGCCCAGTTGCTGTTGTAACAACAACTGAAACATTCCCAATTGGAACCTCAACCACGCCTGACTGCTCAACTAGAGTAAACCCTTGAGCGTCTTGCTCATTCGCAAGGTCTTGAAGAAACCAAACGGCACTTCCATTATCATTCACATCAGGCTTCAAATCTAAGAGCTCGAAAATCAAGCTTTCATCACGACTTGGATCCACAAATGCCTCTTGATGATCAGGAACTTGTCGAATGTTGCTCACATCCTACAAAAACAAAAACATTTAGTTTTTTGATAGAGAAAAGAAATATATATATATATATATATATATAAAGAAACTGACCTGGAATCTGACAGGGAAGGTGCTGGAAATTGAGCCGCCGTAGAGAGGGCGGTCGGTGCAAATATCCTCCGGCATTCTTTTTATGATTAACTGATCCTGAGGATGGGACCAGAACAGTTGCGAAACTTCACGGTTTGTGTTTGGTTTTATATAGGGAGTTCAAGGGACGTATATTCGACGCCACATCTGCTTTATTTGTAAGCTAAAACGGTTTTCTGAGATTATTTTTATTTTTTGAAATTATAATAATAGCATATATTTAAAACTTAATGCAGCAAGTACGTCACCTCTGCTTTATTAATTAATTATTAAGTAAAACACTAAAAGGCGAAGAGTTTTTCCTCGTAGAGAAAACTTACTCTTTTTTTCAATTTGGGTATCAACCTTTTATTTTGGTCAGTTTCTCCAAATTAAAGATCAATTGTTTTTTATTTCTTAATCAGGAATAGAATTACAAAAATAAAGATCAAGATTAAAAATGTGCCAAATATAGGTGACATCCTTAGAGTTTACATGTAAAATACATTTAGTTTCTCCATTTTAAAAAATAACTTAATTTATACAATGTTCTTTTAAATTTCAAAAATTTAATTTTGATATAAAAATATTTTTATTATTATTTTTTAGTCCCTAGTTAAAGAGATAATAAAGAGATTGATGGAATCTAGCGATGAGAGAAAAAATCATTATTCATGTCATTTCTAAACACCAAAATAGTTGTTCTTGATGCCCACAAGTTATATGCGATACAAAGGGTTTAATACTAGTTATTTAGAGCTTTAATGTTGCTTAAAAAACAAGTCTAAATTGAGGAAGAAAAATACAAACTAGTTTGATTTTGAGTTTTTAAACCCTTTTTTGCATGTTTTGGGTTGATAGATTAGTTTGTAGATGTTATAAGAGTGTTGGTGGTGTATTTTTAGGTTGAAATAACTTAAAAATTGAATTTTTTAGGCACGAAAAACACTAGCTCAATTTTTCAGGTATCACCGTGATAGTTGAAATATGGGCTCGCAATTAAAACATTGTTTGCCTTGGCATACAATGTATCGATTGCATATTTTTTTTCAAAAAAAATAAATCATCTATCCTTTTAAAATATTAAAAAAATTAAAATTAAGCCCATACACGCGGATGTAGACTTAAAGACCCACATGCCTAGGCTTTTCCTTAAATGGATCAGGGGCACTAGGCCATAAGCATACACCCCTAGGCTTTTTTTTAATATTTTAATTTTATATTTAGGTTAAATATAGATTTAAGTTGATTTTGTTTCATTCAATCATTCAATATTTGAAATGATTTTCTAAAATAATTTATAATATTATAATTCTTTTTTATTTCATCACCCTTTAATTTTTTTAATCTTTTGAATTTAGCTCTTATTATTTAGATTGCTATTTATTTTATTTAAGATAAATTTTTAAATTTAATTTTATTTGTTTGTTTTTTTATCAATTTTGAAAATGATTCGACTTTCTCCAATTTTTTTATTTGTTGTTCTTTGTTGGATTTACTTTACTTAATCAATATTAAATTGTTTGGTAATTGATCTTTTTGTTTCAGCCGGAGTGTAGGATTTAATAAGTTGTGAGTGTGGAACCTTTACTTGAGTTTAAAATATTCGCCCGAGTTTTATTTTTATTTTTATTTTTTTTATTTTCATGCTATATTTTTTTAATTTTATCATTTAACATTTATATCATCAATGATTAGGCTCTTTTTTTATGCTATGTATATGATTTTTTTTAACTTTTTTTTTTTATATAGATTCCCATGTTTTTTTTAGGTTGATCTATATATCAGATTCTTTTCTTGTTCGGATCTGTATTCTAAGTTATATTTTTGTTCAAAGCATGTTCTTGTTGCACAATATTTTTTTTCTAATAAAAAAATATTCTAGCCCCAGCACAGCGCAAGCACACAAATCTAATTTATAAGCTAAACGGTTTGTTAGTTGTCAAAAATTCTTAATTCTGAGTAATCAAAAGCTTTTTATCTCAGTATTGGTGTTCTTTAAACTTTAAAGTTTCAAGAATCTTAATCATATCCCCTCATTAAATTAACTAGGTTTTAGTAGCAAAACAAGCTCAGGGCTACAGGTAATTTCTTGATTTCATGTTTTTTATCATATCGGCCCGGCCAGAAGTCAAGCACTAAGAGCGTGTGGTTACGGGTGCTTTTTAAATAACTTTTCATGCCGAAATACATGCCAATAATGTTTTTTTATTTTTTAAAAATCATTTTTGACATCAGCACATCAAAACGATTCAAAAAGTACAAACCGCACTTAATTTTAATAAAAAAAAATTCAAATTTTTTTGGAAACGCAGCCACAGCCGCGTTTCCAGATGCTGCCTAAGCAATCATACTGATCGCTAATACTTACCACCACCGCTATTAGTGGTCTAATCACTCTCGATGGCTTCCACACAGCGTTGGACACCACTTTTAGGCACCGTTTGGGAACGCGGCTGCGGCTGCGTTCCCAAAAAATTTGATTTTTTTTTTTTGCTAAAATTTAATATGGTTTGTACGTTTTGGATCGTTTTGATGTACTGATGTCAAAAATGATTTTTAAAAAATGAAAAAACATCGTTGGCATGCATTTTGGCACGAAAAGTTATTTGAAAAGCACCCGCAACCACACTGCCAAACACGCTCTTACTAAAAAACGAAAAATAATGGGTTTTGAATTTTATTAAATTTCTAATTTCTAAAATATGTGGATTCTCCACTCACACCGGGCTTAAAATTATGTTTTTAAAAAATTTAATTTTTTTAATATTTTAAATCGTTTGATGTGTTGATATTAAAAATAATTTTTAAAAAAATAAATAAATATTATTTTAATATATTTTTTAAAAATATATTTTAAAAATTAACCGACACGCGAAAATAAATAATGAAAAATAATGAAGGCAATAGAATTTAAAGAATTGTATATGAAAAATATAGGAAAATAAGCTAGCCACTGTTTTTTTCCCCTCATAATCAGGGCCTAAAGGCCCTCAAAAAATTATATTAAATGATGTAATGTAAACCCAATTAGATCAATACAGACTCATAGGAGGGCTGGAATGTTCGGGCTATTTTTTTAATGCTTAGACAAGTTGGGCTCCTTTTAGTTTTGTTTTTAAAACTTTTCTATTTTATATCTAGGTTAAAAAAATGATAAAAAATAATTATTGTTAATCAAATTGAGTTTATAAGTAGGTTGCAAGTTTAAGAGCTTAATTTTTTAATGCGTTTTTTATTCCTCAATTTAAAAGAAAAATACATTTTACCCTTTGTTAACTATTACTATTTATTTATAATTTAAACCTAAATAATACAATTTTTATCATTTATTATTATAATTTATTTTTGTTATCTCGACCACACATGCCTATCACAGTTTTTTTTTTCTTGTAAGAAAATTCATATAAAAAATTACCATGCACTTTATCATCTTATAATTAAATAAAAAATAATCTCTAGGATAAACAAATTTATTGAATTTGATGATGTGCATAACTTGTATCATAAATTTGTTTTGTTGATTCAAGTTCACTTAGTTTATTTTTAAGAAAAAAAAATGTTGTTTTATACCAATTTAGTCATTCAACATTTAGTTAATTCATGATCAAACTTTCTAATTTACTTTTTTTTCTAGATTATCCCCGTAAATTTCACGAATCAACTCTAGCAGATCAAGTATTTTTTTAATTTTAATATTAAAAAAAAATATCATTACCAATACTTAATTAATTTTTTAGGCTTAAGGTTTTCACTAAATAGCATAAGCCGATCATCTAATTACCTATAATCTAAATGGTATGGTATGGTGTTTTCACTGTTCATTCTCTCATATATTTATTGTGAATGGATTATGCAAAATTTTGTATTTTTTTATTTGGTTCTCAAATTTTTTTGTGCAATTTAGTTCTAATTAAAGAGTAATTGATTTCGAATTCTTATGAAATGGTGAGATTGAAAGAGGGAAGACCAAAATGAAAAAACGCAGCAAACATGAGTGACGTGTCATGAATTTTGAAAAAAATGCAATTTGGTCCTCCAATTTAAACAAACATGCAAATTATATAATTTTATCCTTCAACATTTTTTTCAATTTCATTTTGGTAAAAAAGTTTATTTTTGTTATTTTTTTATTCTTGGTTAAGAGAGGAGAAAGAGAGAAATTGTCGAATTTCAGCAGTGGAAAGAGAAACATGTCGTTGATATCAATTTAAGCCACCAAAAATTGCAATTTTGTGTCAAATTATTTTATTTGATGAGGGGAGTTCATATTAGGTGTTTTTGTTCCTTGAAAGTTCATGAAAAACAGATCTGATCTTAGGTTGATTTTTGGTTTTGGGTTGAGGTCGGTTTTTGGAACGGTTTTTTGAGGCTATGGATAGGCTTATCATGGTTTCTAAGGTGTTTTATAAGTGTTTTTGGTAAAAAAACAAAGGTTGAAAATGAGTTTTTGGAATTAAAAGAACCTCGAGCCTGATTTTCTAGCCCATCGCAGTGGTTGGAATCTGGGCAAAACAGATGACGCGTTGTTTGCCTCGATAGGCGACGCATCGCTTGCTTTTTTTAAGAGAAAAATTAGGTGGATGATATGCTGTCTGCTCTAGGTACAGTAAAAAAAAAGGGCCCAGTCGTGCGGACCCTGATGAAATGAGCCAGGTGGGCCAAACCCAACAACGCCTAGCCCTTTTTTTTATATTTTTTATTTCAATTAATGTAATACCTTATCTCTTTTATTTACATTAATACCCTTTTTCTTTTATTTTGTTTAGAAAACTTTTTTTAAATGATGATGATTTTTTGGTTAAGCTTTTAATTTTTTAAAAGGTTTTTCTGATTCATGTATGATTTTTTTTTATATCTTTTGTATAGATGAGTTATATTTTTGAAAATAAAAAAATATTTATTGTCAAATAATATTTTTAATATATGTAGCCTTGTATATTATTTATTTATTTTATTCAATCAATTTAATATATTTTTCTATTTCTATTATTATTTAATTAAATAAAAAATATTTTAATAAATAAAAATCATCAAATATAATCGAGTAAATGTCCCGTCTTACGAAGTTAAATATCTTGATCTATATTTGCCTATTGATTTTTCAAGTTTTATTTTAGATATTATTAATAATTTTTTATTTATTTATTAACACATATAAATTTTTATTCATTTAATTACATGTATATATAAACCTTTTAATTTGCAATTCCTGAACTATAACTATAAAACCATAATGAAAAAACTCATATATATATTATAAAAAATAAAAATATTTTACCCAAGAGCGTGTTTGTTTACTACAAAAGCATGAAATTCATGTCTCCACAGCCACAATCCACTGCCTCCCTTTTCTCTCAGTAAACCAAAAAAAAAAAAAAAAGAAGCAGGAATGCAAGAAGAAGGAGAGATGGTGACACCAGGAGAAGTATTAGGCAAAGCAACAGAACTAAAAGCAGGAAAAGGAGCCTACATAGGATCATATCGCGACACTGATATACAATACGTCTTCTCTTCTCTCACTGGTCTCCGCCGCACTCTATCTCCTTCTCCTGACTCTCCTGACCAGGTACTTCTTTTCCCCCTTTTGTTTTGTTAAAGTTCTAAGCTTTACTATCATTTTGATTATAGATAGTTGGTTCTTGAAATTAGAAAACAAAAAAATTGCAATTTTTTTTTCTATATGGCTACTGTGTATTGGGATTGCCTTTTTTTTTGTTGCTTTTTTTAGGGAATTTGAGAAATTTAGATGTTTCGGTGTTAGGTTCTCTCCATTTTTCTTTTTGGGTTTTTGCTAGTTTCATGAAGTTTGCAGTATTTTTTTTTTAATTTTTTTTAGTGGTGTTAGGGTAGGGAATGTAAGATGTTGAAAGTGCTGGGCTTTAGTTGTTAGGGATGAATAAAAAAAGTTTGGTTCTTTATGCTTACTTTGGCTGCCCAGAAGGGAGAAAGTGGGATAAAGGGATAAATTATCTGAGTTATGCAATGCAACGAAAGGAAATCACTAAAATGCAAAAGAAAGGAGCCTAAATATCTGGTTAAGAAGCTTTTTTTCTTCTCTATGTCCATATAAAGCTCAATATTCTGTGAAAGAGGTTATCTAATTGACTAATTTCTAGTACTGGAAATGTGTATCGATTGATGCAAGGAGCAAAATTGTAAATTGGTGTGTTATGCTGAGTAATGTCTTACGATGTATTGACATGCTATGTCAGCTGATGCAATTTCTCTAGTTTTCGAATGTTGTAATTAAGCATATGGTAATCTTGATATGTTTGGTATTGTTGTTGAGATTTGGAATCGTTGCAGAGACCAACTGTTGAAGTAACTGGACACAAGGCCCATGGTGCTGTTCCGGAGCCTGGATCTGTTGTCATTGCCAGAGTAAAACTTACTCATTTATCCTCTTATTTTGTATTTATCAAGCCTTGTTATCTTTGTTTAATTTTTTGAATTGTGATTTTGATAGGTTACTAAAGTGATGGCAAAAACAGCTTCGGCCGATATTATGTGTGTTGGTCCTAAGTCTGTGCAAGAGAAGTTTACTGGCATAATTAGGTAAGATGACGTTGTGGTTTGTTATCTTATTTTGCTTAGTTGCCTCTTTTATTTGTGTTAGCTTAGCATGCTATACAGAGAAGTTAATAGCACATAAAAATTGAGGATAACCTCTTCTCTTAACAGACAACAAGATGTAAGAGCAACTGAGATTGACAAAGTGGATATGCATTTATCATTTCGGCCTGGTGACATTGTCAGAGCTCTTGTTGTATCCTTTATGCTTGAAGTTCTTATACTTTTCTGCCATAAAGATCATTGCATTCACATGAATTGTGGTGTTAAATGCCACAATTTTGTATACCAATTCCCAATAAGCTTGATGTAACAAAATAAGAAGTTTTTCCTTGATGCAATGCTGTTAACAAGCTATCACTTGGAGATGCACGAGCTTATTATCTTTCAACTGCGAAGAATGAATTAGGTGTTGTGTCTGCAGAGAGCGCAGCTGGTAAGCTTCTACTAGATTTATTGTTCTAGAAAGTATTCATATTTAGGCGTTTGAAGTACAATGAGACATATTCCTGACTGTTGCATTTAACTGTCTGTGCTACCCAGTACACGCTTCTGCTTTTCAAAATTCATTGGTGCTTGTGTACCTGTATTCCATCAATGTGAACCTCTAGTCATTTTTCTCCCTATTTCTATTGTATTTCTCTATATTCCGGTTTCTTTCCCCTCTTGCTGAATTCATAGTTTATGGGTATATCAATCAAACAAAGTTACCATCATGTGAGAAGATAAGTGATAAACCACTCTTCAACCCTGTTAGCATGGATAAGTGGGACTCTGATGGTTGTTGTTTAGCATTCTCTTGGGGTTATCATATCAGCTTGTACTGATGTGTGTTTTAGATTTTGATGCCATTGCACTCTGATTGAGATGCAATTTTTGTCTTCTTGTGATATTATGGATGGGTAAGATGTCGTTCCTTCACCAAATCCTTTCTGTGTAACCAGGGCTTACTTCAAGTTCTTCTTGTTTACTCCTGTGTTTCCACCTTAGATGCATGCATCAAACACCTTTGATTCACTATTAAATTCTATCTTAGCAACTGTAGAGATGCTTTAACTTTTTTTTTTTTGGACATATTCCTTGGAAGTGAGCCCAGGCCAGGTTAATTTGGTTTTGAGATTGTTATACTGTAAATTATCTGATATGGAACAGGACAAGGGTGTTAATTATCTGATGAAAACAGAATTCTTTGAACTCCAATCTCAAGTTTTGATGGCGTCTGATGTCTTGAAGTGACTTAAAATCACATAAAATACAGCCAGTTCACTTTTATATTTGGAAAAAAAAAAAGTGCCATTTTTATACTACTCTGGTAATTTGTTATTCTACTTTTTACCAGAAGAAGAGATAATCCTAATATGCAATAAAGTTACTGTAAAGTGTCACCTTCAAGTCAAGCTAGTAATATCTATGGCATTGGTAATAATAGGGTGCCCTGTCTGATTTGAAGTCTTCTTCTATAGTTGGGCTGCCAATGCCATCTCTGGTGACCAGAAAATATAAAAACATTCATGATCGAACTCACTGCTTAACTACTTGTATGTTTTATGTTGCATATTCTTCTAGCATGGCACGGGTTTTTTACCTTCTTAAGAAACAAATCAGATAGGTTAATGCATTGATTTTCTTTGATGTTTTGGTGATTGCTGCAGGTGCAACAATGGTTCCCATAAGTTGGACAGAGATGCAATGCCCATTGACAGGCCAAATTGAGCAAAGAAAAGTCGCCAAGGTTGGAAGTTGAATACACTGAGTAATCAAAATAGCGTTAAATGTAACTTCTACTGAATTTTTCTCATAGAGGAAGTGCGATTAGAATTTGCAACTAGTGAGACAGCAGTGATTTTGTGTTTGGTTCAAGATATATTGTTCTGGTTTAGGGAGTGCCCCATCTGCCAAATCACATGGTGTGGTGTTGACAGTTAGAAGAAAAGACAATTTGCCAGATCTCCTTACGCCGAGCCATTGTTATCAATGTAACAATTCACCAAACCAGTCTTCATTTTTCTTTTATATTATGTTGCCCTATGCATTTGTTGTCTCCTCAATGCAGATGAAAATCTTGCAAATTTTTTGATAATATCCGTTTATTTCATATAAAATAACTTGTTTTTAATTTAGCAGAGATGATCTTTCAATCCACAAGGACTTGTTAAATCATGATTTTTTCTCAGCTTCTGATGCATGTGAAATTCAAACCCAGTATTCTGCAAATAGCTGATTCAGACCAATATCATGATGTAAGCTTGAGCTTTTTGTGCTGTTCGATTCGAGGTACAGTTACCAAAAGAATAAGAAAACAAGCTTCTGCTTAGACCGCATGAATGAAGGAATCAGACAGTATTCTGTGGAGAAAGGAACAGAAGAAATAATATACAAGGCAAACAGGTTGAACATGAAAGGTAATAATCGTCTCGTGCTTCCCTTAGCTGCCAGAGCAAAGGAGATGCATCTCTTGCTTGAAAGCAAATTTGGCACAATTTGCTCCATTCTGTTCTCCAAGGGAACTTGGAAGTTTTATTACCCCGCTGAGAACGGAATACTGTCTGATTGTGCCAATTTGCTCAAGCTCCCATTGGAATGGTGTTTGAGATAGCAAATGAACGGAACTGATTTTGTCGAATGATATGTTTCAGACGATGAAATCAGTGGTAGGGGGTTGCTGTAGTGTTTCGAAAATTTGACGATGGATTTCGACAGAGAGCCGCAATTTGATGTATTTTTAAATTGAAAAAACTTAAAATTTTTTTTATTTAAAATTGATTTTTTAAATATTTTTAGATAGTTTTAATATCTCCATATTAAAAATTAAAAATATATTATTTTAATAAAAAGTATTTTAAAAATAATTTGTTAATACATTATTAAACTCAATTAAAAGACTAAGTCAAACATTTGGAAACAAATATTTTCCTTGGAAAAAGAAAAAAGGAAACCGCTACAATCAATCCACCTTAGAAAATTTGAAAAAGAGAGGATAAATCTGCTTTAAAATGGAACAAAACAAGAACCCACCCAATCCAAAATCACATATATAAACTTCACAAATATCATCATGATTTTCTTATTTTATTTACACCACAATTTGAGACACACAGTGTCAGTCCTTAACAAGCTCAAGCTCGAGTTTTTCCCTCTCTAAACTACCAACCAGAACATCAGTTGCTGCTGACACATTTATAACTGAGCTAAAAAGACAATGCCTTGTCTTACCCTCCTCCTTCAACCACTGCCAACTCTCTCTTCTTCCTCTCCTACCCTTCTCTTTCTCCAAAATCCACACCACGTCCCTTCTGTAACCTCTCTTAAAAAACCCAAGAAGATTCTCCTCTCAAAACCTCTCAAAATCCCACCTTTTGCCCTCACAGAATCATCAGACTCTCCTCAATCTATTGACCCTTCTCCACAACCGCTCCTTCAGGAGCTCTCTGTAAGCACCCACATACGCATTTAGATATATTTTGCATGTACTGTCGTGTTCTAAATTTTCCGAAACTGTATATTGTTCTAGCGATTTTTGTTGTGTTTTTGTCTTGTGGTGTTGCAGGACTGCTTTGATCTTCCGCCAGATTATTTCCAACAATTACCACGTGATCTTCGATTAGATGTGAGTTGAATTTGTGATTTTCTTTTTTAACGTACTTTAGTTGTCTTTTTTGTTTGTTAGATGTTGTTTTATTGGTCAATTGAGAGAATTTGTGTTGGTGTTATATTTGTGTTTGTAGTTAAATGATGCAGCTTTTGATCTTTCGAATGGACCGGTTCTTGATGAGGTTAGTTGTTTTGTTTTCACACATTTTTTTATAAATAGAAATGAGTAAGTACAGTATGCCAAATGGCAGGACTCCAATCTACTAGGCCATTGAGCTCAAAGAATCTTTAAAAAACCCATTATGGGTACATAGTAAAGCTCCCATGGTTATGTTTAGGATGATCTGGTATGCTGGGATAGAGTGCTAATATTAGTAGAGTGTAAAGTTTAGAGGTTGCCTAGTGTGATTTGTATAATTCATTTGACTTTTGTAGTTCCTATCATTTTTTTTTCTACCAGTTTGTTGCAATAAGAACTGCAGGTGTATATCACCATTTTGCTGTCACCTAATTCTCATTTTATTTGTCCTCTATGTTTGTAATGTTGTTGACTACAATGAAAAGAAATTTTCGCTGAAACTACTTTTGGATGTAACTTTTTAGTGCGGTAAAGAGCTGGGAGAACTCTTGTTAAATCTCTCTCGAGCATGGGAGCTGGGTGACACATCAACTTCCCAAGCTTTAGCGAGCAATTTGCCTATGCTGGAGAGCTCTTTAACAAACAATGCTAAATCAGGCAAGAATAGGAGTATTCATAACTGACATTGGGTGCATGGTTTTGAGTTTTTTTCAGAATCTGAAGCTTGTACTTCATTTTATGCTTGTTTAGCATTTGGCAAACGTTTGGTATCTGCTGGAAGGAGGTTCCAATCCATGGGACAGTATGGTCAGGGTGAACTGCAAAAGGTACTTCATCGAACTTTAAAGCTCATCTTGTGCTTTCATTATTGTTATCATATTATTACTACGCAAAATGTATATTGAAAATCCTTTTGTAGTGGATACAGTATGTGGGATAAAAATCAACTGCCATATTAGCTGCACTATTTTTTACTTAGTCCAAATGGACTAAGATACTTTCACTTGGTAAATTGCTTGTCTGAGCTCAATCTTTTGCTCCATCTGGAGTCCCTTGATGAAAGAAAAATAGTAATATTCCAGTTGCTGTTGGAAATCTTTGTTAAAAGAACTAGGAATTGGTTTATGTCAATTGTAGTATACCGCATCTCAGATGTATCATCTATACGTAGCAAGCTCATCAACAATGTCATTCCTTTCTACATGTGACATTAGTTACACTGGAGACTGTGTTTCTGAAGCAAGGCAATTGATTTATTACCACTCAACCATTATAGATTGCAAAAACAATGATTACAACGGGAAAGCTTCTTTCTGCAAGTTCAATACCAATGGAAACTGATGAGGAATCAAAGAAAGAAACAAAAGTCTTCAAGGTAGCTGATAGCCCCCTGTTTATTGAGATGTTACCTCAAAGAGATGGAGTACACATGAAATATATAATTAGCAATTTTAATCCCATCTGCAGTTTGGAGAACTACAGGTTGAAATAACACCACAGAAAGCTAATATTGGGGCTGTCATTGGACTTGTATTTGGGTAAATATTCCATATAAATTGTCATTTCCATTTTTCAACATTTTATTTTACAACAAAGAGGAGAAACATTTTTTAAACATCCAATTTTGAAATGTAGGATTGTTTCATGGGAACTAGCTCAAGGCATTCAAAGCATTCCAGAAAGTTCATTGGAGTATGCAAACGACAATGCTTTACTTCTGGCTAAGGTGTTAGAAAAATGCACCATGGATTTTAATTCCCTCTGTTCCTCTTAGAACCTATTAATAATCAAGGCGTGCTAAAACCTGAAATTTTCTGGATGCAGTCTCTAAGAGGAGCTCTACTTGCCCTTTGCTACTCATCAGCCTTTCTGTCTGCTTGTACCACTGTGGCACTTTTCTTACTTGCAAGACAACTCAAGTCAAAGGAAGATTGAGGCTTTTCGGATTATTTTACCTCGCCTTTTAATGTTCTTGTATTGAAGTGGCTAGAAGTCATCAGTTCCACCTAAAGTGATTACATCAAGGTTTTAGTATTTTGTCTAACAATGAAAGTACAGAACTGCTCAAGTATGATGTCATAATTGCCTAATCCTTTTTTATTTTTATTTTTTATGACCTACCTTTGGAAACTGTACTAGGTCATGAGTTAAAGAAGTTTTATTGTTTGCTTTTTGCCGTTTGCTTTTGTTATGTAGAAGTTTCAAGGACTTTGATATACAGGTTTATAATATAGCTGTACAGCCATTATTTATATGTTCACACCTGCCTTTTATTTTTGTAATTGATACATGCGTTGTGTTCTCTTTCATCAGCAAACAATTCTCTTTGGTCTGAATTTCTAGTCAATTTTCTTTTTGTTTTTGGAACTTCATTGCTTCAACTCAAAGTTATAGAGGGACGGATGGTTGGGATGTAGAACTTGTGCAAGGATTTTTTTTTCATTTATCGAATTGATCCTTAGTTTTAAATTTTGTTACAGGCCTGAACATTAGGAAGTGAATGACTATTGGTTTGCGGAATAATTTTAATCTCTCAAGTACCAGGTCCTTGCCAGATATTGGCAAGGCCGTGACACGGTAGTTTTAAAAATTAAAGCATTCATCTCTTGAGCTAAACATCAGACCTGAAATTTCCCCATAATTGATGCTGAGTACAGCAAATTCTCCGTCTCTATACTTGAGTATCTGACGGATAGATGAGCATGCACGAGGTCACGTCTGTAAGATAGACAGATGGTTTAGAAATGACAAGTTTAATTTTTAAATGTTCCAATTCTCTTTTATCATATTGATTATGAACTTCAATGGCAGTTAAGGAAGTTATTGCACTAATAGATGCGGCAATTAGCTGGCTAATGCTTAGAATAATGCATTTGCAGAAAGCCATCCAGGAAAATGACAGGAAATTAATTTGCAGAAGTTGAAATCAAGGAGTGTATGGTGTAGAATTAAAGAACTATGTTCCGTGAAACCTTAAAAAAATCTTCTTTTTTATTTTTACATTGAATTGATAAGTCCCTGAAATCTACCGGACCCAAAAGATCCATGTTAGTTAACCTAATCTTCTCTTTATGACCATAGTGAACATGCTTAGTTTGCATTATTGTTCTTAATGTATTGACAGAGACAAATAAGAAGCTGTGTGAGTTGGCTGACATTTCAAGCCTTAGACTTCATGTGGTTCTTGTTTTTTGTAAATTTATTAAATAGGCTTCAGATTTTGAAGAGACCATTTGCAGGAAGAATTATGGAATAATGTTGTTTCAATCTGACCAGGCACAAACTTGCATCCAGGACATTTCTTGTCAAATTGGCTACTCACAGATTCCTTGGACTCCCTGCATTTGTTAATCATGTAAAATTCAGATTCTTCAAATCACCAAAAGGCATGCTGTCACAGGCTGATTAGGTGTAACCTTGAGGTAAGAGTTTTTTTAGTAATCTGGAGTTATAGTTGCCAATTGATTATTTCTGCTACAGTCTTGCTGATCCAATATTAAAAGAGGGAAGGGTTAATCGCTTAATTTATTTTCTTGAGTTGGCCCCAACTTCATTGAGTAGCCATGTACTTTCCTTGCCATTGACCTTGCATTGTTCTGATTTCCATTTGTCAAATATTTCGTTGTCTTCTAGCTATGTTTGCAGCTCTTAAACCATTTGTCATCTTATGCTAAACTTGTTGAATCTTCATTGAGATCCACTTTGTATTGAGAATCTATCTCAACATATGAAGATATGCATATTATTCCAACATGTTTTAGTTAGCACTACAGCTTGATCATTTCCGTTTTAAATTCAAAATCCAAAGTGATGAGCACTAAGAGGAAGAAAACCATTCAATTGAAGGACATGACTTCAACATATCTGCGAGATATGTTACATCTTTTAGTTTTGTTTCCCTGTATTGATACATGGCCCATCTTATGTAAGAAATTTCTTGATATTCTTTAAATCTTCATAAATCATCATATTCTACTATTTTGATTTAGAAAATCAATCTGTATTTAGAATTAATTCTTCTGCACTCTATTAGGCTGAGATTAGTGATTGGTTGCAGTTTTGTTGTTTCAATGTTATGTTCTAAGTGGATATATGCACTGAAGATTCATGCAATTAATTCTTGGAAAAATAGCTACTATCCAAACTATAAACTGTTGCATGAAATGCTTTCAAGTACAATGATGTGATCTGTTCTAGATCTTGACTCGAATAATTTAGCCAAAAACCAAAGACAATATTGTCTTAAGTGCTGACAATTAACAAAACCTTTCCTTGTCTAAGCATCATCTCTCACGTCACTGAGGACCACAGTAACTTGATCGATTTGCTGCAGCCTCACGAAATATATAAGCTTTTAAAAATCCTTGACAATAAATAAACAGATTAACTACTACAATAATTCCATAAATTAAGGTAACTAATTGTACCTGCTGTCCACTACGTACATGAATCTCCTCCAAATCTGAAATGCTTGATTGTTCTAGTGGTGTGTGCTATATTATATAGTTTATTATTTCAATCAAGTTTATTATTTATAGATGCAAATTATAGACACAACTTGGCTCAACATTAATGCACAATATGACATTTACGTTTGACTTAAGGTATGGAGTGATAAAATTCTTTTCTTTGGTTACATTAAACTCGAGAAAGAATGGACTTCTTGATTCAGATGTTATCCTTGATAATTGGGTTTTTGTACCTTGTACTATCAAGGACAAGAATGTACAAAAAGAAAAGCTAATTTGATGAATTCCAATTTCATCCCAGGGCTTGAAAGTTATGCCAGTCTAGATAAGCTTATTAATCTTCTAGTTTTAATCTGTTTTTGGTGAATTGACTGATAAATTATATTTAATATCTATAAAAAATCTCTTTTTTAGAATTTTGAGACTTTCTAATAATTAAGTCAATATTATATGATAAAAAAAAAATAATTCTCTTTTAGAAGAAAACCCTAGAATATGTCATTTGTAATAGAGAAAAATTGAATTCCTTTTATAGCTCGAGTTCCCCCTCTTTTATGGAAGAGGAAGAGGTTCACATCTCAACCAAATATCTGTCTTGTTAAGATAAAATATATTGGACTTATTAGAGTGAAATATCTCTAACTGTGGATCTGTCAGCTCACTAGACCCACACAAGCTTAGGCTCAACGTTTGGCTCATTAGAGCCACACATGTTTGGGCTCAGGAAAGCGATTGTGGGTTTAGCGGTTCGCTAGACCCACATAAGCTTTGGCTCAATGTTTAGCTGAGCTTGGAGATGGTAAGTCTGGTGGTTCACCAAAATATTTGGGCTCAATGCTTGGTTCAGTTTAGGGATAATATGTTTGGTGGTTCGTTAGACCCATACAAGTTTAGGCTTATCGTTTGGTTGACCCAGGAGATGGTGGGTCTCGAAGCTTGTCAGACTCATATATATTTGGATTCAACACTTGGTTGAGCCTAGAGATGATGAGTTATCACCCTAAAATTTGTTTATTTGTTCAGAAAAGAAAAGAGGACTTGGAAAAAAAAGTGTTAATTCATTAATAACCCTCAAATATGTGTATTATATGCACAGATTTTGAAAATCTCATGCTAGCAACATATGAAAGTCATTTTACCTTCTCTAAAAGACTTTCTGTGTCCCATACATGATTGTTGGGATCTTCATGCCTATGTGGCTTGTGTTTACTAGGATAATAGGATAAGGTGTTCCTAGGAAAACAAAATGGTGGCTCGCATTAAATATGATAATTAAATGAATTTCTAGAGATATGTGATCATATGAAAAATCGTTCATCGATGATGGAAGTAAAAAGATTTTTTTTAACCTTAGTCGTTCTTGCTTGTGACTTTTATTTTACTTTCAGTCTTTGTGCTTTTTGAAAATTTGCTCCCGCATAAAGATCTCAAATTATCTTTGCCATCTTTATTCTTGATCTAAAAGGGAAAAAACTATTTCAGATATCTTTTTCATTGGAATCTTTTTCTTTATCTTTTTTTTTACTTGAAACAAAAATGGACCCCAAAATCATCAAAGTTTTCTCTGAAAAGAGAAGTGCTTCATCCCTTGACGATAAGTTCAAGTTTCAACCAAAACCTGAAAGAAGTGGACCTAGGGTGAGAGAAGATGTCACATTGGTGGCCTTCTCTGGTAAGGAGGAGAAAAGATTCCATCATAGAAGTCCATCTTCTATCTTTTTCAAAAACTTTTAAGAGAGAGAGAGAGAAATGTTACATTAGACTACTAAGGACGATGTCCCTAGAAATACATGTGTTGCAAATGTGAAATTCATGACTCGTCACCAACCTGACGAGAATGTGAACAAAGTGCCTCACCCTAATGAGTGCATCAGCCAACTGACCCTAGGCACCTTCTATGGTTATTTCAAAATTATCATCCTTATTTGCATGTATGCAATGTGATACTCCTTTCCTCTCTAAGGATTCATGAGGGATGTGTTTAGTTATTACCAGTTGGGTCCGAGCCAATTGCATCTAAACGGGTGGACAATTATGTTTGTTTTTAAAAAATTATATAGAATTTGAGCATCTATTTTTTTATCATTTTATTAAATAAAAAATGATTCCAGAAAAAAATAATTGTTAAAAGTTATGCTTCATGATTTATGTCGATTTATTTTTATAGGGTTATCGTAATTTAAAAAAAAATGACTCCATATTCATTTGGTGCTCAGTTTTGTAAGCATGTGTTTTTTTATCATATAATTAAATAAAATTAGTTTTAAAAAAACACAAAGTTATTAAACTCAATGGAATTCATGACCTAGGTTGCGAGTTTGACAAGTTAATCTAGTTTGATCCAAGTTGAAATAATGTCTCATCGTCTCAATATTTTTTTTTACGAAAAGATATTATCTTGAAAATATTTTAAAATCAAACCATGTTTTTATCAGTCGTCTGAGTTTTAAAACAATCTATTTGAGCTCTATATGCTACTAGCTAATCCATTCATAAAATCAAGTCAAAATTGTACAATTCCATTGGTAACAAATCTACCCTCATTTCAAGATCTCCTATCTCTACCTAACAACCTATATAGAAATGCTCAATAATCACTGTTTCCTTTAACGGTATACTCATTACTACCTTCTTTTCTATTCTACTGAGGGTTTACATTTAACTCATATACCCATTTTTTAGCTAGCTTTTTTGTAACTCATCAAGACAACTAAATCACGTTAGGATAATTTCTATATAGTTTAATTTGAAACTCGAGCTATGAAGAGAGTATGATCATGAGGTTTCTGGTTTGACTTGCTAAATTGAGTTTAATAATATTATCAAAGAATTTTTTTTATTTTGAGCATTAATTTTTTACATCTAAATTTTTTTTTGGTCCCACAGCAATGGAGCGCAGGGAATTATCTAGTTACAAAACTATTCAAAAAAACCTTAATTAATGCAATTAAAAAAAAACATCTTAGACTAATTCATTTGGAAAGAAAATGAAAATAAAGAAAAAAATAGTGGTGTGAGCTTGATTAAAGAGTAATTTACATTCTAACTAAATTTACTACACTGTCCATAGTTTTTTTTTTCGATTCAGGGAGGTCAATTGACCCCAAATTCCAAATCAACCATGGATATGCCCCTGTATATATCCTATGACATTTACCTAGTTCATATCTTCTTATGAACCTCACAATTTACATGATTGGGAAAATTTTCAGAAAGAAAAAAAATATCCTTTTTCATTTTCTCAAAAAAAAAAAAGGGAGAAAAAAGGTTATGATTTTTTTTTGGTGTAAAGTCTTGCATGATTTACACTACCCTCTTTGCTCTCTGTATATATGTTCTCATACCCAACCCTCCTATCTTCCATAAACTTTTGGCTCATCTCTCTCTCTCTCTCTCCACTTCCACCATGGCCTGCTCGGCCTCAGACCTAGCTCCTCTCCTCTCCACCACTGTGAACTCCACAGAAGCTGCCACCTACTTATGCTCCCAGTTCAGCAGCATAGCCAACCAGCTCTCAGACACAACTTATGCAGTCAACAACACTTATCTCCTTTTCTCTGCCTACCTGGTCTTTGCTATGCAACTTGGCTTTGCAATGCTTTGTGCTGGCTCTGTGAGGGCCAAGAACACCATGAACATAATGCTCACTAATGTTCTTGATGCTGCTGCTGGTGGCCTTTCTTACTATCTCTTTGGCTATGCTTTTTCCTTCGGCTCTCCTAGCAATGGTTTCATTGGCCGCCATTTCTTTGGTTTGAGAGAGTTTCCTTCTTCTCAAGCCGACTATAGTTTCTTCCTTTATCAATGGGCTTTTGCTATAGCTGCTGCTGGCATCACTAGTGGCTCCATCGCTGAGAGAACCCAATTCGTTGCTTACCTCATATACTCCTCCTTTTTAACTGGCTTTGTTTACCCGGTTGTTTCCCATTGGTTTTGGTCCGGGGATGGTTGGGCCAGTCCGGTTAAATCTGATAATAATCTCTTATTCGGTTCGGGTGCAATTGACTTTGCCGGTTCAGGTGTGGTTCACATGGTTGGAGGAATAGCTGGTTTGTGGGGTGCTGTCATCGAAGGCCAACGTAGTGGCCGGTTTGACAGGAGCGGTCGGTCCGTGGTATTACGCGGTCATAGTGCTTCGCTCGTGGTGCTCGGTTCGTTTTTGTTGTGGTTCGGGTGGTACGGGTTCAACCCCGGTTCGTTTCTGACAATTTTGAAGAGTTATGGTGATAGTGGAGGGTATTACGGTCAGTGGAGTGCTGTAGGAAGGACAGCTGTCACTACAACACTGGCCGGGTGCACAGCAGCCCTTACTACCTTGTTCGGCAAAAGAGTATTAGTTGGTCATTGGAATGTCCTTGATGTTTGCAATGGTTTATTAGGAGGTTTTGCTGCAATCACCGCAGGGTGTTCAGTGGTAGAACCATGGGCTGCAATCATCCGTGGCTTTGTTGCATCTTAGGTTTTAATTGGGTGTAATAAGCTGGCAGAGAAACTAAAGTATGACGACCCGTTAGAGGCGGCCCAACTGCACGGAGGATGCGGCCCGTGGGGGTTACTGTTCACCGGGTTGTTCGCGAAGGAAGCATTTGTGAATGAGGTGTATCCGAACAAGGCGAGACGGCCATACAGGCTGTTCATGGGTGGTGGTGGGAAGCTATTGGCGGCACAGATGATCCAGATCCTGGTGATATCAGGGTGGGTCACGATGACAATGGGTCCATTGTTCTACGGGCTAAAGAAGCTGAATTTGTTAAGGATCTCAAGCGAGGATGAGATGGCAGGCATGGATGTGACAAGGCATGGTGGCTTTGCGTATGCATACCATGATGATGATGATCAATCAAGGAAGCCTTCTTCCTTTATAATGAGAAGAGTTGAGCCTACTAGTGAAAACACACCTCATCGAAACTCACCACCCATTAGTGCGTGACCAAAATTTATGTATTACAATTACAATTTCCAGAAAGAGAGATAAAAAAAAAAAGAGTTCATCTAGATATAATAGAAGGGAGTGTTCTATTTTTGGGTGAATTAATAAAAATAATTGGACTGCCCATAGGAGTGATATGAATGGGTGCTTTAAATTAATTTTTATTTTTTAAAAATTATTTTTAATATCAGAACATTAAAATAATAATAGGAAAACATAAAAAAACATATTAATTTAAAGTAAGCAAAATAAAAAATAAATTTTTTTTATTTTTTTTCTAAAGCGTTTCCAAAATACAATGTCAAACACTACTATATACAAAATGGAGTTTAATTTCTTTTGGTGTACTATATATATAGTGGATACATCTCTAATATGATATATAAATGAGTGGTTATTTTTAAAACTAAATCATAAAACGAACTTGTTAACTCAAGATCCTTAACAATCACATACTTACACGTGTCATGTTCGAACAATAACATGTAACTCGCCAACTAGTCTAACTAATAGCTAGCAAGACATCCCATGTCTTTAAAAAGAAATAGAGAATGGATCCTCGTCTTTTGTTTTTCGAAAGAATGGCCATGATCCCTTGTCTTTCTTTTAATCTATGTGTTACTCTACAAATTGCAATACATTTTGCATATTTCTTCCCTTTTAATTGATGTTTGCTGTGAGGATGCTGCTGATGTTGTCTATCCACTTCGATTATATGCCCTTTAACTATTATTATAACAATTTCCAAAAAAATAAAAATAAAAAATCCTGAAAAAGGAGCTGTCAACTGAACCCTACTTCCATTGTCCATCACACGGTGCTGTTGCCTTCGTTCACTTGTCACCGTAGAGTTTATGCCAGCCAGCCATGTTGGGTGGTGCCAAATCTTAGGTAAAATGTGTCCAGTCCTGATAAATTTTGTGTTACCATCTTTCACTGGTTTAAATTATCAGTTTGTAAGAGTATAGTTATCAAGCTGCCTCACGGTTTGACTTGGTAAATAGCTTGGTTTCACAAGTCATTTGATTTATATATATATATATATATATATATATATATATATATAAAATGTACAATTTAATTAGTTAGATTTTAGATTTGTATTTTAAAAATTACTAATTCAAGTTTTATAAACTCCGGAGCCACTTAAAATTTACATGATTGTTAACTTTAAGGCTCGTGAAATTAATTGAGATACGCGCAAGTTGACCCGAACACCTATATTAATAATAATTAAAAAAGATATATATAAAGTCAACCTATAGTATCATCCAATGTTTGATAGATCTATATCAAAATCAATTTAAATTGAAACTTAACTTAAATCAAACTTTGAATCAACTTATTATGTTAGACCAGATTGAATAACTATATTATAAGATATAGATACATGATTTATGTTTGCCAATAAATCTACACATTTGTTCTCTCTCTTAGAATATAATTAATCTACACAATTAATCTTTAACCAGAAATTAATGATCCCAAATTATTGCATTTTGTTGACGAAAAATCCAATATATATATATATATATATATATAAAAGACATAGATACTGATTCATGTCAGATTAATTTATTTTAAACACCTCTATATAAATTATATAATTCTTGTATCTATAGATTTCTAGAGATGGAAGCAATTTTTAATAGCAATAACGACGACGACTTTTATGACCATATTCCTTCTTGTCAAAATTCTCTTTCTGTACTCTACCATTCTTCTTTCTTTCTCTTCCTTTGCTATTTTTCCTATTTTTATGGACCGGGGTCCAATGGGCCAGGCTCCGCTGTAAGGCTTGTCTTCAGCAGCCCTGGCTCCTTGGGCTCCCTTGATAGGCTCTTTTTTGTTTCCTATTCATTAGAACTCTACCATGAAAACAATGTTATTACTTGTTTATGACTTCTTGACTATTATTATTTGTTTCCACTACGTCGTGCTCCTTTCTTTATTGGCGGTGTAACATCGTGCGATGTATAAATGCATGGTGCTGTTGCCTCGTTGTTCCAGATCTGATGAATTCTAAAGCCTTGTTTTTGTAGCCAGGCTTCATCTTCCATATCATACTTTGCTCAGCTTGGAGCATACATAGTGTGGGATTTACGTTAAGATGGGAAGAATTGAAGACCTGGAAGGTGCTGATGGCGCCTCTTTTGAACAACTTGTGGAAGAAATAAGAGAAGCTGCCGACTGGGATGAAACAAAGACAGAAGATTTGCTAACGGAAAAGATCGTGGCAGAATTTGTGAGCTTCCATGTTAAGAAGGCCGAGAAAGAATCGGCAGCTAGGAGATTAGAAGGACGGGATGCTGAAGCAGCAGAGAAGAGAAGGACGATGCCGGACATATCACCTTCAAAATCACATGTTAATAGCTTGGCTAAAAAGAGGCTGCAGCAAGGGTTGCTTGAAAGAGGCAGCAAAAAAGAAGAAGAAGCTGGGAAATTGAACAAACAAGAGGGTAGAAATTAAGCAATTGTCTCATAGTAGACGAGTAGCGCGCGACTTTTGTTTTAGAAATCTTAATATTCAAGTTAATTGGTAGGGATGATGGAATTGCAAGAAAGCACAACGTTTTTCATGGTAGAAAAGTGATAGCTACTGTGTTTTTGTCCCAACCAGTTGAACTGTTGAAGAGATTAAATTAATCCCCTCTTTGTGTAGCCCCTTAATTATATGGGAGACCTATTGTCTCTAGATTTTCTCTAGGCTAATAGTATATATTAGCCGTTTCCCACAGTTATACCGTGGGTCCGATCTTTTTTCCGCGACTTGGGTATGGATCTCACTATGTCATGTTAATTGATTTTATTTAAACGATAAAAAAAATTAATAACAAATTAACCAAATTTTTTAAACAAAAAGTTTTCACTAGGATTTTTTTAACTTAATTCTCAGTTCATTAAATACAGAAAAACAAAGTTAGGTAAAAAAAAGCACTAAAAAAATCATATTGAGTTAATTAAGTTAATATGATAAATTTATAACTCCGATAATTCTATCAAATCCTCGACTTAGATTATGAAATCAATATAATCCGATAAAAAAAATAAAGAAAATTACAAAACCTATTTTTTATATAAAAAAAATCAATATCAGTTCATGTTTAACTTTTCAAACCAATGACCTAAGTCATGAAACTATAAAAGCATCATATATAGAAAAACCATGAAAACTTAATTTATAATCAATCAAATATTGAAGAATAAAATTAAAGAAAATAATCAATTAAACAAAAAGATTAAAAACAAAAAATAAAAATAATAAGGATCAAAATTGAAATACAAAAGGTATTTTATCTTTGATTGAATGATGAAATTGAAAAGAAAAACAATTTCATAAAAGAACAAAAAAATTGTCTAAAAAATAAGGAAAAATAAAAATTTCCCTCAGCTGTATCAAAGTCAACTTGTGTTAACCTTTGAAGAAAAACAATGAGGATCAAATTTGATATAAAAATTAAATGAAACTCAAATGACGAGGAATGAAATTAAAAAAAAATCAATTTAAAAAAACAACAAATAGCAATAAAAAAATAAGAATTAAATTGAAAACAAAAAAAAATACCTTTATATTTTGGCAAAGAAAAGAGGATGGAGAATCAAATTGATTTTTTGTTGGAATGATAAAATATTAATTATACTATTACAGTGAATAATGGTCTTTGTCTATCTTTATCTAAGGACACAATGAATTTTTCATGACTTTTATAAAGGGACACAAGTTATTTGATGGTTAATACCTTTTTAGTTAAGAAATTATATGGTGTTTAAGAAGTAATTAATAATATCTTATTATTTATATCTCGAGATCCATCTTGAAGAAAAAAATAGATATAAATAAAAAAAAATTGAAATATTAATAAAAAATAAAACTTATGACTCAAGAAAAATTATAAGCATATTTTTATTTAGAACACCTCTCTCTTCCAAGGTTGTCAATTCCGTTTCGGTAGGTGTTTCGTTTTTTCAATTGGAACGGAATGTTTCAGTTTCGGAGTGTTTCGGCGTGCCATTTCGAGGTTGTACTGTTCATATATATATATATATATATATATATATATATATATATATATATATATATATATTCAACAAACATAATTCAAATTCAAGATAAATTAATTATAAATTATGCAATACAAACACAATGCCAAACAAATATAATTTTAAAATTTAAAATATTTCTAAATAGTCAAGATTAAATAGATCTTTAACTTAAAGTAATTCAACTTAAACAAAATATCAAAATATTATGAAAGTAAAATATTTTAACAAAAATATTTTAAATATAAAGTTAGGTCAATGTTATTAAGCTGATGAAATCTAAAGCATCCCTTGTTTTGCTCAAATTCCTACAAAGTATAAACATGAAAAAAACAACATGAATATAAACCATATATATTAGTGATAAATCTAATTTTAAAAAATTAATATCATTGTTAATGAAAATAGTAATAATAATTTTCAATGTTATTATTAATATCATTGTTATAGAAAATAGTAATAAAAAGGAGCTTTTTATAATTGGGTGGTTTAATTAATTAAATTGAATAAGGTTCAATTTGATTCAATGACTTTTCAAGAGCGGAACGGAACATGTGGAATGGAACCGGAACGTTTCGGGCGGAATTTAGCCGAAAAATCCGGAACGGACCGAGATTTAAAATGAGATGAAATTTGTTCCGTTTTGTTCCGTTTTTTGAATTGGTATGGAATGTTTCAGTCATTCCGAGCGGAACGGAACGGAATTGACAACCTTGCTCTCTCCATCTATTTTTTTTCTTCAAGGGAGGCCTCACGATGTAACTAATACCCCACTAGCATGTTAAGATTTATTGGGATGGCCTGCTCTGAATTTTGTTAAGCTTGTAGAAGTGTTGGGCTACTCGAAGATGAGTCTTTGTTGATTATGAACCAATCTCTTAACGTTCATCTTTTTTCTAAAAACAGTTCAATCAGATGCTCTAATATTTGCAAGCTGCTGCTGCTGCTGCTTCTTCTTCTCCTCCATTTTTGTTGTTAATGAGAGTGACAAGACATTAAGCATTCTAAACCATTCTACAGAAAATTATGCAGAAGATTATGCAATCCTTGTAAAGAAATATCAGATGACTAGTAGATGCTTCTGAAAGCATGAAAAAAATTGATAAATAAACGGAGATGCATGCTTTTTCCATCATATAAAGCTATATATTATTTTACAGACATGCATGAATGTCAATCCTACACATGTCCTAAGTCTATTCCCTCCCTTTCCCAAATCTCTGGCACTCAAATCGTTCCTCTCTTGCTAATTTTACCAACAATATGTGATCGATCACCCAACAATATTCTATAAGAGGAGAAGCCCGAAGCAATGTCCTAGTTTCTTCCTTCCCAGTTCCATCAACACCACATTAAGGTCTAAATTCCCACTTTCATTTTATCCCTTTCTCAAGAATTTAACCCTGATTTTTGCTACAAGATGAGATTTTATAATTCCTCTAAAAATCTTCATCATCATCCCCCCACACTACTACTGATCTTGTACGCGTTGTTCTTAACTTCAAGCATCCCATTTGCTTCATCCGAAATAAAAGACACATATATTTTTGATGATTCTCGTACCGTCATCTTGTTTGAGCAATTTGGTTTCACAGAAGGTGGTCAGGTAGCAATTTCCATAAAAGACGTCTCTTGGAAATCAAGAAGTCGAAAGGCAGAACTTAACCCTTCTTCCATGGGATTTTTCCTGGCTAGAGACTCTTCCTTCTCAACAATATTCATGAATGACTCACTGCAAAGTAAAGATGAAAGCTTTTGTGTTCTGTCTAGCCGGTATGTAAAGCTCTTGTTCAATTTCAATGACCTTAGCATGAATACGTCAGCTTATAATGGCTCTGCATCTATTGACGAGGCTGATGAATATAGCTTGGTATTTGGAAATTGCCAGCCAGAATTTGAAGTGTCAATGTATGTACATACCGAGATGTATAACTTTCAAGATGGTGCAAAAAATTTCCTTCCTATAGGACAAACCTTTCTGCCAAAAATTTTTCTCTCAATGTTTCTCATTTATACTTGCTTTTTTGGGATATGGAGTTTTGTTTGCTTCAAACAGAGACCAACAGTTGACATGATCCACCTAATAATGGGGGCGTTGCTTTTTGTCAAGGCACTTAAAATGATATGTGCGTCTGAGGACGAAATGTATGTGAGCAAAACTGGTACTCCTCATGGCTGGGATGTAGCATTCTATATTTTTGGATTCTTCAAGGGCATAATGTTATTCACTGTGATCATCCTTATAGGCACTGGATGGTCATTCTTGAAACCATACCTTCAAGAACGCGAAAAGAATGTTTTGATGATAGTAATTCCCTTGCAAGTTCTTGAAAACATAGCTTATGTTGTTATCAGTGAAACTGGGCCGGCAACTAAGGATTGGTGGACCTGGAACCAAATCTTCTTGTTGATCGATGTCATATGCTGCTGCGCTGTGTTTTTCCCGATCGTTTGGTCGATTCGAAATCTGAAAGAGGCATCAAAATCGGATGGAAAGGCTGCTCGGAACCTACAAAAGTTAACCCTTTTCAAGAATTTCTACATTTGTCTGGTGATGTATTTGTATTTCACTAGAGTTGTCGTTTCTTCTATGGAGGGTATTTTGGATTATAGATATGAAGGGTTTACGTATGTTCTTTCTGAAGGTGCAAGCCTGGCTTTCTATGTGTTCATATTCTACAATTTTCAGCCCACGGAAAAGAACCCATACTTGGTGATTGATGAAGAGGAAGAGCTCGCTGCAGAACAAATATTGCAAGATGATGACTCCTTTGAACTATAAGGTATTCGTTTGGTTAAATGGAAGAGATGAAGACAATAGAATCAGAGAAGAGAAAACATATTTCCATGTTCGTTTTAAATGTACACAAATTTTATAATATTGCACAAAATTTTTTAATCATTCAAATGCATTCTTAAAATTAATCCATGAATTTTCAAAAGTTTCTATATTAATATTTTGAAAATTAAGATTACAACTAGGTTGATGTTGTAATTAGAGTACTATACTATATTTGTTCAACAATAAAAGCTATATATATATATATATATATATATATATATATATATATATTCACTCATTTGGGTGAGATCATAATAATATTTATTGGTTCAGATTAAATTATTCCATTATAGTTATGTAACATTAACAAAATGCTAATAGAGATGGTACTTTTACCGGAAATCACCTAACATAATACTATTTGTTTCATTAGTGTGCGTGTTTTTTTTAATTTTAATTTTATATTTCATTAGTTGGTTTATTGAAAATTAAATTTTATAATTTGGTTTGATTTGTTTTCTATAGGATCATAGCAATCTTATGATCTAAGTCGCGAGTTTGGCGGATTAATCCAATTGACTTGGTTTTTTTTTTTTTTTGCTTTTTTTAATCGAATTTTCTTTTTATTTCATCATTCAATATTTTATTCATTGGAAATTATGTTTTATAATTTATTTTGGTTTGTTTTCTATAAGGTTATTTTAGTCTTATGATCTAAGTCACATGTTTGACAGGTTAACTCAGGTTATTTCTTTAATTTTTTTCAATTTGTTTTCTATGATGTTATCCTGATCTCATAACCAGTATTGCAAATTTGGCGGGTTAATCTAGACCAATTCAAGTCATTAGCTTTTTATTCTTTTTTTAATTAAACTTTTTTCTCAACTCCATCCTTCAATATTGGATTGATGGAGAATTAACCTTTATAATTTATTTTTATTTGCTTTATGTTGAGTTTATCACAGTCTCATGATTAATGTTGTGGATTTCACAAATTAATTCGGGTTGACCTAAGTTGATCAAATATATTATCGTCTCAATATTTATAAAAAAATATATATCATTTTAAATTTCTTTTAAGTCAAACTATGATTTTAGCCATTATCAAAGTTGTATTTAGATTTCTATATAATTTATTTTAGTAGAAAATATATTAATAAATTTGAAGTACTTTTTTTATATTTAAACAAAAAAATAATTTAACCCGTAGGCGTAGCAGGTGATTGGTAGGCCGAGGCCGTGGCTCTGGTCCTATGTTTGTAGCCTTTGACCCATTTCCTAGACAATGCAAGGGCGACAAGTTTGTGTCTTAAGATACACTTTATCCTCCAATATTCAAGAGCTGCGTTGAAATGCAAAGGCGGTTTGTCCAGCTGTTCAATTTGCTTTGCTTCTAAGGAATTTTGGTTTTGGCTTTTCCATGAGAGAGAAAGCCAACCAATCCTCTTTGACTATCAAAAGCTCATTGTGATATTCTCCGACAATAGCTTTTTCCAATAATTTTGGCTTCTTTATTTTCGTATTTAAAAAAATTTAAATTTTATATTAAATTAATAATATTTTTGCATTTTTAAATCATTTTAATATATAACATCAAAAATAATTTTTAAAAAATAAAAAAATATTTAAAAGACAACAACTATCATAAACATATTAAAAATTAACGATAACTTTTAGGTATATTAAATCAAACATCTTTTATTACTAACCACAAGAACAACTATAATCATAAAAGATACAGCTGCACTTATATCCGAAAATCACGATTATTACCACAACGCAACCTTTAAACCCAACAAAATTTAATGATGTTTTTTATTTGTTCGAAGGTTGATGAGTAGAGGTACACACTGCATTTTGTCCAATATGGAACTTCAAGCATCACAATGAGATCCTAAGGTGACTTGCTAAATTATTCCCTTGCCTTTAATAGTTTGATGAATCATGCATACGTAACTAAACAAAAAGCCCGTTTATTTTTATATTTTTTTAAAAATTATTTTTTTCTTTACTTTATTTTTTTTGTTTTCAAATCTTTTAATATATTTATATTAAAAATAAATTTAAAAAATACTATTTTGATATAATTTCAAGTAAAAATTACTTTAAAAAACAACCATTACAATAATATCAAACGTGCTCAAACAATGCTTAGATTTAAAACGAAAACAAACTATATATATATATAGATGGGAAATCTCCATTATTTAAAACTCAAATATAAGAGTATCTTTAATGGAAAATACTATTTTGAAGAGTTAAATTGATAAAATAGCATTTTAAATAGTATAAATATGACTTTTTTTACCATATCTACTCCAATGGAAAAAAACCATTTGAAGAGCCAATTATATCGGAATGAAAGAAACAAGTGTTGTATTATTTTTTAATAAGTTTGATGTTATTTTTTTTCCCTCATGGCTACATTTAATTGGTTTATTTTTTTAGTGGTCCCATTTTGTTAATTTTGATTTTTTTGAGAGATATGTAAAAATAACATCCGTGGAAGAAAAAAAATATTTTAATATTTTATTTAGTATTTTTTTTGAAGTGTGCAAAATAAACATAAAAGAACTAAAATAATATTTTTTAATATTTAGCAAAAAAAGAGAGAATGTGGTGGGAGTTTTCACATGCGTGCTCTTTGTACAAACCTCATACGAATAAGGAAAGCCTCAATATTCTCCGTAATATAATACGCAATTTTCAATTTTATGCCAAAAGAGAAAATTATATGAATTGACGTTTGTGAATTTCGTTCCTTCTCTTCATGTCTGTCAAAGTTCTGTTCAATTCAATTATTTTGCGCAAGAAAAAAGTTGTCTTTTAAAGAATATTGATGAACTGTATAAAAAAATATCTAAAAATATTGATGAACTGTATTAGTTTGAATTATTGATGAAATAATCTATTTTCTTTTCTTCTTCTTTTTTTTAAAAAAAAAAACAGAGAAAAGTATAAAGTGTGCTGTAGATCAATGATTATGGCACTTTTGTTTCTTGAAGGAGGTAGATAACGAGAGTTTCACTCCCAGTTTAATATTATAAGAACAGTTATTTTTAAAAAATTATTTGAAAATATATTAAAAAATTATTTTTTTATTATAGTACATTAAAAAGATATTAAAAATATTAAAAAAAACCTGAATCTACCATCGATCCAAGTCATTAGTTTTAAAGTACTGCTGAACGATTTTTTTACTGTGGCGAATATAATCATTTAATGTGTTGGGAGATTATTTAAAACTCCACGATATCAAATCTCCAAATAGCTATTTATAATATGTTGATGTATGTTTTTTTTGAAAAAATAAATATTTATTTATTCAGTTTAGGAAAGAATCTTAATTAAAAGGAATGATTTTTTTTATTTTTCTATTCAATATTATTATATTTTAGTTTTCTTATTCAATATTATTAAAATTTTCTAGTTTTAATAGCTATTTGACATGCAAAACTGAAATACATAAAAACTAAATATTTTAGAAGTCTCACGCTTTTAGTCTTTGAAGACTTTAAATTGTAATAAATATTATTCGTTTTTTAGATTTTTAACTTGTATAGATCACATTTTCTTTATTTTTAATTATGTGATATGTGTTTTATTAATTTCTTTTTGAGCTAGAAAGTAAATTTTCACTTTAAATATTAATTATTGAACCCACTTAATCTCTTATTATATTGCAAAACAATCTGTGCCATGCTCATTGCTTGCCAACATGTTTTCTCAACATGTCAAATTCTAAATTCAATAGTTTTTGCAAAAATTCAAAGTATTAAACCTTCATATATAAAAAGTAGAATTACATTTAAAACTGAAAAAAAAAAAACCTAGCAGGAGAATCCCAGCAGGGGGGATTTGAAGTTCTGTGTGTGCTGTGTGGTGTGGACAAGCCTCTAAAAAATAATGCTCCCACCCAAAAAAAATAAAATAAAATAAAATAAAAAATAAAAAATAATGTGTGTACTTCATGATAAATCATTATGGTACGTACTTGTGTGTTATGGAGAGGGGGTGCACAGCGAGAGTCATTTGGCTTTCGAGTCAGCCATCACTAAAGTCATCATTTATCTTATCTTAGGGTTTAAATTAACCCTTAATCCCTGTGCTTTTCATGGTTGTGGGGTTAGCATGTCCATATATATTAATTCCCTGAAAAAGTGATTTTTAATATTTAAGCCTTTAAGGTACGATAATTAATTAAAGGGTAGGTCCAATCCTCATTCGGATTAAGCATATATGCCATGTTTTCCACATCGATCTAAGAGTCAATTACATTTATATGGAGTATAACGCATCTTCCAAAATCACTATTTTTTCCTTTTTCTGAAAGGGGAGGGGGAGGAGGAGGAGGAGGGGGAGGCGGAGGAGGAGGAGGAGGAGCCCCTTGTGCCCATGTCGATTGCCATCGTAAGCTCCATGCACGACGATTAGGTCAACTTCCTCCATCAAGAAGCTAGGACGTGTCTATATATATCTATGTATGTGTGTATGTATAGAGCTCCGAGTGATCGAGTATCCACCCATTGTAAATTAATAGATAATTAAGAGTTTTTTTTTTTATTTTTGTGTTTTAAAAATATTTTTGAAAAAAATTAAAGAAAGCCTACTATGTTTATATTTATTCCCTTCTTTTTCCCCTTTTTTTAAAGAAAGGTCAAAATACTTAGTTTGGAAATCAATCGCGCATTACTCCCGATAAAAAAAATAAAAGAAAATCATTAGAGACAAAAAAGCAAAGAAGAGTGAGTGGAAATTAAGAGAAGAAAAATCATCAGACTGAAGAATAAAAAAAGCAAGTTTCATACAGCATGCATACGTACAAACATGTCTGATGGAAAACTTGGAAAAATCTTGCTAGCCATCAAGAGTTTGGCTTGGCTTGGTGGAGACTAGAGAGGCCCTCGAAAGCTCATGTGATGAAGTGTATCTGGATTGTTTTTGGTAAAAATAACTATTGCTTCGATCGATCAAAGACTTCAAAGTCGATAACGTTGGAAGAAGAAAAGAAGAAGAAGAGTAGTTTTCACCTTTACAGAGTCTTCATATTTTTGTGCACTCCTTCCTAGCTAGTCGTGATTGACTGTTGCACCACGGGTTTCCAAACTTGAATTAGAATGGGATAATTTGATTAATATGTGATTTGAAATATAAATTTGGGATAACCTTGTAGAAAAAAAAGTGAAAAGAATAAAAAATAAATCAATTTAAAAAAATATTGAGAAAAAAACTCGAGTCAAAACGGGTTAACCTGAATAACACGTCGCTCAAGATATGAAATCAGGATAACCACACAAAAGGAAAGCGGAACAAATCATGAAACTCAAGACCTATTAATCCAATGTCAAATGATAAAATTTTAAAAAAATTATTTTGTAAAAATCAAATAATATTTGAAACTAGTGACATGGGTTATGAGACTGCAATTAACCCGAAGGATTTTGAGCAGCACACGCCAACAACTTTTTATTTTTAATAATATTTATTATTTTTCAGAAGATTGATTTACTGCTCATACAACCTAAGAATCATGAAAAATAAAACATGAGAAAAAGACAAAAAAAAATCTTGACAACATGTTATGTTTTTTCTCTTTCAAGAGTAGTTCAGTCTTTTAACTATTCTTTTTTAAAAAAAGACCATGAAGTCCCTGCTAGCCAAATTTTTTGTTTGCATTCTAAGGGTAATTTAGGAATTCTACTATGCAAAAAAATAAAGAGACCAATTTACCCTATTCAAAATGTAAATGTCAATTAAACCCCGTGAAAAAACCATATTTCCCTTTATGTTGCTCTCATCTGGCTTGCACCGTGGAGAGAGTAAACAATAATTCACTCAATAATTCACTATAGCAATTCATAGTGAATTGAGTCTTGCTCCACGGTGTTTTACTAAGGCCCTTTAGTTTTTTTTATATATATATAATACTCCTTTTTAGAATCCAAACCTTGAATTGGGTTGCTAAAATTGAAATTTTTTTTATAAATTGTACATTTTTGTTTTGTAATTAGACTAAAAAAAATTAATATCTTTATTTTATAAAGTGTTTCGGCATAAAATAAGAAATGACGATGCTAATCAACAAGGATCACAAAAGGCTCTATTACAAGGTCTGAAACTAAGAGGATTCAAGAAGAATTGATTGAAATAATTTTGGATAATTAGGTTAACAAGTTACAAAAATATCATATTTGACTTTTATGTACTATTTGGTCCATATCTAGAGCTATATGAGGATTTTTACTGTAATTTCAAATGAATTGAAAATTAGGTATCTAAAGTTTTTCATTCATAGATGGTTGGCCTAATAATTCATTCAAATAAGAAAGAATGATGTGTTTGAAGTCATGCTAGAAGTTGTTGTACAAATATTGCTATTTGTTTCCTTATGATTTATAGATTTCTTATTTAGTAAGGATTTTTTTTGTACAAGAAAATCATCAGTGACAATAATTAGGATTATTTTAACAAGGGTTTCAATGTCATCAATTTGAATTTCATTTTGTTCCATGGATCTTCTCATTGACAAGGTTTCCTTATTATTTAAGAACATTAGAAAAGGTTTGGCAAGGTTTCTTTAGCATTCATGGACATTATAAGAGGTTTTAAGGATTTTTTTTCTAATGTATATTTTTACGCTAATAAGTATAATTTACAATTTGACCTTTGGATTGGTCTGAAATTTTATCAAAAGATTTCAAAGGCTTTGTTTTATATATAGTTAAAATCTCACAATGATCGGACATCAAGAAGACCTTATGATAAGGTCTAGAAACTACTATACGAGATTTGTATTAGTTTTCTAATTGATTTATGATTTTTTTTCTATTTTATTTAAAACTCTTTTATTAATTTTTTAGATTTATTTAGGAAGTTTTTAATTATTATAAATATGGTTATTTATCTTGTATATAGGTTTTGATAGAATTTGATTTCAGAATAATTTATTATGTGCGTGCGAGGAAATTCTTAATTTAATTCTTCATTGAACTATTATGACTCATCAAAGAATTAAACAAGTTTCATAGCATCTTCTATATTTCTCATTCATATCTTTTCATAGGTGTTGAGTGAAGGTTTGATTTCTATAGTCTTGTTGTTCCGATATAGGTTATCGTTATGTCAAACTCAATCATAAATCTAAATTTCAATGTCTTGAAAAATATTAATTTAACTGTGGATTTCTTAATATTTATATCCATGAGGTTCACATCAAACTCTCTCCAATACATAAATAGGGGTGAGAGTTCACATTCTCATAATCTTGATAAAATCAAGTCCATCACGTAACATCCATAAGTTGCTTGGTATCAAGATAGATATTGGTCTTATAATACATGAAGGAATGCTAAGTCGGTCCATGAGAATCCCCTTGCATCGATTGTCCAAATCCACAAAGAAACCAGAACTACCATGTTTTTCCCTTCTTTTTTCTTGGGTAATTGGTGAGAAGTGAGAAATAAATAAGCCAATTGAAATTGGAATATCTCTATATTCTTTTTTGTATGGTATTTAAGATGAGATATAAGATCCATAAAGGAGAAAATACGAGGGAATGAGTAACTTGAAAGTGCAGGTTAAAGATTTGATATTTGCTTTACTAGTTCGGGATTTGAATCAGTGTTTTTTTATAAAAGAAAAAAGAATTCTTGTTTAAGCTACTTTAACAATTAAGTCTTGGAATATATTAGATAGGTGGCCCATCCTATGTTGCAGGTCGGGCCAAACTTTTTTTATGCTAAAAACGAATATTCAAGCGACGATAATCCAAGACAACCCAAGTTAAATTAATTACAACTTGGCCTAATAACCCGCAAAAAGAAAAACAAAATGATGACCTAATAACCTAATATAAAAAAAACACTTCAAAAAATACAATGCTGAGAAGAATACCCGAGTTAGCTCAGGGTAACTTGACAAACCAACAACCCGCAATATGAGATTGGGATAAAAAAAATTTCGAAAGGATAACCTAGTAAAAAAATCAAAGTTCAATAGAAAAAACATTAAAAAAACCCCTAAGTGAATCTGGCTTAATTTTACCAACCTACTCTCAAAATAACCAAATAGTAAGAGAAGTGAAAAAATGACAAAGTTCAAGGGGAAATAACTTAATGCAAAATAATAAAATTGAAAAACAAATGTCATAAAAAAATCAAGGGAAAAAATCTGAATCAACTTGGGTTATCTCGACTAACCCACCACACATAACATGAGATTGAGATAAATAAAAATAGACCTCTAAAAGAAGAGCCCAACAAAAAAAGCCCCAAGTTAAATATAAAAAAACATTATGAATGAAAATGCAAGTTAACTCGGGTTTGCTTGACCAACTCGTTCTCGAA